>NC_056726.1:1526232157-1526294657 GCF_019279795.1 Protopterus annectens
ATTTATGAGGTCCATGATGATCCTTTCCATAGCTTTGCAGACCAAGCTAGTCAGGCTTATGGGGCGATAGTTTCCAGGATCTGTTGAGGCACCGCCTTTGTGGAGAGGGACCACTGTTGTTGTACGCCACTCTTTGGGTACATATCCGGTAGTAAGGCTGAGATTGAACAGTAGTTTTATGTTTGGGTTTAGCTCTTCTTGGAGTTCATGTAGGACGCAGCCCGGGACACCGTCTGGTCCCATTGATGCTGTATTTTTTGCTTTGGAGAGGGTGGCTCTTACCTGAGCATCTGAGATGTCAGGGGGGGCAGCACTCTGCTGGGATAGATATTTGCCCTTTTGGTGGGGAGGGGGGGAGACGTTTGCGCTGAACCTGTCAGCTAGGATGTTGGCAATGTCTGTGGGTTTGGTGTATTTTTTTGTCATTTTGGACTAATTCTGAGCATATCTGGGAATTCCCACCCAGGTTCCTAACATAGCTAAGGAAAGCCTTGTAATTATCCTTAGTTTCCTGTGCAATTTTTCTCTCGAAGTTAGCCTTAGACGATTTTATGAGTGCCCATAGTTTTTTGCTAATACTGATCAGAGATGCCTTCCCTTTTTGGGATTTTGCTCTATCTTGTAGTAGCTTCCTCCTTCTATTATATAGTTTGTTTATGGCTGGGGTCCACCAGACAGGATGTCTGCCTTTGGAGGATTGGGTCTTGGTTTTATTTGGGATTGCATGATCCATGCATTCCTGAAGGTGTTCATTGAATGCGTTTATAAAGGATTCTGCGGTCTGGGCTGTATTTTCCACAGGCCTGGGGGCTTTGAAGGATTCCACCTCTGTTTTGAGGAGTGTGAAATTTGCTTTAGAGAAGTTTTTCACTGTTTTCTGGGCAGGGTGTGGGGTCGGGATGTGAATATCCAGTGAGATTAGTTTATGGTCTGATCTTACCAGTGAGGGATACACTTCTAGTCTGGAGCATAGAGTCCCCATGTTGGTGATGATCAGGTCCAGTATGTTTTCCCCTCTTGTGGGAGTGGTAACAAGTTGTTCCATAGCATTTGAGTTTATAAATTCTAGGAACCTTTGGGCTAGGGTGTTGGAGCTAGAGTAATGCTCCCAGTCTATGTTTGGGTAGTTGAAGTCACCAAATATAATGGTGTTTGGAGAGACCTTCATATTTTCCAGTGTTCTCAGGAAGGCCGGGGTTCCTGGGTTTGGGAGGATGGTCTGTAGCAGGCTATAAACTGGAAGGCAGTTTTACCCACTGTTAGTTGCACATGGATAGTCTCTGATGCTTCATGCTGTGCCACCAACCTGGAGGTGTGGGTATCTTTGACGAATATTGATACTCTCCCTCCTTTTGTGGTTCGGTCCAAGTTTTTGGGCTGAAAAGCATGGTATGAGGTATAACCTGGTAGTGCTGGGGTGCTCTCGGGAGCCTTGAACCAGGTTTCTGTTACTGCACAGATATCGATGTTCTCCATGCTAAAGAGAGTTTTGAGTGCGTGCATCTTGAGGTTTAGACTTCTGGCGTTGAGTAGCATTACTCTTAATTTCTTATCCCTTGTGATACCTATGGAGGTGGGTTTGTCTTTTGAGCCTTGACTAAAAAAGGCACTATGGGGGTAGCAAGAGCCTTTGCCAATATCCGAAAGCCCAGGGCTGACAGGTGCAAGCTGTCCCTAGCGAAGCATCGTGGCTTGTCGAGCATGTCATCCCAGGCTGACAGGCATTGGATCCCCTTTGAATGACACTAATACTTAAGCCAATTGTTGAAATTGATCATCTTGTCTTCATATTGTGGCATCATTCTTGGTGAGGGTAAGATGCTACTCAAGGTCTTACCAGCCTGGGCTACATGCTCAGAGAGCTCCTCTATGTCTCTTCATGTAGTCCAGGGAGGTACATCTCAGGTCATTCACACCAGCATGGACAATGACTGAGTCATATTTGTACTTGCCTTGGAGTGGCCTGAGTGCTTGTGCTATGTGGCGGATTCTAGCGCCCGACAGGCAGCTCACCCTGACCTTCTCCTTGTTCAGCCTGGTGAGCAGGACGTCACTGTGCCTGATGATAGTCACCTATTACAAGTGTATCAGATGTGTTGTTTAGCCTTAAGGGCTGTGACTGTTCAGCACACTGGCTTTGTGAGCTATGTGTTGCACGTGTTTTGTTTTGGGGTAGCGGTTGCTAGGGTGTCTGCTTTGGAGGTCTCTGCTGCTTAGGCAGATTTTTATTTAGAGCCACCAAGTATGTTTTTGTGTGTTTATGTGTTTGGTTTGCTGTCGTGGTAGGTCTATGTGAGACTGGAATTGTAGTGAGTGTGGTTTCCTTCTCCTCCTGACTGGTTACACCAGTACTGAGTTGAGAGAGCTTAGCCTCCAGTTTAGCTATATGGTTGCATCTGTCACATGTGTTGGAATTTGTTGGGAGGAGGAGAGGGTTGTCTGTGTACATGAGGCAGTTGTAACATTGCCTCAAGATTCCCAGATTCAGCAGCTGGACCGGAGAGGAGATTGACAACTGACCTTTGGACATGCTAGAATAGTATTGGGAATTCCTTTATAATTGAAAAAAGGGCCAATGGGGAACAAGGTACTCAAGGGAAGTTTGTGAGGGTGTAGTGCTTTTAATTTTTTAGTGCTGACTTAGTGAGCAAGTGCCAGGTAACTTAAATGCAATGTGTTACAGGTAACTTAAATGCAAAAATGACAAACAGTAACTTTCTTTCAAGTGAAACAAGGAAATAAGTACAGTAAGCAATGCAGATATCACTAGGGATCCACAGAAGTGCTGAAAAGCCGCATTTTCGGTGGAATTAGCATTTCAGGGAAATAACAAGGAAACAAACAACAAGCATACAAACAAAGCTAGATTCAGCAGGCCTGGATCTAGTGTATGCTACAGCAAACAAGGTGTACCAATTTCAGTAAGAAGCAGTTCAAATATGCAGGCGCTATAAGCCTTTAACCAGAAATTCCCAGCTCAGAAGGGCAGAGTCCAGCCTCTCCTCCCACAAGAGTGCAGACCACGAACCCTTTTAATGTAAAATAACTGGCCTGAAGCCCAAGTGCTTAAACCAGAATTAATACACTTTTAGAATAACAGACACTGAGCCCTCAATCAGCAGTTCCCAACTTAGAAGGATGTAAGCTACCTGTTCTGCCACTACAGTGCAGACCACAAACCTTCTTTATGTAAAACAACTGGTCTGAAGCCCAAGTGCTTAAACTAAAAGGCTTAAAATTAGTTACACCAAGCAGTAATAAATACAATTGAGTACTTTTAGGATGACACAAAAGCAAAATAAAGTAGGAAGAAACACAAATACAGTAAAAGCAGATAAAATTTATTTATTTTTTTTTTTAATGGAAAGAGAGAAAGGAGTAGCAGAAACTAAGCTGATTGGCCTTCTCAAATGTTCTCCCTTTACTGGGTAGAATGAGTTAATGACACTAGACTGGAAGGAGGGTCCCAGATCAAATTTACACTAGGGGCGGGCAACTGCAAAGCCACCAACTATAAAAACACTACACCAACACGGAGGGAGGGTGGGAAACAAACTGCAGAAATGTTTCTCACAGCTGAAAAGCAGCAGTGAGTCTTTAAATGAAAGTTTTAAACAGCTAAAGGAACCTCTAGAAAAAAGAGAGTTTAACTGCAACAAGTTATCAGAAACAAACAACCCAACAGATGCTTAATAAACGTGGACAATTTCCAGTTAATACCTCACACACAAGTGAAACTAGCTAGAAAAATACACAGTACACAAAGTGCTATAAATAACAAACAAATAAAGAACAAAATAAACAAAAAACAGGATATTGTTGTTGGGCAGAACAAGGGCTGTTTGACACAGAGTGACTAAGGCACTTTTAAGCAGTTGTAAGTGGGTTTGCCCGGTGGTAAGCAGTGCTAACTTCTGGTCAACTATGCATACACACAGTTAGCCTTAAAAAGTGCTTAATCTGTATAGGCATCACTTAGCACCATGTAAACAGGCTTAATCCCACTTATTACTACTTACTCCCGCTTACCCCCGTGCTAATTTCGTTAAAAGAAAAGAAAAAAGGTGTTCATAGCTATAGGGTGATAGGAAAGTGGTGAAAAAGGGGGCAAAAAGAGGGAAATGCAATATGAAAGATAGCTAGGGATGTGCAGGATGGGTGTAGAGAAGGTCCAGAGCTGTCCATTTCTTCTACAGCAACAGCTGTCCATGTATACTAAATTTGGAGGTAAATTTAGACACTCAAACCCCTGAGAGAGAGGGGTGAGGCAACAATAATGTGGTGTGAATTCAATTAGAGAAGCTTACATGTGTTCAGTGGACACGTGCAAGATAGACAGCTATGTATAGGGCAAATTTTTTGAGGGGGAACAGATTGCACTTTTCTATTTTTTTAAGGTGAGAGTGGGATGTTGAGAAAGGATAGTAGTTATATTTGGTGATGTAAATTGGGTAGGAATGTAGACAAAACAGACGACAGTATACAGAGGCAGTGTATGACACATGTTGGGGCTAAACACCTTGGATGGGGAGGGGTGTAGACGTAGCAGATATCCAAATTCCTTTTGGAGCTCGCTACCACCAGACCCTTGACCTGGCTTCAGGTGACAGGATCCTGTCTGCGCTCGCGTCCAATGGTGCGTCTAGCCCCATCCCCTGAGACTGTTCCACCTGAAGGTGGTACAGGACCAGAGGATGAGGAGGTCCCGGGGTGGGTCCCAGATGTGCTGGGGCCAGGTGCCACGTCCAGATGAGGTGTTAGAGGTGGATCCGCTGGGATCAGCCTTCCCAGATGTGCTATGGTGTTGCAGTTTTTGAACATATGTTGGTTAGTAATGGTAAATGCATTCCAGGATTAGTTATAACAGCATGCATGAGTATTCCCATTAACCCAATATAACAGATTTGGAATATTTGCTTAGCAAACAGAACACATGCATATATGGAACCACAGTGGGCATTACACCAGCATGCAGGTTAAATTGATAGCAATAGGCCACCAATGATAGTACTTGAACAGGGAACATTAAATGGAATAAATTTCAACGTTTTTAGAACAACAGGACACGTCCCAACAGTAGGTTTGTAGGAAAAACATACCCATTCATTTATGTGTTTAGATTATTGGTAAAGATAAGGTGGGGGGGATATGTCCGTTAACAAATGTAGGTTCTTGCCGTGGTCACAGGTTTAATGATCATTGCTACTCATTACTCTGCAGGTATTATCACAACAACTATGGCCTTGGGTTGGGCAGTGCTATGTTTGTACACAGTATAATTACAGCCTTCATATAGCTACTTTATACTTTCTCTTACCTGGAAGACCTGTGGAGGGAATGTTTGTTAATACTATATGTCTATTTCTACCTATATTCACACAGTCAGGGTTAAATATGTGCACTCATTCTGTGTGTGTGTGTGTGTGTGCTTGTGCATGTGTGTGTGTGTGTGTGTGTGTGTGTGTGTGTGTGTGTGTGTGTGTGTGTGTGTGTGTGTGTGTGTGTGTGTGTTTGTGTTACTGACACACTGTGCCTTGATTTCTATTGGTCACCCTGGTTGTTGTTAGCAGAGACCAGTATCTGTGACAGCATGTCACTTTGGAATATTTCGTGGGGGAGACCACTTAGTGTATGTACTTATCTTGCTGCCATTTGCAGCCTTGGGGTTGGACCATGGGTGTTGGACTCAGTATAACTGCAGCCTTCTTATAGCTACTTTATACCTTCTCTTACATGAACGACCTGTGGAGGGAATGTTTGTTAATACTACCTGACTGTTTCTACACATTTTCACATAATCCTAGTTGAAATTATGCATACAGCTTACTACCACTCCTGGGATTTGAACCGTGGCTGTTTCTGCTAAAAATGTAACAAGTGTGTGTTTCATCAGAGGGAGCTAAATGAGAAACTGCTGTTTCTTCATTGAATTATTTCTTTCTCATTTTCTCTTTGTTGTATGATCTGACCTTGTAATTACAACATGCTTATACATACATTCCTATACATAATTTTTCACATAGCACAGTGTGGAAAACAGTGGTCAGCACAACATTACTTTTCAGATATCAGATCTCGGTGCGTGACATTTGTAGTATCAGTTAATCTCATGTGTTATAGAGGCACTAACTTTGTCAGATGAGAATTGATTGTTTAATGCTTTCAGAACTGTAGTTGCTATGCATAACCTGTACACATTTCAAATCATACCATACCAGAGTAAACACAACCAGTCCAGGGTTTTGAATTTTATTCACAGACAATTACAGTTTTATTAATATATGACCTATATGAGACTATTACTGTAATATTCAAATACCACAAATGGAAGCGAAAATATAAATACCACTTAGAAAATCATGGACACAAGACTCAAAGCTGCAGTCTCAGCAATTTAATTCCAACTTAGCGCTTCGGCACTAAGCCTTCAATGAGTACCGTGATTTTCTACTGTGCTATTTATATTACTGTAATATTGTCTGTTTTATTCAGTAGGAACCATACCCATTTGTAATACTGCCAGATGACATTCTACTCCTTTATATTAATTTGGTATGAGTAGCATAAGCTAGATTCTTACTCACCAGCCTCGCGACACAGCCTTTGCAACCTGCTGGCATGGTCTTCCTGGTTCACAGCCCACTTAGCTGTAGCTGTAATGAAGATAGAGAAACATTTATGCATACCTGTCCATCACATACACAGGCTGGACATCGATAAATAGTTATTGCTATAAATGCTTACACACTGCTGGGACATCACCCCTCTGTCGTGCTTCTCAGACCTACTGTTCCAAGAGCTCCCTCTTCCTCCACTTCAAGTCAGCATAGTGGTGCCGGACCTGCTCACCAGTCTGAGGGATACCAGTCACACTGGTGAGATCATGGGCGAGACTTTCCCAGGGTTCTGCTTTGTATTGGGAGCCCTGGTACTGGTCCTGCAGCAGTCTCACATCATGTTTTTTTACAAGGAGTCCTATCATTACCTTGGACTCCTGTATGCCCCAGTGCTGCCCCTGAAAGTGCATGCCCTCTCCAACACCTGCCATACTGCCTACAACATGGAGCTACAACCAGTTATGAGCTGTATTCCTGCCTGCGAGGTTTAAATATGGCCGATTTCTCACCCTTTGCCGTGATTGGACAGTTTTGAATATGCTGAGCTAAGCTAAGCTATGGGCAAACCTGCTTAGCTAAGGTTGGCAGTGCTTAAATAGGCAGGTTCAGCACTGCTTACCAATGGGCAAATCCACTTAGCTGGGCTACTCATTGCTTAGCATTCATATTTACACAATGCTTACACCTGCTTAGCATAGCTGTGCAATGCTTAGTATTGTTTATTTTATAGACTACCACCTGTATGGGATTGATTCATAATTCCTGACATCATATAACTGTGTTTACCTTCCCTGACATCCCCCAATGTGCTTTCATTATATTTATTCTTGTGTGACTATACTGTATGGGGCACTTGTGTTTATATGGGGGTTTCACAACTTTATTACACTGACACCTCATATCTGGACCTAATATACTACTCTGGTTGAGAAATATAAGTTACTTCCTACATAAATATTCAAATAAATTAAAATTGTAATGATGTCACATGCAAAACGGAAATGGCTTTGGTGAGGCTCGAACTGTGAATGACTACATGCAAGGCATATGTTGTAACTGCTACACTATTGCACTACTGCTTATGTTGGATGTCTATTGCCATTTAACTTCTCATACTGTTTAAGCTGGGCTAATCATAGCTAAGCAACGGGCACACCCACGCAACTACTCTTAAACTTTATTGCAGATGTAAAAAAAATATATATTTATTTGTTGGGGGCTGTGCTTTGCAAACGTTGATGACATACAACTTTTCACAGTATGTCCGGATATTTGCATTATATTCTTGGTCCACGTTTCATAAACTTATGGCTCTCTGGCATATCATTAAAGATTCGATCTTGTAGCCCAGGCAGGTATGACCCTAGCACTGAGTAGCATTCTGCCATCGCCCAGAATGTTACTGCAGTACAAGGACAAAATTATTGACTTCAACAATTGGCTAAGCTTCTGGTGTCATTCTAAGGGGATCCAGTATCTGTCTGCTTGGGATGACATGGTCGACAGACCACGATGTAATGCCACAGATGGCCTGCACCTGTCGCCCCTCGGATTCTGGATACTGGCTAAGACTCTTGGTGCCCCTATAGTGCCTTTTTTAGGCAAGGTTCAAATAAGAAATTCACCACCATAACAGGAACAGGCTAGCAAAAACTGAGGGTAATGCTTCTCAATGCTAGACGTCTAAATCTCAAAATGCACTCACTCGAGGCACTCCTTAAAATGGAAAACATTGATATCTGTGCAATGACTGAGACCTGGTTCAAGGCTCCAGAGAGCACCCCTGCACTACCAGGCTATAACTCATACCACACTTTTCGGCCATGTAACCTGGACCGAAATACCAAAGGCGGAGGTGTGTCCATATTCATTAAGGATATCCACACCTCCAGGCTAGTTGCTCAGCATAATGCATCCAAGGTTATCCAAGTGCAACTAACTCTGGGCAAAACTGCAATCCAAATTGTAGCTTGCTACAGATCCCCACCATGCCCCAGGATTCCCACTCCTCTTTTCTTGATGTACTGGAAAATATTAGGGTTCAACCAAACACCCTAATAATGGGCAACTTCAACTACCCCACCATTAACTGGGAAAACTACTCGTGTACCAACTCCTTAGCTCAACTCTTTCTGGAATTCATAAACTCCAATGCCCTGGATCAACTTATCCATACCCCCACCAGGGGCAACAATATGCTAGACCTAGTCATTACCAACATGAGTGACCGGTGTTCCACACCTGAAATCAACTCCTCGTTGGTCTGATCCGACCATAAGCTACTCACCCTTGATATCCAAATCCCATCCCCACCCTCCATTAAGGAAACCACAGTAAAAAAATTTCTCCAAAGCCAACTTCATGCTTCTTAAGACAGAAGTGGTGAACTTCATGACACCCATGCAGATGGACAATACAGTTACAACTGCTGAATCCTACACAAATGCACTCTATAAGTACTTACACGAGTGCATGGATCATGCTATCCCAAACAGAACCAAGATGCTATCCTCCAAAAAAAGTATGCCAATCTGGTGGTCCCCTGCCATAAACAAACTGTACAACAGAAGGAAGAAACGGTTGCAAAAGAGAGTAAAATCCCATGAGTGGAGGAGCTCCGTGGTCAGCCTCAGTAAGACACTGAGATCCCTTATAAGATCCTCCAAAGCTAGCTATGAAAACAAAATCACCACTAACTCTAAGGACAACCACAAAGCATTCTATAGCTATGTCAAGAATCTCAATGGCAACACCCAGATCTGCTCTGAGTTACAGCACAAAGGCAAGAAAATTACAGAACCAACTGATATTGCCAACATCCTGGCAGATAGGTTTAGTGCTAACTTTACCCCTCTCTCACCCCCTAAAGGGCCCATATCAATACAGGAAGATTGCAGAGTCCCTGTAATCACAACTATTCAGGTAAAAGCTGCACTCTCTCTAAAGCCAAAAATACAGCATCCATGGGACCAGACAACATCCCAGGCTGCGTTTTACACGAACTTCAGAGCAAACTGGCTCCCCACTTAAGCACCATGTTCAATAATAGCCTCACTTCAGGCTTTGTGCCCACTGAATGGCACACAGCAACAGTTATCTCACTCCACAAAGGGGGAGCCACCACTGATCCCAGGAACTATCGACCTATTAGCCTGATGAGCCTGGTCTGCAAGGCCATGGAATGTATCATCATGGAACTCATAAACAAAGACATTGGTAACCTCCAAACTCAGTATCCCACCCAGTTCAGGTTTGTGAAAGGCAGATCATGCCTCCTGAACCTGATAGACTTCTTTCAGGCAGTCAGCAAAGCCGTAGATGAGGGTAAGGTGGTTCACACAACCTATCTTGACCTCGCCAAGGCTTTCGCCACCATCCGCATTCTGGAATTATAGCTAAACTCACTAAACTAGGTATAAATCCCTACATCACAAGATGGGTTGCCAACTGGCTCACTGACAGAACCCACACTGTAAAAGTTGCAGACTCCAAATCTGACCTCAAAGCAGTGACAAGTGGAGTACCACAGGGCTTTGTGGGACCTCTCCTGTTTGGTATCTACTTCTCTGAAGTACAGGCTAACACAGAAGGCCTCTGGTTAATGAAGTTTGCAGATAACTGCAAATTAGGAGCCATAGTCAAGTCCCCAAATTATGTGGACATCCTACAGAAGGGCCTCGCTGAGACAGATGCCCGGTGTCAGAGCCATGGCCTCAAGCTCAATGCCAAAAAGTGCAGTGTCATTCCCTTTGGTAAAAACTCTGTACCCATGAACTACCACATAGGCAGCAATCTACTTAACACTGACTGTGTGATAAGAGACCTTGGGACCCAGGCAGACAATAGTCTCTCCTTTGATTGTCACATCGCCACAGTAGTCAGGAAGTCCTTCTACATGGCACATCTCATCAAGTTGGTATTGCAATATGTCAGAGTTGTCCTTTATGGCTTTGTCCAGATTTTTTACTGTAACTGGTTGGAGGTGTTATGAGTGATCTCACTCTTTTTAAATTGCTGTATGGCCATTCTGGTGTGCAGGGGGCATGTGTATTGTGAGAGCACTGCTCTCAAACACACCCCCTGTGCTCATACACATCCCCATGTATGCATTAGAGCACGGCAGTGCACCTTCATACATATGCATGGCGTGCTGCTGTGCTACACAGGAACGGTCTCTTCCGTGCAGGAATACATTGTACCTGCACGGACGTTTGCTGAATCTGGGGGGATGTAATTGACTTTTTAGCAAGATCAAAATCTTTGCATTGCTTATTAATGATTTAACATTTACTTTAAATTGTGAAAATAGTTTTGGTTGTTTGATAGTGCTTCTGCCAGCATTTTCCAGCACTTGTGAAAGTATTGTTTTTTTATTTTTCTTTCAGGAGCAAAACAGTGTGTGTTACTTTTCGATAGTCATTTAAAAATGAAGTATGTTCAATAATTGCATCAATAAGCTATATTCTTGTTCATATACCATTCATGTATTTCATAATATTTACCACCAAAACCATGATATTGATCTACTGATCAGTCATTTCTCTATGATGGCACAAGCTATTTCATGCTACTTTATTTATTAGCGTTCTTTTTTCCACTTTATATTACTCTGTCAGTTTTTATTGTTTATGTATATTTACTATCTATATTTACCAAAGTTATGTATTCTTGATTGTTATCGATTTCTTGCATTGTTTTTAATGGGCTTTTGTAATGGAGCTTTTCTCCCCAGGCCTCTGCTGAAAAAGGGCCAATGGCCCAGTTGGACATCACCGCTTAACAAATGTCAAATAAATAAATAAATAAATGTTGCTTTACCATGACCATAAACTATAAAGCAAGAAGGGTTCTTCTTGGCTCATGTAAAATCAATTTCAGTTGTTTGGTAGTAGGTCTGGCAGAGCTTGTGAAAGTAATGTAATTCACTGTTTTATTTACATTAGAATGCTGCTGTATATTGTTTCCTAATGATCAGTTTTTATCTGAAAAAAGTAAAACTGGGTCTGATAATATTTATCGTTCCCCTTCCTTCTGCTTCCATTAATTTCTAGAAGAATATTTCATAGGTAGGTACTAGGCTGTTGGCCCTGGGGCCTATATAAGCCTAGCCAAAAAGGTTCCCTGGCTTTCACCACCCAAGAAAATTATTTTCCTGTGCCCCTGTCGAGCAGTGCTGCAGAAGTGATCCCTGGGATGAATTTTCTGTTTCCCATCCAGTCGTCAAGGTTTTTCTTAGAGGGCCAATGAGGAGCTTTGCTTGACATGAATGGGTAGTTTATTCCAGAGTATGGGAAGTCTCTGGGACAGGAATCTATCCCTCCAGCATATTTTGTTTATTGTGGTGACAAAGTTTAGGTCCCTGGAGAGTGTGGTTCGGAGAGATTGGGATTTCTTTAAGTGTAGCATGTCCAGCAGCTCTGGGTTTGACATAACTTTGTATGTTAGGAAGAGATTGCCTCTGAGTAGGCGATATGCGACAGAGTAAAGCTGGAGTTTTTTGAGACGGTTTGCAAATGGCATCTGTTTGAGGCCGGTAATCCTCTTAGTGATGTATTTCTGTGGCCTTTCCAATTGTTGTAGGTGTCTTCTGAGATACATGCCAAATGGGGCGTTGTACTCTATAATGGGTCTGATGAGGAATGAGTAGAGAGGAACAATGAGCTCCTTTTTTCTAGAGGAAAACACTTTTGTAATGAGGTGAGCCACGTAGAAGGATTTCCAGACCACTGTGGGGATGTGATTATCAAAGGAGAGACTACTGTCCACCTGTGTCCCGAGGTCTCTTATCACACTTTCAGTGTTTAGTGAGCTAGCGCCTATGTGGTAGTTCATGGGTACTGAGTTTTTCCCAAAGGGGATGACAATACATTTCTTGGCATTGATCTTGAGGCCATGACTTTGACACCAAGCATCTGCCTCTGTGACGCCCTTTTGTAGAATGTCTATATCATTAGGTGATTCTGCCATGGCTCCCAGTTTGTAGTCATCTGTGAACTTTGTTAGCCAAAGACCTTCTGTGTTGGCCTGCACTTCAGAGAAGTAGATGCCGAGCAGGAGAGGACCCAGGACCAAACCCTGTGGTTACTCCACTCATCACTGGTCTGAAGTCGGACTTGGAGTCTGCTACTTTTACTGTGTGGGTTCTGTCAGTAAGCCAGTTGGCCACCCATCTTGTGACATGGGGATTTATGCCCAGTTTAGTGAGTTTATCTATAATTCCAGAGTGGGGGATGGTATCAAAAGTCTTGGAGAGGTCATGATAGGCTGTGTGCACTACCTTCCCCTCATCTGCGGCTCTAGTGACTGCTTCAAAGAAGTTAGTCAGGTTTAGTAGATATGATCTACCTTTTACAAACCCAAACTGAGTGGGGTCCAGGGATTGGAGGTTACCTATGTCTTTGTTTATAAGCTCCAAGATGATACATTCCATGGCCTTGCAGACCAGGCTTATCAGGCTAATGGGGTGGTAGTTTCTGGGGTCCGTGGTGGAACTCCCTTTGTGGAGTGGGATAACCGGCACTGTGCGCCATTCAATAGACACATAGCCTGAAGTGAGGCTATGACTGAACATGGTACTTAGGTGGGGTGCCAGTTCATTCTGTAGTTCATGCAGTACGCAGCCTGGGATGTTGTCTGGTCCGATGGATGCTGTGTTCTTGGGTTTGGAGAGTGCGGTCTTTACTTGTTCATCCGTGATTACAGGGGCTTTGCATTCTTCTGATATAAAGATGGGCCCTCCGGAGGGTGAGAGGGGGGTAAAGTTAGCATTGATCCTATCTGCCAGGATGATGGCAATATCGGTTGGTTCTGTATATTTTTTGCCATTGTGTTGTAGCTCAGAGGAGATATGAGTGTTGCCATTGAGATTCGTGACATAACTGTAGAATGCTTTGTGTTTGTTTTGTGTTTGTCTTTGGAATCCGTGGCGATTTTATTTACCTAACTGGCTTTAGAGGGTTTTATGGGGGATCTCAGCTTCTTGCTGAGACTGACCAGGGAGTTCCTCCTATCTTGGGATTTTACTTTTTTTTGCCAAAGCTTCTTCCTTCTGTTGCGGTCTTTACTTGTTCATCCGTGATTACAGGGGCTTTGCATTCTTCTGATATAAAGATGGGCCCTCCGGAGGGTGAGAGGGGGGTAAAGTTAGCATTGATCCTATCTGCCAGGATGATGGCAATATCGGTTGGTTCTGTATATTTTTTGCCATTGTGTTGTAGCTCAGAGGAGATATGAGTGTTGCCATTGAGATTCGTGACATAACTGTAGAATGCTTTGTGTTTGTTTTGTGTTTGTCTTTGGAATCCGTGGCGATTTTATTTACCTAACTGGCTTTAGAGGGTTTTATGGGGGATCTCAGCTTCTTGCTGAGACTGACCAGGGAGTTCCTCCTATCTTGGGATTTTACTTTTTTTTGCCAAAGCTTCTTCCTTCTGTTGTAGAGTTTATTTATGGCAGGGGACCACAAGATTGGCTTCTATTTTTTTTTTTTTTTTTGGAGGATAGTGTCTTGGTTCTGTTGGGGATGCCACGATCCATGCACTCGTGTGTGTGCTTATACTGTGCATTTGTGTAAGATTCAGCAGTTGTACCTCTATTTTACATCGGCATGGGTGTCGTGAAGTTTGCCACTTCTGTCTTAAGAAGCATGAGGTTGGCTTTGGAGTAGTTTTTGATGGTTTCCTTAATGGGGGGTGGGTTATGGATGTCTAGGGTGATTAGCTTGTGGTCAGATCTGACCATCAAGGAGTTGACCTCTGGTGTGGAACATCGGTTACCCATATCGGTAATGACCAGGTCCAGGATATTGCTGCCCCTGGTAGGGGTGTGGACAAGTTGATCCAAGGGGTTGGAATTTATGAATTCCAGAAAACATTGAGCGAATGAGTTGGCATGTGAGTAGTTTTCCCAGTTGATGGTGGGGTAGTTGAAATCACCCATAATTAAGGTACCTTAATATGAAGAGTGGGAATCCTGGGGCATGGTGGGGGATCTGTAACAAGCTGAAACCTGGATTTAATTCTTGCCCAGTGTTAGTTGCACTTGGATAATTTCGGATGCATTATGTTGAGCAACTTGCCTGCAGGTGTGGATATCCTTAATGAATATGGACAAGCCTCTGCCTTTAGTGTTTCGGTCCAGGTTAGGTGGCCAAAAGGGGTGGTATGAATTATAGCCTGGTAATGCAGGAGTGCTCTCTGGAGCCTTGAACCAGGTCTCTGTCACTGCACAGATGTCAGTGTTCTCCATTCCATTTTAAGGAGTGCCTCGAGTGAGTGGATTTTGAGGTTTGAGGTTTAGACTTCTAGCATTGAGTAGCATTACCCTCAGAGTTTGCTTGCTTGTACCTGTTATGGTGGTGAATTTAGCATTTGAACCTTGCCTAAAAAAAACACTATAGGGGTGGCAAGAGCCTTAGCCAGTATCCGGAATCCCAGGGATGACAGGTGTAGGCCATCTCTGGCAAAGTAACGTGGTCTGTTGAACATGTCGTCCCAGGCAGACAGATACTGGATCCCCTTAGAATGACACCATTAGCTTAGCCAATTGTTGAAGTCAAACATTTTGCCCTTGTACTGTGGTATCATTCTGGGTGATGGCAGGATGCTACTCAGGGCTAGGGTCATACCTGCCTGGGCTACCTGATCCGAGAGCTCCTCCATGTCTCTCTTCATGTAGTCCAGGGAGGTAGATCTCAGGTCATTCACACCAACATGGACAATGACAGAGTCATATTTGTACTTGTTGTGGAGTGACCTGAGTGCATGCGTTATGTGGTGGATCCTGGCACCCGACAGGCAGCTGACAGTAAGTTTCTCCTTGTTTAACCTGCTGTGTGGGACATCAGTGTGCCTGACTGTAGAGTCACTTATGACTAGTGTGTTGGGTACGTTGTTTTGCCTTATGGGCTGAGGTTGAGTGGCACACTGATTTTGTGGGCTATGTGTCATTTGGGTAGTGTTGGAGGGTGGTGATTGTCTGTGTTTCAGCTTGGGAGGTCTCTGTTGCTTGGGCAGATTTTTATTGAGATCCTCTGTGAATATGGGTGTGCTTTGTGTTTCTATGTGTGGGTTTTGGTAGTGTGGGTATTGAAAGACTATGTGTTGAGTGTGGTGTGGAGTAGGTGTTAACCTTCTCCTCTTGACTGTCTAGTCCTGTCTTGGCTGGATAGAGCTTGACTTCCAGTTTGGCCATTAAAGTGCATCTCTCACAGGTTGTAGTGTAGGGTGGTAGAGGAGAGGGTTGTCAGCGTACATGAGGTAATTGCTACATTGCCCCAAGATGCACAGATTCATCAGGTGGACAGGAGAAAACACTGGGAGCTGACCCATGTACATGCCTGGATAGGTGCTTATTAATTTAAGTACTAAGAACTGTTTTTCTCTTGACAAATGAGGAAAGTCGAGTGCTGTAGTAATTTGTAGTTTATTTAGTGATTACAATGAGTTCTAAGCAAGTGCTGAGCAGAAGGAAACAGTTTTGAGTGCTGAAACTAAAAAAAACTGGCTAGTTCTAGTTAAAACTATCTAGTTTAAGCACCAATCCCAAGAAGAGAAGCAGGCCACAGCCTGTTTGGTGGTCCACAGTCTTATCCAAGATGATGCAAGGGTCTGCAGGATTGTAGCCTTTTTCTGGTAAGTGCTTCGAATAGCAACCTAGATCCAGCTCTCATACCATCCATCATGCAGTGTGCATTCTATAAGTGTGCCTGTGAAAAAATAATTCCTTCTGCCGAAAGGCATACCAAGTGCCTTTATTGTTTGGGGGATAATAGCCATTGTGTTTGCTCTTTTTTTGTAGGTAATTTATGAAGTCTGTTTAAAAGAGTAAGAAATATCAGTTACAGTACTATTCATCTGAACAGTGTCTTTCAGCCAAAGAAGCAAGAGAATGGTCTAATTCATCCTTTGACTTTCAGCAACACTTATTACACACACACACACACACACACACACACACACACACACACACTTGTTAAACTAGGAAAAACATTTTCCTTCTCTTACTGTTTAAGTAACATGTCAGCTGTACCTCTCTCCTTCTCCAGTATGGAAGAGGGTCCTTCTAAAATTGCTGTTAAAGTCCCCACTATTTTGTTGGAGTCTCCTAGCTTCTTCCAATGATGGTGGTGGTGCAGTCGAAGAGGATCACTTCCATAGAAAAATGTAGTCCAGCTATGCCCAGATCTGCTGCTGTCTTGCCTTTCCTGTTGTAGGTTTGGACAGATTGGCAGAGGTTATAATCAGTATTCAGGCCAAGTTTTCTGGTGCTCTTGTTGTGCTACATCTAGTCAGTGCAGGGGGTCTTTCTTGGGCTTTTCTCACACTCCCAGTCTGTAGCAGTACATTTACCATTGCTGCATTGTGTTCCCCCTGTACTGGCTGCCAGCTGAATTACCTTGCCCCCCCCCACTGGGACTTCTCTGTAGTTGGGGCAGTCTTGGTACTATATATAGTGCTGCCAATTTTAATGTCATGCCTGTCCTTCTGATGCCAATAATTCTTATGAATCAGCATTCATCCTCTTGATGTCAGTTTTGCTGTTGATGCAGATGCCAAGTGTTATATTCCTGGACCAACATCAACTCTGGCCTTTTTGGTAATGATGTCAGTGGCAAAGTACTCAACACATTGATACTCAGTCTTGATGCTCAGTGTAGCTTCAGTCTGGCCTGCACTGTTCCCATGGATTTCCTCAACTACTTACATGCCACTCCAAGACCCTAAACAACAGAATAGCCTCCTGTGAGCACTCATGCTTACAGAATGGCAAATATTCCATAGCAGGTAGAGGGATCACAGTCCCATTGATGCCTCTCTAAAAAGACATCCTCCACCAAGAGGGTCTCTTCATTCTTTATTCCCCTCAAGAGATACTGAAATGGTCATTACAAATCCAAGCATCTTTATTGCACCATTGATGACCCCCACAGAGAATGTCAATGGTAAGGATGATGCTAACTACCTTGCTACTTTTTGGTTGACCCACTGTTTGGAGGGGTTCTAGATTAATGCATTGGTGGGAAGAGTGATTGTGCACAATGCCATACTTTCCCCACAGAGGAGATATAGAAGGTCTTTTTCTCTGGCCTATAATACTTCTGGGTAGCAACTCCATTGGTAGATATCTTAAGAGATGTGATAAATTCTTCATGAGATGACCTTAACATGGTAGCTTCAGTCCCATAAAAAAGATGACCTCATCCTCCTGCACCCTAGATGGTGATCCTTCTGGGTTGAGGTTGCCAAGCCTGAAATTGTTATAGGTTCATAGGTAGATACTAGGCTATCTGCCCTAGGGCATTTATAAGCCTAGCCAGTGTGTATTTGGCTACTGCCTCCCTATTAGATTAGCCTACTGTGTCTCTGTAAAGTAGGTCACAGAAGGTACCCTTTTAAGATTAGTTTACTGTGCCTCTGTAAGTAGGGACACAGGAGAGATCCCAGGGGTGAATTTGCGATTTCCCATCCACGCGTCCAAATTTCGCTTGAAGAGGGTCAGCGAGGGGCTATGTCTAACATGAATTGGGATTCTATTCCAGAGTGAGGGGAGCCTCTGGGAAATGAATCTGTCCCTCCAGCATGTCCTATTTATTTTTGTGCTGAGGTTTAGGCCCCTGGAGCATGTAGCTCTAAGGGACTTGGATTTTTTTGAGGTGGAGCATGTCCATTAATTCTGGGTTTGACATGGCTTTGTACGTCAGGCATAGATTGCCTCTGAGTAGGCGGTAAGCAGCTGAGTAGAGCTGGAGTTTCTTTAGTCGAGCTGCATAGGGCATCTGTTTGTAGCCCATGATCCTCTTGGTGAGGTACTTTTGGGGTCTCTCCAGTTACTGCAGGTGTCGGGTAAGGTACATCCCAAAAGGGGCATTGTATTCAATTATGGGCCTGATGAGTGATGAATAGAGAGGCACAATGACCTCTCTTGATCTGGATGCGAACCCTTTCGTGATAAGGTGGGCTATATAGAAGGTCTTTCTAACCACTTTGGCAACGTGATTATCAAAGGAGAGATTACTATCTACGTTGGTCCCCAAATCTCTAATTACTTCTTCCGTACTTAATGGATTCCCACCTATGTAGTAATTTGTGGGCATCTTGTTTTTCCCAAAGGGGATGACTATGCACTTTTTAGCATTTAGCTTGAGGCCATGGTTCTGGCACCAAGCATCCATCTCTGTGAGACCCATTTGGAGGATGCTTGTGTCAGCTGGAGATTCGATTATGGCCCCCAGTTTGCAGTCATCTGTGAACTTTGTCAGCCATAATCCCCCCATGTTAGCCTGAACCTCAGAGAAGTATATACCAAACAAGAGAGGTCCCATAACTGAGCCCTGTGGGATGCCACTTGTAACTGGTTTGGATTCAGACATGGCACCTGCGATTCTGACCATGTGGGTTCTATCTCTGAGCCAGTTTGCAACCCATCTTGTGATATAGGGGTTGATATTTAAGCTGGTAAGCTTATTTATGATGCCCGAGTGGGGTATTGTGTCGAAGGCTTTTGCGAGGTCCAGGTAGGCTGTGTGGACTACCTTTCCCTCATCTATGGCTTTGGTAACTATTTCAAAGAAATCAACTAGGTTTAAGAGGCAAGATCTGCCCTTAACAAAGCCGAATTGGGTAGGGTCCAGTGTCTGGAGGCTGCCAATGTCTTTGTTTATGAGTTCCATGATAATACACTCCATAGCTTTACAGACCAGACTAGTCAGGCTTATGGGGCGATAGTTTCCGGGGTCCGTTGTGGCACCACCTTTGTGGAGTGGGACCACTGTAGCTGTATGCCATTCTTTGGGTACATATCCTGTAGTAAGGCTAAGTTTGAACAGTGACTTAATGTGAGGGTTCAGTTCTTCTTGGAGCTCATGTAGGACACAGCCTGGGACACCGTCTGGTCCCATAGATGCTGTGTTTTTTGCTTTGGAGAGGGCAGCTTTCACCTGTGCATCTGTGATGTCAGGGAGGTTACATTCAGTTGGGATAGGCATTTGCTCCTTTGGGGGGGGGGGAGAAGTTTGTGCTGAATCTGTCTGCCAGGATGTTGGCTATGTCTGTAGGTTTGGTATATTTTGTACCATTATGCAACAATTCAGAGCATATCTGGGAGTTTCCACCCATGTTTCTGACATAACTAAAGAAGGCCTTGTGATTATCTTTAGTGTCTAGGGCAATTTTTCTTTCGAAACTGGCCTTTGATGATTTTATGAGGGATCGAAGTTTCTTGCTAATACTGATCAGAGATGCCTTCCCTTTTTGGGATTTTGCTCTGTCATGTAGTAGCTTCCTCCTTCTGTTGTATAGCTTATTTATGGCCAGGGTCCACCAGACCGGTCTCCTGTTTTTGGAGGAGTGAGCCTTGGTTTTATTTGGGATAGCACGATCCATGCATTCCTGCAGGTGCTCATAGAATGCATTTGTAAAGGATTCTGTGGTTATCTCTGTAGCATCCCTTAATAATTCTTCAAAATCCACTAAAAGCCATGCTTTTTATCCTCCAAGTAGAGACTCAAGAATGACAAACCGGTTTTAGAAGTGAGTGATGCATCTATCTCCTTTGCTATGTGGGAGCTGAACTATATCTCTTGTATGTTGGATTCGAAACATGACATCACAGATGAAATGTAACAACTATTAAGGTATTGCAACATGGGTGAGTCAAGGACAGACTTCTCTTCTTATTTTTATCTGCCTCAAACATGAGGATTCTCACAATGCACGCACTTGGTAATGACACTGAGAGGATTGCTAGAGCTGCTAGATCTGGCATTGCCTTTCATCAGCACACATGACTCTACTTTGATGGACTTTTCCAAAGATAACAAGGTAACCATGGACTAACTCTTGCCAGACCGATTTATTTTTATCTCAGAAGTCAAACAGTACATAGAAAATTTGGTGAAGGAGGGAAAGACCATCATGGCTATGTGTTTCTAGTTTCAGCCTTCTTGGGTTATTTTCTATAGGATTCATAGGAGTCAATATCAGTAACTAAGGCTCTTTAATGGACAACTAGGCTGAAGCCCAATTTTCAGGGCAACTTATGGTAGGGTCATCGGTCCAGGAATACAAATCCTTAGGGCTCCATAGGAGGATGAGGTCCTTTCATGGGTAGCTAGTAGGAGAACTAAGACCTTGCCCAACTGTCTCAATCTGAAGGCAGTTAAGGACCTTCTGCCCTTCCACCTCCCTGACTTGAAAACTATAACCATAGATTGATTGATAAGGATGATAATAGATGACTTTCCAAACCCAGCGAGTTTCAGTATTCCTATTTTTACATCCAATTCCATCAAGAAAAAAAAAAACTCCAGCATGCAAGAATTATCCAATATCCTATCAGAAAGAGCAGTTCAGGGGGGTTTACTAGAGCAGGAAGTTTTAGGATATTATTCCAGATTCATTTTGTGCCCTAAAAGATGAAGGACCTCAGACCAGTTTCAGACATTAGAAGCCTAAACACCTTCATTTCTAAAGAAACCATTGCACAGTCACAGTGCAGGTAATCTATCCCTGTCTATAAAAAGGAAACTGGATGTGTTGTTTGAACCTCCAGGCTGTCACTCTGACAACATGGCAGTGGTTTCTTGTAACAGCAATTGGTAAGGAGGTCTTATTGCATCTACTGAGAAGTCATTTGTGTGTTGGACTGGGCTGTTCATTGCAGCTGCTTTCTAGTGGCCAATTTCATTCCTTGTGAGACCGTGTCAGATTGAGTTGCTGTCTCTTAATGCCTAACAAGTGGTCCCTCAGCCATTCTGTGACTCACTCTGAGTTTCTTTTGTGAGGCAACCTTGCTGCAAATTGTTTGCATCTCTAACCAGTGCAGCAATTATTTTGCCTTGATTTTTCCATTGAGAGGATGTCCAAGGGATGTTTGGGAGGATGTTTAAAGGATGTTGTAGTTCACAAGTGCTCCCCAGACTCTTTTATGCTTTTCCTTCATTTTACATAATGATCAGGTTTATCCAGAAAGCTGGGTAGACTAAGCAAATGTAAAAAGGTACTAAAATTATGTTCTCAAAAAGCTCTCTTGCCTCCTCTCTGAGGAAGATCCCATTTGGGAATTCACTTCTGCAGTCTTATGTCTTGGCTTCTTCAGCTCCAGTAGTGGCCTGTAACCTTTCTTTCTCTTTAAAGTCTGAAATCTTGTTTATAAAGTCTCTTGATGAAAATGCTTTTGGTTTATTAATTGTTTGGATTTAATACTGTGCCATTTGACTGGTGTTATTTTTATATCTGTATAGGTTATTCAAATCATGTCAGTTACCCAAAGCTAAATACTCAAATGGTATTTACTATGAATACTTGCATCTCATTTAATTGACATACAACTATTCAACCCCCAAAATATCTAAAACATTGGAAGATTATTATTCAGAACACTGATACTTTGAAGGTTTTGTAATACAAAAACTTTTTTGTTGAGGGAACAATCCTGTTGTATCACTTCATGTGGGGGCAAGCCCTCCCCTCCAGTTATGCTAAGTCCCAGATCGCATATACTCAGGGAGGGGTGAAAGTGATAAAAATGCACCATCACCTTGCACTTCTCTAACCGTGATAACAAGTAGCTGGTCACCTATCAGTGACGTGATTCTGAATGTCGTCCAAGCAGATGCCAATGGACACGTTTTACTGTCAAATGACACAAGACAAGGTGACTTATGTATTTTTCCTTATAGGCCACTGCCAAAGGACTGTCTATCTGCGATCTTTGATTCAGGGTTGAATTATTCCTCTGTCCAAATTCATCTTGCTACAATTTTGTATTTTTTGTAAGATTAGATTCTTTCTCATTGCCATTGCTACAAGATTGTAAAGCCTTTTTAAAGGATACTTTTTAGATCTCCCTTTTGGAATCCTCTGACATGTTAAATTTGTGCATTGCGCTAGAGAAATATTCCTTATCCCCATTTTGACCCTGCAGACCTAGCTGACTTCATAGGATCAAAGGGAATACAAGGTAACTGATCCTAGTGGTTGGCGTAATGGTTAAGATCTTTACCTTATAAACACAATGTACAAGGTTTAATTCTGACCTCTGGTTATTGGTTAGACTTTTAATAGTCTGCATACTAATAGCCTAGTATTTACCTATGAACCTATGTATGCCTTGGCAGTACCCACCATTACAACTTGCCTCTTTTTTTCATGGAGGTTTAAGCCAGTCATGCTTGGGGTGAATTTATGGATGTCAATCCAATCATGTAGTTCCTGTTTGAAGGAATACAATGTATCACGCTGCTTAATGTGCAGTGGAATTCTATTGCAGAGGTGAGGAATGTGTTTCTTAATGAATGTGTTTCTCCACCACATTTTAATTATTTGCTGATGTATGTTTATATCTCTGGTCCTAGTTGTGACAATGTGAGGCTTTACCAGCTATGCCAGAAGAAGTAGGGCAGCGGATTATAACATATGACAGCACAACTAGCTTGAATGTTGTGAAGAATTATATGTCATTTGTATATCAAATCAGTTTGTACAGGTGCTATGTTGAAAATGTATTTGTAAAGTTGCTTGTGTTAAAAAATGTATCAGCAGTGGGTCCTGCTGGACAGAAAAGAAATATGCATGCATGTAGTAACTGATTTAAATATATGCATTGTAACTGTTGAAACAAATACATTGTAACAGAGGATTCTGGAAGAGAAGAGGTTAAACTTAATCCACCTGACTTTAAAACATATTATGAAATTAAAGTACTGGGCCTAGGCAATAAAGAAGTTATCTCACAGTTTTGATTTAAGCCAGAGATGCAATGTCTGTAAAAAGCATGGTTTGTTAGTCTCTGTAGGAAGACCAGAAGGGTTGAAATTGTGTTATAGCTACCAGATACTGCAATAAACTTTAGCAAAGCTTGAGATATGTATGGTAATACATATGTGCTAAATCCTGGCAGCTTCTAGTGATGGGAGTAATGTGGGAAACAGAGTCATATGAACAGTTGTGATGTCATTTTGTAACCAACTCTGAAATAATATTTAGATACTACAGGGAGAAGTCTCTCAGTGACTTAGCAATCTGTTTTTGTAACCTAACAAAGAAGGATCTCTCACCTACTTCATCTTGGCTTGCTCCAGTAAGTAACCAGGGAATAATAATTCTTTAGATCGGTCAGGAAAATATAGTGAGATTAGTTAAGTATTGTTTTTCTGTAACTGTGTCAACCGCTCCACCTATGTTATTTATAATATTTCCTGTTGTTGAAAGTCTTGTGTGTATTGTAAATAGATATTTAGTATTTTCATGTTCTTTTATTATTTATTATTAAATATATTTAAACTTTTCATTGTGGTTGGTGCTTTAGAGAATATTTTAAACTTTGAGAAGACATATCTATTTGGTGACATTGTGGCCACTCCTGGAAGTGTTACTGCATTGTCTAGAAACTATAATTTGTATTGATATTAATTTCACTCAGTATAATTAGGTACCCTTGTAAGAGCTTTAGAATAGCTGGCTTTGGGGTGTCTGATGATAGTGTAACTGCCTTATAGTCTGGGCAGAAGGGGGCATAGCTAGTAAATCTGTGCCAACCTGTCCCGTGTGTGTGTGTGTGTGTGTGTGTGTGTGTGTGTGTGTGTGTGTGTGTGTGTGTGTGTGTGTGTGTGTGTGTGTGTGAAAATCAGATCTCAAAGTATTTGTGTGTCATCTACTTGGAGCAGGGATATGAAGCTCTGGGTTCACAGAGAGGGTGCTGGAGGACTTGGCTTGGACACTCGGCTGAGGACTCAACCATACAGCTGTGCCAGTGGGGAGTCTTACTGGGGATCTGGACAGTGGGGGAAACCAAGACTGCAGAGTGAGTGTGTTCCCTGTGTACTCTTAAGGGAAATTCTTCTGGATTCAGAGAGCTGCATCTGGAAATACTGGGTGTATCCATTTTTTTCCACGCGAGTGTCCCTCTCCAGTGCCAGTGGTGGGGATTCTGGCTCCTTGTTTACTGGCCCAGAGTGGGGATATTACATATTGGTCTGCAGTGGTGTGGATATTAATTGAACTTCTGTAACGTATAAGCAGTTGTTACTAAAGGTGTGTCCTCTCAGCAACCACAACGTAAACATTCAGAGTTTCATTTCACAACAACTTGACTTATTTTTTTTTCTTAGTTTAGTTTAGTCAGGGGAAAGTAGGCAAATATGGCAGCAGAGGATTATGGCAAGCTGACAAAGAACAAGTTGGCCTAGGTCTGTGAAGTCAAAGGACTGGTGCATGTCAACCTGGTTAAAGAGATAATGATTTCAACCTTAGTTGCAGCTCAGACCGGCAACCAGGAGGATAACCAGTATGGTGATGGGAATTTGCATCACTCAGAAACAGGGCAGTTCACCTTTTCCTCAGAGGACTTAAAGACCCACCTGGAGTCAAAGAGACATGAACTGAAGGCCAAATGTTTGGAATTAGAATCACCAGAGAGACTGCAGCAGGCAAAACAGATGGAATTAAAATCAGCACAGAGACTGCAGTGTTTGGTGGCTGAAGAAAATGAGAGACTGTGGTGTTTGGAGGCCAAAGAAAATGAGAAACAGCATCAACATGAGAGGGAGATGCTGACTCTTCGCCAGGGTCATGGAGGTCATGGGAATAGGAATAAGCAAACCTCAGAAGCAATAAAGGTTAGTGAATGTCTTCCACAGTTTGCAGAGGGTAATAATTTTGATCGTTTTAGTCAGTTTACTATCATATATTCATATTCACTGTGTTCGAATATTCAGATGTCTGAAACATGTTTGAAAATCAGAACACCAAACATAGTAAATTTAGAAACAGTTTTAGAAAGTAATGTGTTTCTGTTTAAAGATATCATTTATTTACAAAAGAATGGCGTAGCTATGGGCACTTCTTGTGCCAATAGCTACGCCAATCTGGTAATGGCCAGTTGGGAGGAACAAAAGCTATTTAGCCTAGAAAGTTATAAGAAACGTCTTCTTCTACAAGCGTTTTGTAGATGATCTTTTCTTTTTATGGCATGGTAATGAAGATGAGCTGCTTACCTTTGGGAAGCAAGGGAATGAATTAACATCATTTTTAAAATTTACCATGACCTTTTCTGATAAAAAGATTTCTTTTTTAGATATTAACATCTGGCGCCTCCCTAATGGAGGTTTTAACACTGGTGTGCACAGGAAGTCCTGTTATAAGAACAATTTATTAAATAGAGACAGCATGCATCCACCACACATTTTTAAAAATGTAATGAAAGGTCAGGGCATGCAGTTATCTAGGTTAACACCAAGTGAAGAGTTATTTGAGGAAGAATTAAGGGATATGGAAACAAAATTTGGTGAAAAAAACTATAAAACTAGAGAAATAAAGGACACATTTAATGAAGTTAGAAATTTGAGACAAAATAGAGCCAAACCTATTTTCTCTGAGGCTGGTATAGATGAATATAAATCGAATATTAAAGATGATTTGAATATTAAAAAAGATATTGTTAGGATCACAGTTCACTATACACAGGATATTCATTCTATCAAAGAATCGATTATTAAGCACTGGGAAATATTAAGGTTGGACCCTGAAGTATCTAGATATATTGGAGAGCTTCCTAATTTTGCTTATAAAAATAAAAATAACCTATATAACATGCTTTGTTGCTCTGAATCCAGAGACTGTAGTACCTCGAAAGAGTTTATGGGCTCAAAGCTGTGTATTAAATGTAACTATTGTCCCTATATATTAAACACACCCATGTTTATACATCCAACATTAGGGGATTATATTTTTATTAAGGTCAATGCAAATTGTGAAAGTAAACACATAATTTATTTAGCTAGATGTTCCTCATGCGCATCGTTTTACATTGGTAAAACGAACCGCATGTTAAAACAGCACATCCGTGAACATTTATATCACATACGCGTTAAATCTGAGGTAAATGCATTATCAAAACATATATTGGAAACCAATGATAGACATAATTTCACTTTTTCAGTTTTACAAGTTTTAGAGCCATCTAACAGATGGGGTGATATAAAGAACAGAACTGAGTCTATAGAAACTCAGTGGATTATCAGGACTAGAGCCCACATTCCCCCGGGACTGAATGGTAGGATTCCTTTGAAACCTATACTTAAGAATAGAAGACATAGGATTTGATACAAGTCCCATCATAACATATATATCGTTGCACTTTTGTCCTTGCATTTCCAATATAAAATGTATTTTAGATAAAAGCTCACCACTTTTATAGTTTTATATGTGTTAATTTTAAAAAGTATATATTTATTTATTTATTTATATACATATATTATATAATAGTTTGTGATTAAAATTTGATGTTTTTAACAGTGTGATTTTAAATAGACTACCTTGGTCTTCGTAGTATGCTTTTTACAATTGAATAATTGATCGCTTAATTGGCTAGTTAATTAATAGAACTAGTATATATTGGTTGTGAAGTTGAATAATGTTACTGGTTTGACAAAGCTTATTGCGAAAGCGCTCACCGAGGATCCAATAAACCTGTGTTCTTTTTCATCTGACTGATTCCATCCTTTACTGTGGATTACGGAAATTTATTGTGGTATTTATTGGTCTGAATAGACTTGACTTTTTGTGGCTTGTTTCATCTTTATGGTTATCTCATTGCTTTTCATGTTATACGAACATTTTACTGGGTCTGAATAGACGTGGAAATCCATTGAATTGCATCTCTGTCATTACGCTTATTTTTCTACATGGAGTAATCACCAGCAGTACTTTTTACTATTCACATTTAATCTGGCTGTTTTTTTGCTGGTGCTTCTAAGCATATTGTTTGCAGCGAACCTATTAGTTTATATTATTATTAAATATATTTAAACTTTTCATTGTGGTTGGTGCTTTAGAGAATATTTTAAACTTTGAGAAGACATATCTATTTGGTGACACTGTGGCCACTCCTGGAAGCGTTGCTGCATTGTCCAGAAACTATAATTTGTATTGATATTAATTTCACTCAGTATAATTAGGTACCCTTGTAAGAGCTTTAGAATAGCTAGCTTTGGGGTGTCTGATGATAGTGTAACTGCCTTATAGTCTGGGCAGAAGGGGGCATAGCTAGTAAATCTGTGCCAACCTGTCCCGTGTGTGTGTGTGTGTGTGTGTGTGTGTGTGTGTGTGTGTGTGAAAATCAGATCTCAAAGTATTTGTGTGTCATCTACTTGGAGCAGGGATATGAAGCTCTGGGTTCACAGAGAGGGTGCTGGAGGACTTGGCTTGGACACTCGGCTGAGGACTCAACCATACAGCTGTGCCAGTGGGGAGTCTTACTGGGGATCTGGACAGTGGGGGAAACCAAGACTGCAGAGTGAGTGTGTTCCCTGTGTACTCTTAAGGGAAATTCATCTGGATTCAGAGAGCTGCATCTGGAAATACTGGGTGTATCCATTTTTTTCCACGTGAGTGTCCCTCTCCAGTGCCAGTGGTGGGGATTCTGGCTCCTTGTTTATTGGCCCAAAGTGGGGATATTACATATTGGTCTGCAGTGGTGTGGATATTAATTGAACTTCTGTAACGTATAAGCAGTTGTTACTAAAGGTGTGTCCTCTCAGCAACCACAACATAAACATTCAGAGTTTCATTTCACAACAACTTGACTTATTTTTTTTTCTTAGTTTAGTTTAGTCAGGGGAAAGTAGGCAAAGATGGCAGCAGAGGATTATGGCAAGCTGACAAAGAACAAGTTGGCCTAGGTCTGTGAAGTCAAAGGACTGGTGCATGTCAACCTGGTTAAAGAGATAATGATTTCAACCTTAGTTGCAGCTCATACCTGCAACCAGGAGGATAACCAGTATGGTGATGGGAATTTGCATCCCTCAGAAGCAGGGCAGTTCACCTTTTCCTCAGAGGACTTAAAGACCCACCTGGAGTCAAAGAGACATGAACTGAAGGCCAAATGTTTGGAATTAGAATCACCAGAGAGACTGCAGCAGGCAAAACAGATGGAATTAAAATCAGCACAGAGACTGTAGTGTTTGGTGGCTGAAGAAAATGAGAGACAGCATCAACATGAGAGGGAGATGCTGATTCTTCGCCAGGGTCATGGAGGTCATGGGAATAGGAATAAGCAAACCTCAGAAGCAATAAAGGTTAGTGAATGTCTTCCACAGTTTGCAGAGGGTAATAATTTTGATCGTTTTATTCAGTTTACTATCATATATTCATATTCCTGTGTTCGAATATTCAGATGTCTGAAACATGTTTGAAAATCAGAACACCAAACATAGTAAATTTGGGTACCTGTCAAATCTTCGAATGCTCAAAATTTCAAACGTTACATGGTCAAGACCAAACGTTCGAAATTTTGAGTGCTCAAAGACAGACTTTCAACGGCACCGTACGGTGCAGATAGGGAGAATTTCCCTTTTCTGCACTGAAGTGAGGTCTCGTAGTTGGTATATTTAAGTAGGGGAGGTGTGGGGGGTGCAGGTGGGCTTGCCCCCTGCTTACACTGTTAAAGTGTTTTTTTTCTGTGCTTTCTTTTTTTTTTTTTTTTTTTTATTTTCGAACATCCAAATGTCGAACATTTGGTCTCAACCATGTAATGTTTGACATTTTGGATGTACGAACATTTAACATAGACCCATAAATTCCGAACTAAGCATTTCAGTAAAGTTGAATGTCTAACATATCAACTTTACTGAAATGCTCACATCCGCTCAGCATTAAAACACGCTTTTTGCAGTGGGGCAAGCCCCCCTACTTATATATACAAACTCCGAGATCGCACTACAGTGAAGGAAAGGGTACATTTCCCGATCTCCAGTTTAGTGCAATCTGCACCACAATGTCCAACCTTGTAATAGTGAACGTTCACTATTGCAAGGTTCGACATTGTGGTGCTCGCATTTTCAGATATGCAAATATATGTTATGCACAAATATCAATTTGAACATAGTGAATTCAAATATACGATAATAAACCTTTTATTCATATATTTGAAAGAGTATGTAAACAGTATAATGTTGACCAAGGGCTCTGGGTACAGTTCCTGACACCCTTACTCCATGGTAAAGCTGTAACTGCTGTTTCTAAATTGTCTGATATTTATTGTAGAAAGTAGAGAAATGTTTACTTGAATGTTCTATGTTAACACCTAAACATTACAAAAAAGGTTTCATGAGCTTAGACGCAAGGCAGATGAAAGTGTGTGAGATTATATTGCTTAGTTAAGCACTTATTTTCATAAATGGGTGAGTGGGTATGAAGTCACCACTTTTGAAGGTCTGGCAGGCCTTTTGGTAACAGAACAAACCCTTAGCACTTTGCCTGAGGACATGAGAATTTGGTTGGCAAACTGAGAGTGTAACTCCACAGATGAGTTGGGGACAAAGGGATTTCTTCTTAGCAAGCAGGGCATCACTGCACAGGAAAGGGATACCCGTGCTACACATGGATATAAGGGAACCTATGGTGGGCAGCCTAAACACCTCAACAGAGTCCACCAGTAACAGGGGAATCCACTGATACAGTGCATGTACATGGCCAGGATCAAAGGTTAAATGTTTTAAATGTAACCAGTGGGGCCATGTATTATATAAATGTCTATGGAGGCAAGGTGAGGAGCAAAAGGTGGGAAGGTGAGTGGGCAGCAAGTGGGAATAACAGAATGCCATTGGTAAGTTGTCTGGAGACAACAGGGGTACCAAACTATCAGCAGAGGTTATATCCTATCTTAGTGGATGGAAAACGGGCCACTGATAAGAGAGACACAGCCTCTGACATAACCATTGTGAATCCTATGGTGGTTAAAGAGGAGCAGTAGTTGCTTAGCCAGTCCACTCCAGTCAGAGCTTTAGGAAGGACCCCATTCCAAATGCCTTTAGCCAGGGTTCAGCTTGACTGGGAGGGTGGAATAGTAAGCAAGAATGTAGATGTGTTTGAGGGTATCCCTGCAGATGTCTTGATATGGTGAATGATTTTGATAATGCAGTACCTTGTGTGCATGCAGTTACAAGCAGTCAGGCTTGGAGACAGGCAAGTGGGTCTGGAAGCCTGGGGGAAACCCAGAAAGACCTCATACCTGATGCTAGGGCTGGCGAGGTGGCTATTTCAGGGAGGGAGCTACCATGTAGCAGTACGCCTGATGGTAAACCATACCTTCTGGTAGGTACTGACGTTTCCTTGGACAGAGTGACTGCAAGGGCAGAGGTGAGTGTTAGTACTCAGGCTGACAGTGAGGCACCACTGTCAGTGAATACCAGACTTCCTGTGGCAGTGAAACTGGGAAGGGTCACAAAGATAGAGTTGAGACAGGCTCAGCTCTTGGAGCCTCCACTAAGAGACTTGAGGGAGGTATTTAGGGAAACACCTGATTCTTAAGGAAAAAGGGAGTCTGTATACTGGAACAAAGGGTTACTGTATAGAGAGTGGACCCCAGAGGGAGGTCTGGAAGGTGAGATAATACAACCATTGGTAGTGCATGGAGCCTACTGTCACTTCTAGCCACAGCCCATGACATTCCTTTTGCAGGGGATATGGGCATAAGGCGTACCAAGAGAGATATGCAGAACTTTTATTGGCCTGGGATTTCAAGGGATGTAAAAGGGTACTGCAGGACCTGTGAGCAGTGCCAAAAAGTAGGCAAGGCAGGAGACAAGGCCAAAGCTCATTTGATGCCTCTGCCTGTGATTGAGGAGCTGTTTCAGGGGGTAGCTGTGGAAATTGTGGGACCTCTGGGTACCCTAAGTTCCACAGGGAAGAAGTATATCCTGGTGATAGTAGATTATACTACTACATACTTTGAGGTGGTGGCTGTGTCCCTTATTGAGGCAGAGAAGGTAGCAAATGTTTTGTTAGAGATTTTCAGCAGGGTAGGTTTCCTGAGAGAAATACTAACAGCCAGAGGTGCTAATTTTATGTCAGACATGCTGGCTCATCTGTGGAAGTGCTGTGGGGTGAAGCACTTGAAGACCACTTCCTACCATTCCCTGACTAATGGCCTTGTGGGGAGGTTAAACTCTACACTAAAGACCATGCTGTATGGGCATAGGGTGAGGGAGCCTTTAGATTTGATTTGTAAAGTGCAGGAGGCGAGTGTGAATCCCACAAGGCATCTGTTGTGGCACATGTCCTAAACCTCAGGGCAAGGATTAGGGAGCTCATGGGCTTGGCCCATGATAGGATATCCTGGTACTGAGTGTTTGCAGTGGATGGCAGGTGGAGTCTGATAGGGATCTGGTAACTGATCTCTTCAGTGATGCTTGGACTGACACCTCAGTGAAATGGGTAGCAATGTCCCAGCAGCTACCCTCTACCCATGTTCAGGAAATCCGAGCAGTGTTACAGGAGTTTGGGGGCATGTTCACTTGGAAACCTGGGTGCAGCACCATGTGGATACAGGACCACAAAGGCCTATCAAGCTGGCCCCGTGCAGGATGCCTGAGCAAGTCAGACAGATTCTGAGGGAGGAGATACAGGAAGTGTTGGAACTGGGGGTAATCCAGGAGCCCAGCAGTCCCTGGGCCTCCCCAGTGGTGCTGGTAGCAAAGAAAGATGGCAGCACAAGGTTCTGTGTGGACTACAGAAAACTAAATTATCACACAGAATCAGATGCTTACCCCATGCTTAGGACAGATGAGTGGGGCTAAGTACCTGACCACTATTGATCTGACCAAGGGCTACTGGCAGGTGCCCTTGACTCCCACTGTTAGAGAGAGGTCAGCCTTTATGACTCCTTTCGGATTATATGAGTTCACAAAGATGCCCTGTGGAATAAAAGATGCTTCAGTGACTTTCCAGAGGCTGGTAGATTGTATCCTAGCAGGAGTAGGAGATTATGCCCTTGCTTATCTGGATGATATTGCCATTTACAACCATCCTGGCATGACCATCTTCAGCATGTCAGGGAGGTCCTGGGCAGGCTGCAAAGGGTAAGGTTGAAAATTAAGCCCAGTAAATGTCAGTTTGGTATGGCAGAGGTCTCCTACCTGGGACATAGAGTGGGGAGTGGAAAGATAAGGCCAGAACCTGCCAAAGTGGAAGCCATTCAGGAGTGGCCTGCCCCTGTACCAAAAATCAGGTGAGAGCATTCTTGGGGGCAGTGAGGTAATATAGAAAGTTTGTTCACAATTATAGTACAATAGCTGCTCCCCTCACCGACCTGACAAGGAAAGGCAGACCAGACAAGGTAGTGTGGATCCCAGCCTGCAAGCAGGCAATCCAAAAGCTTAAAGGGACTTTGGGAGGTCCTCTTGTGTTAGCGAGTTCAGATTACTGCAAAGAATTTGTTGTGCAGGTGGATGCTTTAAGCCATGGAGTGTGGGCTGAACTCAGCCAGGTTTCCTCAGAGAGAGAAGAGCACTCAGTGATATATCTCAGATGTAGACTCCAACCTGTGAAGGAATGTTATGCAGCAGTGGAAAAAGACTGTCTAGCCATAGTATGGGGGCTGCAGAAACCTCAAACCTATCTGAATGGAAGGAAATTCACTGTAGTTTAAGACCACAATCCCTTAACATGACTGCATTGAGCCAGCCAGCAAAATGCCAAGTTATTAAAATGGAGCCTAGGGTTGCAGGCATATGATATGACAGTGCAGGATTGTAGTGGGGTTAGCAATGCTAATGCAAATGGGATTGCAATACAGGGTATGGGTTAATGTGTTCCTAGACAAGCTCATTCCTCTCAAGCAATGTTTCTCCAAGGTCACTTGAGAAACTAGCTTGAGTCTTCAAGGGGTGGGGGGTGTACTGATGTTAGGTATTTCCAGCTATGCCAGGAAAAGTAGGGCAGTGGATGTGTAACATATGCCAGCACAGCTAGCTGGAATTTTGTAAAGAATTATATGCCATTTTTATATCAAACTGATTTGTATAGATGCTGTGTTAAAAATGTATTTGTAAAGTTGCTTGTGTTAAAAAAATGTATCAACAGTGGGTCCTGCTGGACAGAAAGAAATATACATGCATGCAGTAACTGATTAAATGTATACATTCTGTTGAAATGAATACTGGAAGAGAAGAAGTTAATCTCAATCCACCTGACTTTGAAAAATACTCTGGGCCTAGGCCATAAAGATGCTATTTCACAGTTTTGAATGAAGCCAGAGACACAATGTCTGTAAGAAGCATGGTTTGTTAGTCTCTTTAGGAAGAGCAGAAGGGTTAAAATAGCTTTACAGCATCTAGATGCTGAAATAAAGTTTAGCAAAGCTCGAGATATGTATGGTAACACATATGTTCTCCAGCCTGGCATCTTCTAGTGATGGGGGTTGTGAGGGGAAACAGAGTCATATGACCAGATGTGATGTCATTTTGTAACCAACTTTGAAATAATATTTAGATACTACAGAGAGAAGTGTCTCAGTGACTTAGCACTCCGTTTTTGTAACCCGGCAAAGAAGGATCTCTCACCTATTTCATATTGCCTTGCTCAGGTAAGTAACCAGGGAATAATAATTATTTAGATCAGTCAGGAAAATATAGTGATATTTGTTAAGTATTGTTTTTTCTGTAACTGTGTGAATCTGTCCAACTGTGTTATTTTTAATATTTCCTGTGTCTGAAATTCTGGTGTTTATTGTAAATAGATATTTAGTATTTTCATGTTGTTTATTATTTATTATTGAATATAGTTACATTTTTCATTGTGGCTGGTCCTTTAGAGAATATTTTAAACTTTGAGAGGACTTGTATCTATTTGGTGACACTGTGGCAACTCCTGGAAGCCTTACTGCATTGGCCAAACACTATCATTTGTATTAATAGTAATCTCACTCAGTATAATTGGGTACCCTTGTAATAGCCTTAGAGTAGCTGGCTTTGGGGTGTCTGGTGGCAGAGTAACTACCTTATAGTCTGGGCAGAAGAGGGCATAGCTAGTAAATCTGTGCTACTCTTTCCAAGGTATGTGTGTGAAAAATCAGATCTCAGAGTGTGTGTGTGTGTGTGTGTGTGTGTGTGTGTGTGTGTGTGTGTGTGTGTGTGTGTGTGTGTGTGTGTGTGTGTGTGTGTGTGTGTGTCAGCTACAGCAAGGACACAAAGCACTGGTTTCACAGAGAGGGTTCTTGGACACTCTGCTGAGGACTCAACCCACAGCTATACCAGTGGGTAGTCTTACTGGGGATCTGGACTGAACAGAAAACCCAGACTCCAGATTGAGTGTGTTGACTGTGTGCTGTTAAAGAAAATTCTGCTTGATGCAGAGAGCTTTATCTGGAAATATTGGGTGTATCCATTTTTGTTCCAAGTGAATGTCCCTCTCCAGTACCAGTAGTGACGATTCAGGCTCCTTGATTACTGGCCCAGAGTGGGGAAGTCACACTAGCATAATTGGGATGTTTTGATTTATGGAGATAGATGAGATCATGGATTACTGTGTCCAAGCTGCACTGTGCAAGTTGAAATACCATTTATGGAAGACACTGTGTTTAATGACTATCACATATGCCAGAAGAATTTTCTGAAATGCAGTCCCCTTATTTGATCTTCCATACCTCCTATTCCATTATGTTAAGGCTATTCTACAAAAAAGTCACACTTCATTCCTCAAGTGGCTATAGAAACAAGACTGAACTATTCCATTTATAAATTTGTTTTATTTGTAAAGTAATTAGGCTGCACACAAGCAATTCACATTTTTTGTTGAGATGATGAAGGCTATTTACAATGACAGCTAGTTATTTTGTATCATTTTTAAAGAGGAAGCTTGGACAGAAAAAAAGTTTAGTCTGTGTAGATGATTGCATACATTATCATTATAAATGTGAAAAAAACTCTTTCTTCAGTACCAAAGGCCCCTTACAGTAGAGTAGCTGCTACATCTACAGCCTTTTTCAGGAACACAACTTTGGGTGAGATACGTGTAGTAACTTCCTTCTCTTCCTTTAGCGACTTTACAAGGTACTTACAACATAGATGTGATGTCCAGACCCATGTTTTCCTTTGGGGCAACTTTTATCTGGGAAAACTTCTCATAAACATGTCTGCCCAGGAGGATTTACTTGTAAGGCTGTCATGCTGCTACAGAGGATCTATTTACTATTAAAGTAGAATAATAAAAGTAGGTTGTTCCTCACATGCCCATCTGCTTTTGGCACAGCTAGTTTAGAGTTTCATCCCTTTTTCCTCATTCTGATTCTTAGGTGCTTGCTCGTCATACTGAAAATCTGGAGAGGATTATCATTGTAGTGAATTTTGATGTAGTGGAAGGTATTAAACAGCTCATGCAGTTCTAATATGTTATGCCAGCTATGTAACTTTTGTTTTCAGTGGTCATTTTACACTTTGATGAATGCAGTGTTAAAGAGTAAGTGAATTTTCTTTTAAATCATTGTTCATAATCTACCTCTATTTTGTGTGATCATGATTCACTACAGTGGGATTTTGTTTTTATTTTTTTTCCTACTATTATAAATCTTTGGACTGTGTGTATATCTATGTGTGCAAATATATGTATGTACGGGTCTACTTCTATTCACTGACTCCCATTTCGTCGAACTTTCATTTCACTGAAAGTTCATTACATCGACAAGCATTTTAGGTGGGGGGCTTCACCCCCCCCCCCTACTATATATATCAACTCCAGGGTCGCACAACATTGGGGAAGGGGGCAAATGCTTGTCGATGTAATGAACTTTCAGTGAAATGAAAGTTCGACGAAATGGGGAGTCAGTGAATAGAAGTAGACCCGTATGTACATATATGTATATGTATATGTATATATATATATATATATATATATATATATCAGTATGTATGTGTAGACGTATATATGAAATTAAATGAGTTTGGGGAGACTTGTTTACAAAGAGACTAGCCCCCACTGTAATTTTTTTTTCTTCATTAGTAGTTTTGTGTTAGGTTTCACAATGTAGAAAAATCGGTGAAAAGTGACTTGTAGTACAGTGATACAATATATCATTGATAAACCCTTTTTATTTGCTTGCTAACAGTTTTCAGAACTTGTGAATGACATTAGAGTATCATCAATCCCCCTGTATTGTTTTACTAAAAACGTTGGGTGTTGACAAATAATTTATTTCTGGTGTCCAGGATTTTGTAATAAAATGGGTTCTTTGTGTGGTATACATTTATTGGAAGTACAAGGGTTACTTTATGCAAGGGTAGGGGAAAATTGTTTTGTTATAGAAGATATGATGTTTAGCTGATTTTGTGGTAACATCTGTGCAAACTATATCTTTTAGGTCATTGGACCTCCTGCAGCTGGAGCATTTAAAGAACGGCCTGCCAAACCAACAGCATTTCGTAAATTTTATGAGAGAGGAGACTTTCCCATTGCCCTGGAGCATGACACAAAAGGCAACAGAATTGCATGGAAGGTAGGGCCAACATAGTGGTAGGCTTTTTATGAGACACACGTTGTACTAATAGTTTATAGTAAATAATCATATCTGTATTTAATTGGGTTATATTGTATATTCTAATCTGTGTGTGTGTGTGTGTGTGTGTGTGTGTGTGTGTGTGTAAGAGAGAGATCTCATCAACAATAAAGTCTCTAACCAAATAAGTACTACAGTAAATAAAATGTTTCTTATAATTAATCCCTGCTGCATACAGGCAGATATAGTTTAGATAATGGAGCCAAACATTATAATGCCAAAGAAAATATTGTTGTTGTGGAGGAAAGATAATTTCCATAAAATTAATAAAACATTTTTCTTTGACTGTGACCTCCTTCCTGTATCTCCTGCACTTGCGTTTTTGTGTGTGTGTGTGTGTGTGTGTGTGTGTGTGTGTGTGTGTGTGTGTGTGTGTGTGTGTGCGCATATATACAATATGTATATAGATTCTATTTAAAACTATGTTTTATATATGTATATGTATATATATATATATATATATATATATATGCATATATATATATATATGTATATATATATATATATATATATATATATATATGTATATATATATATGGATCTACTTCGGATAGTCAAATGGCAATAACATCAACATGCATATGGCCAAGACAAAAACATAGTTTCTTCACAACATCGAACCAGAAATAAAAAAAAAACTTTTTTTTTTTTTTTTTTTTTTTGGCTGCACCAGGAGGGCTATGCCCCCTGCACCTCCTGCTACTTAAATACCAACTCTGAGGTCACACTTGCATTGAAGTGTATGGGATTTTTCCCTATGGTGATCTCCATGCAGACATTTCAGTGCTGTGAAGAAACAATGTTTTCGTCTTGGCCATATGCAGTTCGATGTTATGGCCGTTCGACAATCTGAAGAGAACCTATATAGATATATATATATATATATATATATATATATATATATATATATATATATATGTATATTTAAAACTATATCTGTATAGATATAGATATATATACAAATGTAGATATAGCTTAATCTCTGCATGCCCTTAAAGGGACATTTTCATATAGATATATATATACAAATGTAGATGTAGCTTAATCTCTGCATGCCCTTAAAGGCACATTTTCATATATCCCATGGGCCTGCTTTACAGGAGGCTTAAGGTATTACAGAGGAAAACTCTTAACTTGGCTGGATTGTTCAGTGCAGTTTTTACTGCATGATTTGTCTGTGTGACCTTTTTACCCTTTGGCTTGTTTTCAGCAATTATTTTAAAGTAAATCTAAAATGGTTAAAACTAGGACAAAATAAAACATTTTTTTTGCTCCCCCACACCCTTTGCTATATATATATATATATATATATATATATATATATATATATATATATATATATATATATATATATTAGTTCTGAGAAAGCACAACAATGGGGTAGGGGCAACTTTCCTTATCTGCTGCAAGGCAATCTCATACAAAAAGGATGCTGGCAAAACCATCAGTAAGAATGTTCCCTTATGTGAGTGTTCACTTTTTTTTTCTTACATCAGTAAAAAGCATTTGCTCTTATGTGTGTTTGGTCTTCTAAATCGCAACCATCTCTTTCTAAATATACATATATACATAGCTAAGTAGAATACTGATGCACATAAGTTGGGAACATTGCAACTGCCTGCAGACCCTTTTTTATTATGACCATTGAGACAATCACCTAGAAATCAATAGTTTTTAGATTCATTCTTCTTGCAAAAGAGGAACATATAGTCTTATATGGTACAGGTCCCTTAGGTGACACTTAAAGGAGGGTTCTAAATTTGTGCAATGACATTTGTTGAAGAAGAAGATTATACCATACATAGATTCATAGATTGTTAATAGGGTAATGACATGGGGGACCTTTCTAAGCCTAGACCAAATTTTCCTGAAAGAATAATGACATCCTGTATCCAAATAGGGCATCAAGTGAAAGGCATGTATAAGCTACCTCTGTCCATAAGGGATGTGGTTCCCAGGCCCAGTGTAAATGTCCTATTCCCTATCCACTGGTCTAGGTTGTGCTTCAGTTAGGTAATTAATGAACTCAGCTTTACATGGATGGGAACCCTGTTCCATAGGAGGGACAGTCTCTGGGACACTTATCTGTCTGTCCAGTGTGTTCTGTTTAAGTCACAGACAAAATTCAGGTCTCTAGACCTTGTATTTCTGGTTCTGTTTGACTTATGAATATGCAGGCAATTCATAAATTTGGAGTTTACGGATGCCTTGTAAGCCAGGCATAGATCACCCCCTCAGCAACTGGAGACTGAGTAGATGGAAAGAACTTTAAGGCACACTGCCTAAGGCAGGTTTGTTACACCTTGTATTGTTTTTGTAAGGAACCTCTGAGGTCACTGTAGTTGCTGCATATGCCTAGTCAGGTAGATACAGAAGGAAGCATTGCACTTTATGATTGGTCTGATAAAGGCAGAGTTAAGTGGGAAAATGACCTCTTTCAACTGAGATGAAATGCCCTTACTTACAAGTTGTGCAGAGTTTTTCCTCAGCACTGTGGCCAAGTGGTGGTCGAAGATAAGGCTACAGTGTACGTGCATACCCAGATCTCTAACCACCAGGTTGACTCTTGGGGGTGTATTATCAACATGATAATTAGCCTGGATGGTTGACTTCCAAAAGGGTACAGTTATGCTTTTCTTAGTACTTTGTTTAAGACCATGGCACCATTTGTTAGTCAGAGATAGACCTTCTAAATAATGCTAGTGTCTGCAGGGGAGTCAATGATAACCACGAGCTTGCAATCATCTGCAAACTTAGTCAGTCACAGACCTTCAGCATTTGCTTCCACTTCAGAGTAGTAGATGTCAAAAAGGATCAGATCCAGTACTGAACTCTGGCGGACGTTGCTAGTGATTGGCCTCTTGGTGGAGGTGGCCTTACCTATTTTGACCTCCTTGGTCCTATCAGTGAGCCATTTGGCTATCCAGTTGGTGATGAAATGGTTTATACCCAACTTAGTGAGCTTGTCTATAATTTCCAAGTGGGGTATTGCATCAAAACCTTGGCCAAGTTAAGGTAAGCTGTGGAAACAATTTTACCATCATCCACTGCTTTGATGACCCTATCAAAGATGTCCACCAGATTTAATAGGCATTTTTTTGCCCTAAAAAAAGCTGAACTGTAACGGATCAAGCATTTGTAGATTACCTACGTCCTTGATTATCATGTACATGATGATTCTTTCTGTGGCCTTTGTGACGTCCCACCACTGGCTCCAGTAGTCAAGAAGCCTCAGTCCTCACCACTAGCACTAATGGTGGACGTACATTGGGAGGATGACAAGTTATACACACAGTTTTTCCAGGTGCAGCTATCTGCATCAAGTGCAATTTCCCTTAAGAGCACACAGAGACCACAGTCAGTCTGGGGCTGTTTTTTCCCTATTTCTCCAGATCCCAAATAAGACTCCCCACTTGCACAGCTATAGAGCTGAGATCTCAGCTGAGTGGCCAGGCCAAGACATCCAGCACCCTCTCTGTCTAACCAGTGCTTCATGTCCATGCCCACGTAGCTCACACACACACACACACACACACACACACACACACACACACACACACACACACACACACACACACACACACACACACACACATCTAGGAAAGGCTAGCACAGGTTTACTAGCTAACTAGCTATTCCTCCTTATGCCCAGAATATAAGGTAGTTATTACTGCCATCAGCCAACTCTTTATCAGCTAGTTTAAGGCCTTAACCAAGTGTGTCCAATCTTACTGTGTAATGTTACTATCAATACAGATGATAGTTTGACCAAGAGCAAGGCTATTGGGAGTGGCCCACACTGTCACCAAATAAATATGCAAGTACTCCGAACTTAAATATAAATAGTCACAATGTCACTATACAATACACACTATACAATAGTCACACAAATAGTCACAATGGAAGGTTTAAATATATTTAACAATAAATAATAAAAAGCAAGGAAATACATAGTATATAATCACAGTAACATCAGAGTTCAAAATAATGGGAAATATTTAAAACAATATTGCAGGACAGTCTCGAATAAATAAAGAAAAACATGTAAATTAAGCTTTGCTATATTCCTGACTATATCTAGAGAATTACTATATCATTGTTAACTTACAGAGCAAACAGGACAGATGTGGTGAGTGGGTCTTCCAGCTCATGTTGTCAGGTCAAAGAAAAATGCAGAATACTATCTCTCTCAGAGAGTTTGTAAATTAATATCTCAAATATTACTGCTGCGATAGGTTGCAGAATGACATAGTTTCTTGTCATCTGACTTCAGTTCCCAGACTCAAAACAACCATTGATGCCAGCTGGTAGCATTTAGCATTTACCTGTGAAAATACATAGACCTCAGATCTTTTGGCAAATGGTGGAAGTCATAAAATAATTTACATTCCTCCACATTGAAAGATGATACAAAAAACTTCTCTAGTACAGGCATTATGTCTATTGTTGCACTGAAGCTGAAAGGTAACATATTTTTTTATGGCCCAGCCATAAAGTTATTTAATTTCAACTATTTTTCTGAAGTTTTGCAAGTGAACCTCTTGTGTTCCAGTTTCTCCTGTTAAAACATATACATTTAAACCGTTACAATAGTGTATATACATTTCTGTTCTTTTCAAGTAGGGTACACTGTGGATACATCTTTAAGCTCAGTACTTTGTAAAATACCTTTTCAACACACATCTGTACAAACCATTTTATATGACATACAGTTCTACTACATTTGTAACACAAGCATATGAATCATGTTGATATTCACAATTGACATATAATTATTTACAAAATTCCAGATAGCTTGGGTGGCAGTATCTCCTTTCATGGCAGCTTTATATATGAGGTTGGTCAGACTTATGGGCCTGTAGTTACCTGGATCAGTGGTTCGACCTCCTTTGTGCAAGGGAATGACTGTAGCCATCTTCCATTTCTTGGGCAGAAAACCTGAATGTAGGCTGCAGTTGAAAAGTGATTCAAGTGGACCACAGAAGGTATGCTTCATGCTATTTGGTTAGCATGAGAGATGTTATTGGACCTCACTGATGCAGTATTTTTGGTCTTGGAAAGTGCATTGATGACCTGTTTCCTACTAATGTTTGAGGGATTGTGGTATGCAGTATTTCCTTTGGACTACCTGGAGTAGTGGGGGGAGAAATTTTAGCTGTACCTGTCAGTCAAAAGCTTGACAATGGCCTCAGGTTCTATGTGGGTAATGCCGTTTACAATAAGCTCTGTGCATCATTGAGTATTTCCCATTAGGTTATGGACATAGCTGTAGAAAACTTTGTGGTTGTCCTTTGCTCGAGAAACTATTTTTTCCTCAAATTTAGCCTTTGAAGTATTAATTAACCCTCTTAGCTGCCTGTTTAGATTGGTCAGTAGGCTTTTAGTATGTTAAACTTTGTTCCTTTTATACTTGACCAAGAATTTTTTTCTTTTGTTGTGTAGCCAGTCGATATTGTGACTGGATTGTCTTTTGAGTTTGTCTTATTCTTAATACAAGGGGGCACAGCTCACTCTTTACAGCTATCAGTATAGCTGTACAGGGATTTTGTAAATAGCTCAGCATATTCCATGGTGTTTAGTGGATTTGGGGATACTTGGAGTTTAGCCAAAGTGTGACTTAGTATAGAAAGAGGTTAGTCTTGGAATAGTTCATAAAGGTTTTTGTTTTCGCTGGGTCCCCCGGATTTAATTTTTATTTCAAGCAATACTGACTAATGGATAAATTTGACGAGAGAGGACATTAAATTGAGTGAGGAACATCACCCCCCATGTTCATGACTACAAGGTCAAAGATGTTTGTACCCCTTGTAGGAGAATGGACCAGCTGTTCCAGGATGTTGGTATTAATGGAGATTAGGAATCACTGGACTTGTATGTTAGAGGTGATATAGGATTCCCACTCTATAGAGAGATAGTTGAGATCCCCCATGAAGATCATATTTGGTTGAACGGTGAAGGACTCTAGTACAATGAAATAGGTAGTTTGAGTTTCCTGGGACATGGAGGGGGACCTATAGGGTGCAAGGATATGGTAAGAGACACTCTCTTTATGAGGAGTTGCACATGTATGAGTTCCAGTAGGTCATACACTTTTACTAGTCTGGATATGAGGTTGTTTTTAATATAAACTGAGACTCCACCACCTTTAGCTCCCTCCTGTGCAGTAGCTGGTCTAAAAGTGCAAAAGTCATTATAACCAGGGTACTTTCAGAAACTTTAAACCATGTCTCTGTTACTACACAGATGTCTACACACTCCAGGAAGAGGAAAGCTTGCAGAGAGTGGAGTTTCTTGGTAAGACTTCTAGCATTGAGCAGTACCACCTTCAGGTATTCCTTTGTATTTTTAGTTAAGTTGGGAGGTTTATCAGTTTGGCACTGCCTAAAAAAGTCACTGTGTGGTTGGAAAAGTTCTTTGCCATTATCTGAAAGCCTAGAGAGGATAAGTGCAGACCATTCTTGGCAAAGCTTTGTGGTCTGTCAACCATATCCTCCCAGGCCTTCAAATATTGTACCCCTTGGACTGATGCCAGAAGCTAAGCCACTTGTTAAAATCAATCATTTTCTGTGGTAATGTGGCGTCATCCTTGGATAAGATAATATGCTGCTCAGTGTTAGGCTAATACCTGCCTGAGACAAATAATCACTGTGCTTAATCATGTCTCACTTCATATAGTCAAGGTAAGTATGTCTCAGGTCATTAACACCCAAATGGGCAATGACAGAATCATACTGGTGCTTGTGGTTCAATGATCTGAGTGCCTATGTGACTTGATGGATGCTAGCCCTAGAAAGGCAGTTAATGGTGACTTTCCCCTTACTCAGTCTGGTGTGGGGAACATTGGTGTGTCTCACTATAGAATTACCAATGACCAGGAAATTTGGTTGTGTACGGGTTTGCCTTAAGGGCTTAACAGTAGAGACACTGGATACAGTGTTACTATGTGTAGCTGTGAGTGATGTTTTAACGGAATGTGTATGTTATGGCTGAGAACCCTTTTTTGACTGTGTTGTGCAGGAGGTCTTAGTGTTTTAGGAATTTTGCTGTAAGTGCTTCAGCATAAGTAATTTTATGTGTAGGGTCTTTAACCTGTGCAGTAGGTATGGTGCAAGTGTCACTCTCAACCTCAGTAGGATTAGTTTCAGTTGTATGAAAGAATTTTGCCTCCAGCGGAATCAAGAGGAACAAAGCAAATTCCCCCTTGACTTGGTTATATATTTTAGCACATCAGGGGCATTGTCATGGGAGACGAGCTCTTCAGGATGATGTGTGTCATATGGTAACTCCTGTAGGAGTCCTGAACTAACTGTGCAAGTAGCACATATCTGAATGGTGGTATATGTGAGCTTTGCCAGCTCCATTGACATAGGCTGATAAAGTCTTGACTATGAACTACATTTATTTATTGATCGATTGATTGACATTTGATTATTGGGAATGTCCGACTGTATAGAAGTCTATTTTCTTCAGCAGAGGCCCGGGGAGTAAAACTCCAAAGTATTACAACACATTTTAAGAACAATACTTTTATACTCTTCAAAAATATTACAAAAATATCTACTGTTTAAAAAAAGTATACCAAATTAAACATACTGTGAAAACATTGGTTAAGAATAGATACAAGTTATATGAGAATGATTTAATATTTAGAGAAGTTTTAGCCAGTTTACAGAGAAATTAAAAGTATTTTAGTAATTGGAAATGTAATAAGAAATGAGAAAGCCAGGGAGAGAAATCAATAGAAGTAAGGAAGTGAGTAAAGAAGGAAGAGTAAGGAGGTGTGAGGTATGAATAGGTATTTGTTCACATTTAGGTGTATATAGTTTATCCTCGTGTTGAGGGAGAACAGAACCAGCTTTCAGCTTGGGAATCATTCAGAATTATTTTGATGGACGGGAGGGAGGGTATTGACCTGACGGATACAGATAAGGAGTTCCAGGCCTTAGCAACATGATACTAGTACAGACAATGCCCTGCAGATTTGGTGAGTTTGTGAACTGATAGGAGATATTAATGGATCTTAATGACTGACTGGAACATAGTTGCGTAGGATGTTATTTAGTGCTCGACAAGCAGATGGATGCTGGATAATTTTATAGGTGGTAAGAGGCTGTGTTTATGTTAGTTGATTGTGCAGTTCTAACAATGGTGGGTTCTGAAAGGGGCATTTGCTGCAAATTCAGCAACTTTGTTATAGCATTACTTAAATATGAATTTTGTGATGCCTGAAGTTCGGTAAGGATGGGAGCATCATAAAGAAGTGTGGGGAGGAAATAAGTAATGGCAGGTGCAGCTTTAGTTGGGTTGGTGTGAAAGTTTTGGGCTCTGTAAAGCATCTTTGATGAGTTATTCTTATGCAATTGCATATCTCCCACTATCATCCCTAATAATTTACTATGAGAAGTGACTTCACTGGTTGTATTATTGAGGGAGGACTTCAAATTTTTTTTTTTTTTTCACGAGAGTGGGATTTGGGGAAAAAGTAGTAGTTTTTTTTTAGGGTTGAGCATGAGCTGTGTGTTGCAAAGCCATGTTTCAGTGGCTGTTAAAGTTTCCTGAGTAATTTTTTGGAGGTGTGCCATGTTGTCAGATTTTTTGGAGGTGTGTGCCATGTTGTCAGATGTGCAAATGAGTGTGGAGTTAATCTGCCTATTGTATTAGGGAGGCCTGTTGTATGGCTGTGTGGAGGGTGTTGGTGAGTATGTTAAAGAGGAGAAGACCAAGGAGAGAGTAGCTTTATGGTTCACCGGTGGTAACTGAGAAGTATGGAGAGAGGGTGGAGTGCCATTTTACTGACCGATCAGTAGCTTTTGAACCATAGAATGATGGACTACAGGAGACCTGAAGAGGACATTTGAAGTAGAAGTTTGCTGTGACAAACTGTATCTAAGGCATTAGCCCAGTCTGGAAATAAGGAGGAGACTAGTTTGCTGTTCTCTCTAGCTTTATTGTCAGTATCTATATAGGTTAGCAGTGCAGTCTTAGTCCTATAGGAAGGACGGAAGTCATATTTTGTGAGGGACAGGAGTTTCTCTTGCAGGAGATAATTTAGTAATTGTTTTTGAATATAATTTTCAAGTATTTTGGAGAAGGGGATAAGATTGCTGTAGGTCTAAAGTTTGTAATGTCTATTGAATTTCCTGCTTTGTGCTGAGGGATAATGTGTGACTTTTTCCAAAGAGAGTGAACATGGGATTCCTGGATTGACCTATTTATAAGGATTGAGACAAGGAAGGCAATGATATTGGCTATTATTTTAAGGTACTCGCTTGGAAGGTCATCAGCTGAAGTAGAGAATGGCGTGAGTTTGTTTAAGAGTAGTTTTAGCTAAGATGCGGGCACAGGTTTAAAGATGAAAGTAGATGTGGTGATACATGAGTGCTGAGTAGGGTTAGTAGTAGATGTGTAATCCTTGATTAGAAATGCTATACTATCTATGAGATAAGAGTTGAACTGTATTGCATTTTCAAGTGGTGAATTATTGGGAGTGGAGTTAAGGCTGAATTTTTGGCTGGGATGCAAGATATCTTTAACAGCCACCCAGAATATTTCAGGGTTGTGTTTACTATTATTCTGAAAGTTGTTATAGTATATTTTTCATTTTGTCTTCATTCATTTTTTTAGTACAATTGCAAAGCATCATGCCACTTTCAAGGTATTGTGGTGTTTTGTTTTTATTTTTGCCACTCGTTCTATGCTTTTCCTCTATCCTGCATTAACGTTCAACTCTTTTTGGATCGCCAAATTGCATTATTTGTTTTTAGTCTCTTCCATCTAGGAGGTGCAAGGCTATTAGGATATTCAGGAAAGTTATATTGAATTCATTTACATCATCAGCTAAAGGGATGATTTTTGGGAAATTTGAGTTAATAGATAATAGGGTGGTAATGAAAATTTCTGGGACAGTCTTGGAAAGGTTGAGTATTGTTTTATAAAGATGCTGTTTAAGTTCATGCGCGAGATGCCTTTTTGTATAGATAGGGGTTTAGAGTTGTATGGACTGTGGTGCACAGTATCTTCAAGAGAGAACACAGATCACAGATTCTCTACCATGTTAGCACTAGCCACTTGATGATGTAAAAATTTGCAGGTGAAGACCCAGCCTACTCCAGCTTGTACCATGGACTCATGCTTATGGTGGTAGGGGTATATATACCCCTGTTGACCAGGGTGTGGCTGTCATAAAGCCCAGCAGCTCTGAGTCAATAAGCTACTGGCCATCCAGTGTCCAGTTGCCCAGCTTGGGGTACTTGGGATACTTCTGTTTGAGTTAATCTGTACATAAAACCAATCAACCTTCCAACCATGAACGGAGGATTGCTAGACTCGGTATAGGTTCAGAGACAGGACTAGCTTGGAAATAGATGACATGATGGAAAGACTGAGGCTGGAAATCCCTTGTATCTAGGAAACAAGATGGAAGGGCAGTGCAGCAAAGACACTTTACTTGGGATCCCAAGTCTACTATTCAGAAGGTAGACAGACTAGAACTTTTTTGGGAATTATGGTGACTGGGAGACTTCAGAAAACAGTAGGGGATGTCATCAAAATTAGTGACAGACTCATGGTAATCAGACTCTAGTCTAATGATGTGGCAGTATTCCTAATGTCAGCCTATTCCCTACAGCAGGGTTGTGATAGCAAGGAAAAAAGTGCATTCAGGCAGCAGTTATAGGACCTACTAGATAAAGCAGGACAACATGAATTGGTGTTGATAATGGGTGACCTGAGTGCACATATTATGGCAGACAGCACAGGACATGAGGGTACCTGGATCCACATGGGTGGGGAAACAGGAATAAAGAAGTAGAGCCTATTCTAGACTTCTGTCTGACAAACGGCTTGATGGTGGCCAACACAGACGGTCACAAGACCACCTACAAGAGTGGTCAACATGCAACTCAGGTAGACTTTCTCCTACTAAAGAAAGGGGATTGGGGTACAATCGGTGATTGCAAAGTCATCCCCAGTGAAACAGTTGGCCCCCAACATAAACCAACGGTTGCCACAATTGGCTGCAAGCAGTGGTCAGAGAAGGTTCTAAGATGAACAGAGACTAGGCTGAAAACCTGAAAGTTGATAGAAAAGAAAGCACAAGAGTTTAAGTAATTACTCAAGGCTGTAGCACCTCCGTAAGAAGAACAAATACGTGGAAATGAAAACGACTACAGAAAAGATATGCAGCAAAGCCAGATATGGAAATAGGGTACAAAAAACTGTTGGTTGAATGCAGAACTCCAAGAAGTCATCAAAGGAAAGAAGGAATTCAGGAAAAAGTGAGAGTAAAACAGACTAGTCTAGTCAAATCCTCTAAAGCTAGCTATAAAAACAGAATTGCAGCAGATAGTAAAGACAACCACAAGGCCTTCTATAGGGGTCTATATTATAATCACGAAAGCTGTCTTTCACGAATACATGTTCATCGACACATAAACATCGAAGAACAAGAACAGCAAAGTACCAAAAAAGTGAAATGGAGAACGCCGTATGCATTCCCAGAAGTAACAGCGCCATACAGGTAAGGTAAACCTAACTGTATAAACCTTACCAAAAACATTTTTTCAAATGTTTTTGCAGGGGGCAAGCCCCCCTGCACCCCCCACACCCCCGTACTTAAATATAGCTACTCTGAGACTGCACTACAGTGTGGAAAAGGATTCATTTCCTCATCCCTATGATCACCCTGCTGGCCAAGAAAATCCATTCGGCATTCTCCATTTCACTCTTTTGGTACTTCGCTGTTCTCACTCTTCGACGTTTATGTGTTGATGAACATGTATTCGCAAAAGACGGCATTCGCGATTCTGATATAGACCCCTTCTATAGTTCTGTAAAGAATTTCCATGGCAATACCCAGATTTGCTCTGAGCTACTAAACAATGATACCTCCTATACCGAACCAACAGATATCGCCAGTATACTGGCCGACAGATTCAGTGCCAACTTTACCCCCTCCCCCAAAGGACCAATCATAATACCAGTAGATTTCCAGGCACCCAGTATTACTCCTTCACAGGTTAAAACAGCACTGTCCAATGCCAAGAATACAGCTTCTGTGGGACCTGACAATATCCCTGAGTGTGTTCTACATGAACTACAGAGTGAACTAGCACCTCACCTGTATGTCCAGCTCAATCACAGCCTAACCTCTGGCTTTATCCCTGCTGAATGGAACACTGCTACAGTCATCCCTCTCCACAAAGGAGGAGTGACTACAGACCCTGGGAACTATCACTCCATTAGCCTGGCAAGTCTGATATGCAAAGCTATGGAAAGCATCATCATGGACCTAATAAACAAGGATATAGGGAATCTCCAAACTCTGGATCCCACACAGTTTGATTTTGTGAAGGGTAGATCATACCTGCTCAACTTGGTTGACTTTTTTGAGTCCGTCACCAGAGCTGTGGATGAAGGGAAGGTGGTTCATACAGCCTACCTTGATGCTGTGGATGAAGGCAAGGTGGTTCATAATAGCCTACCTTGATCTGGCCAAGGCCTTTGATACTATCGTCCACTCAGGAATCATAAAAAAACTCAGTAAGCTAGGCAACAACAATATCGCTAGGTGGGTTGCAAACTGGCTCACAGATAGAACCCATAGTGTGAAAGTAGCAGACTCCAATTCAGACTACCAACCAGTCACGAGTTGAGTCCCAGAGGGTGTGGTCCTGGGTCCCCTCTTGTTTGGTATCTACTTCTCTGAAGAACAGGCCAACACAAAGGGACTCTGGCTGACAAAGTTCACAGATGCTTGCAAGTTGGGGCCTATTATTAACTCCCCAAGTGATGTTGACATCCTACAGAAAGGCCTCACTGAGACTAACGATTGGTGTCAGAACCATGGCCTTAAGCTCAATGCCAAAAAATGTGTTGTGATCCCCTATGGGAAAAAAACAGTTCCCATGAATTACCACATCAATGGTAGTCTACTGAACACAGAAGGTGTTATAAGAGATCTGGGAACACAGGTTGACAGCAAACTCTCTTCTGACCACCACATTGCCACTGTGGTCAGAATGTCCTTCTGTGTGGCACATCTCATTACTAAGGGTTTTGCATCCAGGAAGAAAGAGGTCATTGTCTCCCTCTACTCTTCCCTCATTAGGCCAATCATCAAGTACAATGCCCCACTTTGCATGTACCTCACTAGACACCTGCAACAACTGGAAAGGCCACAAAAGTACCTCACAAAGAGGATCCTAGGCCTTAAACACTTGTTCTATATGGACAGACTGAAAAAACTCCAACTATTCTCTGCCTCATATTGCATAATTAGAGGCGATCTCTGCTTGACTGACAAAAGCCATGTCTGACCCAGCTCTGCTAGAAATGCTACATCTAAAGAAATCCCAATCCCTCCACACCACAAGCTCCAGAGACCACAACCTCATTACCACAATCAACAGAATGTGCTGGAAGGACAGGTTCATAACCCAGAGACTGCCCATGCTATGGAACAGACTTCCCATACATGTCAAACAGAGCACCTCACTGGCCCTCTTCATGAGAAATCGTGATGAGTGGATGGGAAATAGAAAATTCACCCCGGGGATCACTCCAGTGTCTCTACTCGATAGAGGCACTGGGAATTAAGGTTGGGTGGCACAATGACAGGGTTATCCTATGGGCTAGGCTTGTAAAGACCCCAGGGCCATTAGCCTAGTACACACCTATGAACCTATAAGAAGGAATACTGTTTGGCTAAGCACAAGACATCAGAGGCACTCTACCAGCTTCTGGAAGGTGACTCCATAGATGTCACAAGAAACTCTATCAGGTTGCAAGGCAAAGACAGAAAGATACAGAAGACCATCAATCACCCTTCATAACAGATGCCAGCAACAACCTGCTCATTGGTCCAAGGGACATCAAAGGCAGATGGAAGGAGTACTTCCAGCAGCTTCTGAATAAAGAATAATCCCTTGGAAGGTGTGCTGCATCAGACAGAATTTATAATGAAAGAAAGAGAGGCCCACCCTAGAAGAAGTAAGAACAGTACCAAGGAAAAGGAAGTCAAGGAAAGTAGTAGGCTCAGATGAGGTCACAGCAGATATGATTAAGATGCTAGGTTAGCTAGGAGAGACTTGGCTTCTGAGGGTACTCATAGCAGTGTGGAGAGAAAAGCATATCCCAGATGACTGGAGAATAAGCTTAATAGTGCAAGTGTACAAGAACAAAGAGGACATCCACAACTGTGGGCAGTACAGAGGTATCAAACCCATGTCATACTGTATGAAAGTTCTGGTGAGGGTGATTGATAAACGAATATGCAGATTAATAGGAAGCAAGATGAGAGATGAGCAGTTCAGATTCAGATTAGGATACAGCACAGCTGACCTGATGTTTGCAGTGAGACAGATAGTAAAAAGAAGCTAGAGATGAAGAAGGAGTCCAACTGAGCAGTTCACGATATGGAGATAGCATATGACAAAGTCCCAAGGAAGCAGATTTGGGTGGTTCTGCCATGGTTTAAAGTCCTAGAAACATTGGTAGAAGTAGTGCAGGCTATGTATAAAGACCCAATTATTCGAGTATGAACAGTGTTCAGTCTCACATAGGGGTTCCCAGTGGAAGTGGGTATGGACCAGGGTTTAACTCTTAGCCCACTGCTTTTTACACTGGTGTTGAACTACATTAACAAACAGGTTTGAGGGGCAGATGAACAAAGATGTGTTATGCAGATGTTGTGGCATTAGAGGCAGACTCTGAGCAAGAACATCAGTAAGGACAAGGGAATAGAATGCAAAACTGAAGGCACACTGGATGAAACTGAGTACAGCTAAAACAGTTGTAATGGCAGCAAATGGATGAAATTTGAGGAAACTGAGAACTGAAATAGAAGGAAAAATAGTGGAATAGGTTAACAGCTTCAAGTACTGAATGAGGACAATGCTAGAACCGGAGGAGCTGCAGCCAACTGGCACAGAGAGACAGGGACAGTGTGTTTGACAGTAGAATGCCAAAGGAACTGAAAAGTAAGGTGCACAAAACAGTGGTGTGACCAGTACTACTGCATGGCACAGAGCCTGAGCAGTAAAGGCAGAGCAGTTGAGAAGGCTGGAGGTGATGATGATGAAGTGCCAGAAATGGGTGTTAGGAATTGCACTGTAGCACAGACATACAAATGTGGACATCAGAGCAGAAGCCCAAGTAGCTCAAATTGCAGAGAAAGCCAAAGAGAACAGATTAGCAGAAGACAATCTGGTGAATTTGATAAAGCCGCATTTGGAAAAAGATAAAAAGAAATGAGGGCATCCAGCAAAGAGGTGGATGGATTGTGTATGAGACCTGCTAGAGTTATGCATGACTGTCAAAGAAGGTAGGAGAATGGAATTGAATAGGAAGAGAGATGGTGACAGCTGACATGATACCCCAACCCTATGTAGAAAGTGGGGAGAAAGGGGCTTGATGATATTTATGAAATTCAAGCATATAGGTGTTCCTTTTTACATCCCTGTTAAATGAGAGGTTGGACTGAAACAGATTTGATTTGTGGGTCAGAAGGGTGACTGTGTAATGTAATTGAAGCAATGCTGGAATGATTAAAAGGATTATATGTACAACAGTCTATAACTATTTATGTATTTATTTATTTTTATTAAGGCACAGATGAAGAGAAGAGAGTGTAAAAACATTAATGAAACTGTTTCCCATCCATTATTTGAGCATCGATATAAAACAGATTACTGGATTATATTGGTTTAAGATTGATAATGTTGTAGTTAAGAGATGCAAAGTAAAAAAAAAACTGTAAATTTTGCAGAAATTTTGCAGTACTGAAGAGGAGATGGGAAGTAAAAACACAAGGGTGTTGAATTCGTCTGATACAAAATGATATATTCGGAGTGGAAGGTGCATCTTTTGCCTCTCTTAAGTCAGTTGGGAATAGTGTTATTGAACATCATTTCACCAACGTCATTTGGCTGAATTTGTCTTGATTAAGTGCCATATGGATTGAAAGGCCAGTTGTTCAAAAGCCACAGTCAATGTTTTTGCAGATGTCATTGAATTTGAAGTTATAGTCGATGTCAGGGTTGGGACTGAGTCAACGATTAGGTTTAGGTTTAGATTGGTGTTAGGGTTAGAATGTGTGTGTTTTTTTTTTTTCTTACATGGGGCATATTGGATTAATCTGCATGTTTATTATAAAATAGTAACTAAGCACTGGTTTAGAATGCAAGACGTTTATATTTTTTCCTTTAAAAGAAAACATAATAACCATACAAACCAAGAAAATGGTAAAAAGAGCAAATGGAGTGTTCACACGTGCATCTCCGCTTGCATGTGTATCTCCGCTTACATGTGTATCTCCGCTTGCATTTTGTTCGGCTTTATTAAATGCGTTTATGATTAACTGGTCTTCATTTGTTGCATTTTGTGTCTGTGTAGATCTGATAAAATTGCAGTTGAGAGTGTAATTGTCGGCATATTTGACAAGCCCAGGTATAAAGATGGGGAGTTTAGTGAGAAAAATCCATCGTGCAGATAAAAAATATGATATGCTGAAAGAGGATGCAGAAAGAAGTGAAGCTGTGTCTTGGTGGGAGGGAAAAGTGTGGAATTAGTCCCCTATGTTTATGTTAAAAAATACCTTTCAAACATTGCTATTTGTTAACTTTTATGTGATTATTTTAGGAGAATCTCAAATTTTTTGCCTCTACAGGAGATTCTGGACTTGCCAAAAGTGATAGCTCCATTCACCAATTTTATGCTGTATCTCAAAGGTGATTGTGCTTTCCCTCTTCTCTCGCTCACTTTAGTGGTCAAAAGTACTGATTGATGGTATGAGGTCATGCCTTGTATTTATATTGTAAAGTGTGTTCAGGAAAGTTCAGTGATTCTTTCAATATTTAGTTGCAACCTTCCCTAAGTCTGAAGTCAGGAGTGGTAACAGATGTCTGCTAAAGCAAATGCTTTCCTGCTCTGTGGATGTACTTCCATTTCACTGTTGCAGTATTCATAACATTAGGAATCCCCTGCATAGGATAGCCCAAAGTCCGGCCAGTATACCAAAGCTTTAAGTTGCTTTAAAGTATGCCATATCTCACACATTTGCTCCTTGCTTAGTGTAGGGCATACAGGTGATGTCTGGACCTGCCATCATCAGAAATTCTTTGCAGCCAGTCTGAACACTATCTTTTGATTGCCAGTCTGAACCTCCTACATTCTCTTGCTGGTTTCACTGAGCCATTGCAGATAGGTGCCCCATTGGGGTTCCTTTTACTTGTCTTTTTCTTTTGTTGCTTTTGAGGTTTTCATGTCATCCAAGAAGGGTAAAGGCCAGTGTGGAAGACAGATTCCCCATAAAGACTGCCATGACCAGTGTTTTTTTTTTTTGCCTTGGCAGCACGCACAGCCATACGTCCTGTTACATCTGTCAGGCTTCAGTTCCTAAAACCTTACTTGATGGACTTTCTTCTCTGGCACTGTGCCTTGAGAATCAGCATCTTAAACTTCTTGCGCAAGATACGATGGAGGGAACTTCCCACCCCGAGGGACAGCTGTCAGGGAAGAACAAGGCCAAGAAGCCTAGGCTAGAATCTTCCACTGTTCAGCCTCTGATGGACATCTCTGCTGAGGTGAGTGAATGCCCGAGGGTTGCCCAGCATTGTTATTGGATTCCTGTGCCACGACTGGGTTGGAAGCTGGCAGGGATCTGATTTTAAGCACGTCTGAGGAGACTTTGCAGATGTCCATTTCAGACGTTCAGGGGGAACCACATGTGACGATGCGAGGTATCACCAGCTATGCTAGGAGAAGTAGAGAAGTGGATGTGTAACATATGCCAGCAGAGCTAGCTGGAATTTTGTAAAGAGCTATATGACATTGTACAGATGCTTGTGTTGAAAAATGTATTTGTAAAGCTGCTTGTGTTAAAAATGTACTGACAGTGTGCCCTGCTGGACAGAAAAAGAAATGTATGTGCATTATCATAGCTGTTTAAATGTAGATGTTTTAACAGAGGATACTGGAAGAAAAGAGGTCAATCTCAAACTTTGAAAATAGTTTTAAATTAAATTATATGCCTTAGGCCATAAAGATTGTATCTTGTAATTCTCAATGCAGCCAGAGACAAAAAGTCTGTACTAAGAAGCTTCCTGCATTGTGATTGGGGTGAACTAAGTGCTACTCTGGAAGGGTGGAGGTTTGAAATTGTTTTATGACTTCTAGGAGCTTCAGCAGATCTTAGCAAGGCTCTGTGTGTGTTTATATTATTGACACATATGTGCTAAATCTTGACAATTTCTATCTGTGGGGGGAAGCATGGGAATCAGAAGTCAGATGACCAGATGTATGTGATATCATTCTGTAATCCATCATTAAAAATAATGTTTAATACTAGGTGAGACTTAAGTCTCAGAGAAAACTGTTTTTGTAACCTGAGAAGGAAGCATCTGTCACCTACTTCATCTTGCCTTGCTGTAGTAACTAACCAGGGAATAATAATTCTTTAGATCAGTCAGGAAAATATAGTGAGATTAGTTAAGTATCGATTTCTCTGTAACTGTGTGAGACTGTCTACCTGTGTTATTTTTTTATACGTCCTTTGATTGAAATTCTGGTATTTATTGTAAATAGATATTTAGTATTCTCATGTTCTTTTATTATTAAATATATTTAAGTTTTTCATTGTGGCTGGTCTTTTCGAAAATATTTTAATCTCTGAGAGTACTTATATGTATTTATTGACTGCTCTGGCCACTCCTGAAAGCCTTACTGCATTGGCCAAACATTACCATTTGTATTAATATTAATTTCACACAGTATAATTGGGTACCCTTGCAAGAGCCTTAGAGTAGCTGGCTTTGGAGTGTCTGGTGGTGGTAGAAATACCTTATAGACTTGGCAGAAGGTGGCATAGCTAGTAAATCTTTGCCAGCCTTTCCCAGATTGTGTGTGTGTGTGTGTGTGTGTGTGTGTGTGTGTGTGTGTGTGTGTGTGTGTGTGTGTGTGTGTGTGTGTGTGTGTGTGTGTGTGAAAATCAAATCTCAGAGTGTGTTTGTCAGCTGCTTGGAGCAGGAGCATGAAGCACTGGTTTTACAGAGAGAGTGGTGGAGAACTTGACTTGGACACTCATCTGACACCTCATATCTATAGATGTGCTAGTGGGGAACCTAGAAGGAGACAGATAGAGGAACCCAGTGCCCAGACTGAGTATGTTCCCTGTGTGATGTTAAGGGGAAATTGTGCTTGATGCAGAGAGCTGCATCTGGAAATACTGTATGTATCCATTTTTGTTCCAAGTGAACATCCCTCTCCAGTGTCAGAGGTGAGGATTCAGGCTCCTTGATTACTGGCCCAGTGTGGGGACATCACACCATGGCTGATTATTTCTGAGAAGCCTAGGGATATTCCTCATGTTGTAGTAAGAGGAAAGGTCCATACTACCATTATTGAATCCCAGCCTTGGCAGACATTCCATTGAATTAAAAACAAAAAACCTAAATATATTTCTCCTTTTTCTAAGGATCCACAAAGTGAATGGCAGGCCTTCACTCAGGGGTTGTTTAGTGCTTTGATGGCACTGAAACGTCCTCAGGGAGTTTCTGTTGCAGCTTCTCCTTGGGCCTATACTCGCCTTAAAAGACCCAGGGAATAAGATTCCTCTGAGGAGAAGTTGGATTCAGATGAGGAATCCCTTGCTTATACGTCTCACTTTCCTTATCCTTTGGACTATGGGTCAGAGGAAGAGGAATCTACCATTCCTTTTGGGGACACGATCTCTAGGATAATGGAGTTATTTAAATGGGGTTGTGCTCAGGTCTCTGAGATCCATAAGAGGTACTATGAGTTGATGCACATAGACTCTCCTAAACGTTCTTCTGTCCTGTGTTTTCCAATGCCTCTAAAGCTCCAGATTCATAGCCCCCTGCTCCCAGGAAACCTTATAGGGTTTATAAGGTGCCTGAGGATTGTCAAGTTTTGTACAAGTGTCCTGCTTTTGATCCCTCACTGGTATCTCTGACAAGCCTTCTCAGTTGCTTTCTTTGCCCAAATTTCTGTCCTCTGATAAAGACAGCAGAACCATGGAAAGGCTAGGTAAGAAGGTTTACACCTCAGCTAGCTTGGCTTTTAGGGCTGATAATTATCAGAGCCATATGTCCAGGTATGTGTTGACCATCCTTTCTCAGGCTTATCAGGCTATTGCTGATCTTCCAGACTCTGAGGGTAAAACTTCTGCTGTTTCCCTGTTAGGGACTTCCTCCCACATGGCTTGCCATTACATCAAATGTAGTTATGATGCAGCAGATGCTTTTTCTAGAGCTGCTGCTTTTGGGTCAGTGATGAGGAGGTATTCTTGATTTTGGCGTCAAACTTTACCTGATGATATCAAGGCTAAGTTAATGGATGCTTCTCTTGATAATAAACACTTGTTTGCTGAAGCTGCTGCTGATATGTTTACGTCAAACTTAAACATGTTTATTTCTCCAGTTCCTAAATTTCAGAGAAACTGCCCCAATAAGCCAGCCTTTGTTCACAGGCAATCTCGCAGTCGTCTTAAGAGCAAAAAGGATGGCAGGCAGGCTCCTTCTGCTAAGAGTGCTCGCACTTCAGTGCCTCAGAAGTTTTCCTTTCCAGATAAACCAGCTGCTGTCTGACAATCCTGTTCTTCCCAGCCACTTTCCTCTTTCTCTTCCCATTTGGCTAGAGATTACTCAGGATTCATGGGGTCTGTCCATTATTTGCGTATTTCATGGTCTGGAAATCCCCTACCCCTTTTATGGGTATTCCTCAGCCCCTTTATGAACAACTCTCCTTTTTTACAGAGGTGCTTCAGGACCTTTGGACTTGGGGTACTATTCAAGAGCTGCCTGTGTCCCAAAGAGGGATGGGGGTTTACTCCATGATGTTTCTAGTACCTAAAAAAGAGGGCATCTGGAGACCAGTTCTAGACCTCTATCTTCTAAACACCTTTCTGAAGGTGCCTTTCTTTTGAATGTTGTGCCTTCAGACTTTGTTCCCTCTTTTGCTTCCTCGGGCTTATAAGGTATCTCTGGATCTCAAGAACGCTTATCTCCATATTCCGATCCATCCCCTTTTCAGGAAGTTTTTACATTTCTCTGTTGCTTCCTGGAATTTTCAGTTCACTGCTTTGTCCTTTGGCCTTTCTACTACCCAAGGGTATTCACCAAATGCCTCGCTCCTGTGATTGCTTCTTTCAGGCTTTAGGGGGTCAAACTATTTCCTTACTAGGACCATCCTTCATGGCTTCCTAGAGGGCTCTGCTGGTCTTTCCTCCTCTCAAGTTTCCTCCTGAGCCTTGGCACTCTTCCTAATGTTATGAATACTGCAACAGGGAAATGGAAGGACATAGTACAGTTGTGTAAAATCTTACCATAATGGTAGATGTCCTTCTGTTCACTTCTGCGTGATTCACTCCCTTCCTCCTCCTCCTGGTCCTTTTGTCTTCTGGACGTACTGGTTGCCTGTTGTTTCTCCTTGGACTGACATTTCTACTGGGGGTTCACTTCTGACGATGGTACGTCTGAATGTTGCATGGAACATATATGTGATGTACAGTGTACCTTAAAGCAACCTAAAGCTTCGGTATACTGGCCGTTTGTTGGACTGCCCTAGTCAAGGGATCCCTAATGTTTCGAATACTGCAACAGTGAAGACAAGAACATCTACCGTTATGGAAAGATTTTTACACAACTACACTTTATTCTCCCGTTGCTTGTCAGAACACAAAGGAAGCCAGACTGCCATTCCACTACCTAATGTTTACCTTAAAAACATATTAAATGGCATTTCTCTACCAAGTAGTTGCAATTCTTGCTGAATTTATTTGAGCTGAGTGATGTGAGTATCTGTGACATTCTTCTTCAGTGAGATGCAAAGCACAGCTCCTTTTTTTTGTCTGAGCTAAGGAGGATGTGAGGAGAGAAGGTGTTCTTTGAGATGAGCTTGGGAGGGCACAAGTTATATTGGAATACCTGCTTGTGTGGTCATCATAGGTATGTGTAGTGGTTTATAGTTTTTTTCTAAACAGTTTGCTTGCAAGTGTTACAATGCTGCCATTTTTCTACCTGGTCTCTGTTTTGAAACATTGCTATCTTCAGTTGGTTCCTATGTATGCCATAGCAGTATTTCAATTTGTTTACATTTTGGGATTGTTGGACTATCAGAATGATGTTTTGGTGTGGGTTGATTGCTTATTAAACTGTTGACCCATTGTTACAATGGGCTAACAACTTTTAACTTGATTAATATACAGTGGATATAAAAAGTGTACACACCCCTGTTAAAATGCCAGGTTTTTATTATATTAAAAAAAATGACCACAATAAATCATTTCAAAATGTTTCACACCTTTAATGTGACCTATAACTTGTACAATTCAATTGAAAAACAAATCTGTTAGGAGAAAAAATATAAATAATAGAAAACGTACAGTATGCTGGTTGCATGTGTGCACACCCTTAAACTAGTACTTTGTTGTGTGTGTACACCCTTAAACTAATACTTTGTTGTGCATGCTCACCCTTAATCTAATACTTTGTTGATGCACCTTTTGATTTAATTACAGCATTCAGTCTTCTTGGGCAGGAGTCTATCAGCATGGCACATCTTGACTTGGCAATATTTGCCCACTGTTCCTTGCAAAAGTGCTCCAAATCTGGGATTGCTAGGACATCTCTTGTGCACATCCCTCTTCAGGTCACCTCACAGATTGTCTATTGGATTTATGTCTGGGCTCTGGCTGGGCCATTCCAAAACTTTAATTTTCTTCTGGTGAAGCCATGCTTTTGTTGATTTGGATGTATGCTTGGGGTCATTTTCATGTTGAAAGGCGAGATTCCTCTTCATCTTCAGCTTTCTAGCAGATGCCTGAAGGTTTTGGGCAAAAGTGACTTGTATTTGGAACTGTTCATAATTCCTTCCACCTTGACTAATGCCCCAGTTCCAACTGACGAAAAGCAACCCCAAAGCATGATACCGACACCACCATGCTTCACCGTGGAGATGGTGTTCTTTTGGTGATGCGATGTCCTGTTTTTGTGCCAAACGCACCTTTTGGAATTATGGCCAAAAAGTTCAACCTTGATTTCATCCGAACATAACACATTTTCCCACATGCTTTTGGGATTCTTGATGTGTTGTTTTGCAAATTTTATCTGGGCCTAGATGTTTTTCTGTGTAAGAAAAGGCTTCTGTCTTGCAACCCTTCCCCATGGTCCAGACATATGGAGAATACTGGAGATTGATGTCACATGTAGTACACAACCAGTACTTGCTAAAAATTCCTGCAGCTCCTTCAGTGTTTCTGTAGGTCTCTTGGCAGCCTCCCTGACCAGTTTTCATCTTGTCTTTTCATCAATTTTGTTGGGATGTCCAGTTCTTTGCAACGTCACTGTTGTCCCATATTTTCTCCACTTTTTGATGACTTTCTTCACTGCGTTCCATGGTATATCCAATGCTGTGGAAATTTTTTGTACCCTTCTTCTGACTGATACCTTTCAACAATGGGACCCTTTGATGCTTTGTAAGCTCTCTGCGAACGATGGCTTTTGCTGTAGCAGGGAACTGAGTAAATGTCAAGAAAATCCTACTAAGACAGCTGAACTTTATTTGGGGTTAATCAGAGTCTCTTTAATTGATAGCAGGTGTGTATCCAAGAAGACTGAATGCTGTAATTAAATGAAAACGTGCTTCAACAAAGTATTAGTTTAAGGGTGTGCACACACAACAAAGTATTAGTTTAAGGGTGTGCACACTTATGCAACTAGTGTATTGTAAGTTTTTTTATTTTTTATATTTTTTCCCCCTAACAGATTTGTTTATTTTTCAGTTGAATTCTTATAGGTAACATTAAAGGTGGAAAAAGTTTTGAAATGATTTATTGTGGTCTCATTTTTTTATATCACAAAAAGCTGTGTGTGTGTGTGTGTGTGTGTGTGTGTATAATATGTGTGTATATATATATATATATATATATATATATATATATATATATATATATGTGTGTATATATATATATATATATATATATATATATATATATATATATATATATATATATATATATATATATATATATATATATATATATATATATATATATATATATATATATATATATATATATATATATATATATATATAAATATATATATATATATATATATATATATATATATATATATAAAATAGGTTCACAGGTTCATACTAGGCTATCTGCCCTATGGCATTTATAAGCCTAGCCAGTGTGTGTTTGGCTTTCGCCACCCATTTTAAATTAATTTTGCTATGCCCTTTTTCGAGGTTGGTATACTGTGCCTCTGTCTAACAGTGACACAGAAGTGGTACCTGGGATAAACCTACGATCTCCCATCCACTCATCAAGATTCCTCTTGAAGAGAGTCAATGAGGGACTCTGCCTAACCTGGACTGGGATTTTATTCCAGAGTGAAGGGAGTCTCTGGGTTATGAATCTGTCCCTCCAGCATGTCCTATTTATTTCAGTGCTGAGGTTCAAGTCTCTTGAGCGCGTAGCTCGATGGGATTTGGATTTTCTGAGGTGCAGCATGTCCATTAAGTCCAGGTTGGACATAGCTTTATACGTCAGGCACAGATCGTCCCTGAGCAGGCATTATGCCACTGAGTAGAACTGGAGTTTCTTTAACCGGGCAGCATATGGCATCTGTTTGAGCCCTTTGATCCTCTTGGTGAGGTACTTTTGGGGTCTTTCCAGTTGCTGCAGGTGTCTGGTAAGGTACATCCCAAAAGGGGCATTGTACTCAATTATGGGCCTGATGAGGGATGAGTAAAGAGGCACGATGACCTCCCCTGATCTGTATGTGAATCCCTTCATGATTAGGTGGGCTGTATAAAATGTTTTTCTAACCACTTTGGCCACGTGGTTGTCAAATGAGAGATTGCTATCAACTTGGGTCTCCAGGTCCCTAATTACTTCTTCTGTACTTAATGGATTACCACCTATGTGGTCATTTGTGGGCACTTTGTTTTTGCCAAAGGGGATGACTATACACTTTTTGGCGTTTAGCTTGGGGCCATGGCTCTGGCACCAGTTGTCTGTTTCTATGAGGCCCTTTTGGAGGATGCTTGTGTCGGTTGGAGAGTCGATTATGGCCCCAAGTTTGCAGTCATCTGCGAACTTGGTCAGCCACAGTCCTTCCGTGTTGGCCTGTACCTCCGAGAAATATATACCGAACAAGAGAGGTCCCAGGACTGAGCCTTGTGAGACGCCACTTGTAACTGGTTTGGAGTCTGACATGGCTCCAGCAATTCTAACCATGTAGGTTCTGTCCTTGAGCCAGTTTGCAACCCATCTAGTGACATAGGGGTTTATATTTAAGCTGGTGAGTTTATCTATAATGCCCGACTGGGGTATTGTATCAAAGGCTTTTGCGAGGTCCAGGTAGGCTGTGTGGACCACCTTCCCCTCGTCAGTGGCCTTGGTGACTGTTTCAAAGAAATCAACCAGGTTTAAGAGGCAGGATCTGCCCTTAAAGCCGAACTAGGTAGGATCCAGTGTCTGTAGGTCCCCAATATCTTTATTTATGAGGTCCATGATGATCCTTTACATA
>NC_056726.1:1526299657-1526354657 GCF_019279795.1 Protopterus annectens
CCCTCCCCTATGAAACCACACTACTAGGTGACTTTAGCATTGACTGGATCAACTGCTGCAAACACCATCCCTCAGATCACATCAGATCACATCAAACTCCATGGGTTCACCCAAATAATTACTACCCCACCAGAATTGACAAAACAACTAAACCTCAATCCATTTTGGATTGGATTCTGGTATCCCACCCCACTCTTGTACAACAATCAGGCTGTTTTCCTGGTAGTCTAAGTGACCATCAACCCACCTACCTAATCAGGAACAGATCCCACCATCTCCCCAACCTACCTATTCTTAGAGTAATACGTAATAAACGAAACTTCATAACCAATGACTTTAATAAGGCACTAAGTTGTTGCAATTGATTCCCCCTCAATCACCTACCTCTCAATGAAGCAGTACAGTATTTTAACTTGACATTCCTACAAATCCTAGACTATCACGCACCCTATAGAACTATTAGGCCAAAAACATACCATGCCCCATGGCTAACCAAAGAGACAAAAAGTACAATGAAAGAAAGGGACAAAATCTGGATCGCATCACATAAAAATAAAAACACTACCCTAAGGCAAAAGTACCTAGAACTACGTAATAAAGCCAAAAGGCTAATTAAACTTGACAAGTCCAACTATTATAAAAAACTACAAGATAAATATACCCATAACCCCCAAAAATTCTGGGCCTCCATAAACCCCTTACTACACCCTGGGAAAGCATCCACCCCTACCCCTGTGTTACCAAATAGCCAAGACAATATCCCAACACAATTTAATAAATTCTTCAGAGAAACAGTACAAAATCTAGCTAATACCCATAAAAATAATGGCACTCCGACACAATCATCCACTACAACCGGCAGTAATGCAAAAAACCACGCCTCTAGCTTTTCCCTTCATCCATTGTCCACTCAAATGATTTCAAACCTCCTTAAGAAGCTAAAACCAACCACACTAGCAGCCGGTAAACTTCCTGCAAATTTCCTTCAAATATCAGCAGAGGCCATATCATACCCAGTGTCAATTCTCATAAATAGGTCAATTTCTGAATACAAAGTACCTTCCCTTTGGAAAATATCCCACATTGTTCCTCTGCACAAAGGGGGCAACTCCTTAGAGCTGACCAACTATCGCCCTATAGCCATACTATCACCCTTATCAAAAATCTTAGAAAGAGTTGTTCACTTACAACTTATGCAGTATCTCCGACAAAACAAATTACTATCCAATTCCCAACATGGCTTTAGACCCTCCCATAGTACAACCACCGCTCTTCTGTCTTACACCAATACAGTCCACCACTACAGAAACAAAGGTCTTTTCGTATCATCCATTTTCCTGAACTTATCAAAAGCCTTTGACATGGTTAATCACAATATGCTCCTCAAAGCTCTGTCTAGACTAAACATATGCTCCTCCACTATACTATGGTTCAACAGTTACCTATCAGAATGCCAACAAGCAGTCCTCTGGCAAGAAAAGCTGTCCCTCCTCTTACCAGTATCCATAGGAGTCCCCCAAGGATCAATCCTTGGCCCACTGTTGTTCTCTCTTTTCACTAATGACATCTCCTCTTCCCTGCCCACTGCCTCAGCAGTACAATATGCTGATGACACCACCATAATATGTGCTGCCCCCAGCATAATGGAACTACATACCCTTACCCAAAATAACTTTACTCTAGTCGAAACCTAGTTTTCTAACATACAACTACTTCTAAATCCCAAGAAAACAAAACTAATCCTATTTACACCTGGCAGATCATCTAACCCAAACTATAGCCTTATCATAAACTCAAAAAATAATATTCAAATCACGCCAACCAAGAACACAAAACTACTAGGAGTAGAGATTGATAATCACCTGAAATTTGATATCCATATAGCACAAACCATCAAAAAAGTGAACAGAAAATTAGGACTCCTCTATAGAAATAAAACGTTCATGACTAAACAGACCAAAGCCACTATTGCAAGAACACACCTCCTCTCTATCTTTCTTTATGCCTCCCCTATCCTAACTAATCTTCACCTTACTGAACTTCTCAAAATGGAATCATGTTACAACAAGATTGCTAAGTTTGCTACAGATTCCACAAATAGGTCCCATCATTGTCATTCACTAATGCAACTCAAGTGGCTGGAGCTTCCTCAGCTACTACGACTTAATCAAGCCTCAGTAGCACATAAACTCTACTACTACCCTGAGAAAATGCCTGCACTCCAGCAGCTAATTCAGCCCCACAACTCCTCTAGAGCCCTAAGATCCAGCAGCCAAAACCTCATTCATGTAATCAGACATAAAAATGAAGCCGGAAAATCTCTCTTTGCCTGCACAATAGCCCAAAATTGGAACTCACTTCCAAGCCACATAACTGCCACTTCTTCGAGTACCCAATTCAAACACCTCCTGAAATCCCATTATTCAAACAGTTGGCTCTGCTCTTGCTACTCCTCAGGGTAAACAATAACCTTGCACAGTTGCAAAGATTCTGCTTCTCTCTGACATTTTCCTTACATAGCTCTACTAATATCCTTGCTTTTCATCCAAACTCCGCAACATTACAATAGGATAAAACATACCATCACCTGTTCACTACAATACTAAAATCTCTACCTGATATAGGCTATAATCTGTATCTGAGAAAGGTATAAACCTTATCAGAGAACTTCATATTCTCATCTTGGTCTTACTTCAATATCTATATTCTTGATGTGTGGATATCAACATATATGTATACATATATATATATATATATATATATATATATATATATATATATGTGTGTGTATATACATATATATAATATGTATGTATATATGTATCTATGTCTCTACAAATGCTAATTGTGAATGAGAATATTAAAAAAAAAAAAAAAAAATGTTCTTGTTAATTTTCTACTACTTATTACTTCTAACAAATGCAATACATACTGTGGAATTTTCATTTTTGTACTACATAATGTAACACCTACATTTGTTCTTAAAACTTGCTTAGAACTGCATAATTGCTAAGAGTGTAACATGGAGCTTTTCTCCCCGGGCCTCCGCTGAAAATGGACCTGTGTCCAGTTGGACCCTCCCGGTTAACAAATGTAAAATAAAATAAATAAATAAATTATATACATATATATATATATACACACACACACACAAACACACACACACACACACACATGCGCGCGCGCGCACACACACACACACATGTATACACACACACACACACACACACATTTTATATGCATAGCAATTCTTTGCCATTTATTGTATCCATTATTCCATCAGAAATAAACATGAACTCAAAACAGCCCCACAACACATTTAACATAAGAAATGTTGCCAATATAAATTAAGAAAATACAAAGCAGAAAAAGCAATAAAGCAGTAAGCAAGTCAGTATCAAAAAAGAAGGGTGCAAATATAAAAACAACGTGGTACATAAAATATTAATTATTATTCAGACCTGAGGCTCCTGGAGCTCTCAGGAAGAGCTACACTTTATAGGTTCATAGGTGTGTACCAGGCTAATGGCCCTGCCCTGGCTAATCCTAAGCTCATAGGATAGGATTACATCAGCAAAGCACCCGACCTTAGTTCCCAGTGCCTATGTTGAGTAGAGCCATTGGAGTGATCCCCGAGGAGAATTTTCTATTTCCCATCCACTCAATCAGGATTTCTCTTGAAGAGGACCAATGAGGTGCTCTGTTTGACAGGTATGTGAAGTCTATTCCATAGCATGGGCAGTCTCTGGGTTATGAATGTGTCCCTCCTGCCTGTTCTGTTGATTGTGGTAATGAGGTTGAGGTCTTTGGTGCATTTGGTGCATATGGTTTGGGATTTCTTTAGATATAGCATTTCTAATAGAGCTGGGTCAGACATGGCTTTGTAAGTCAAGCAGAGATCACCTGTAAGTAGGCAATGTGAGACGGAGAATAGTTGGAGTTTTTTGAGTCTGTCCATATAGGACAAGTGTTTAAGGCCAAGGATCCTCTTTGTGAGATATATTTGCGGCCTTTCAGTTGTTGCAGGTGTCTAGTGAGATACATGCCAAATAGGGCATTGTACTTGATGACTGACCTAATGATGGAAGAGGAGAGGGAAACAGTGATCTCTTTCTTCCTGGATGCAAAACCCTTAGTAATGAGATGTGCCACATAGAAGGACTTTCTGACCACAGTGGTAATGTGGTGGTCAGAAGAGAGGTTGCTGTTAACCTGTGTTCCCAGATCTCTTAAAATGCCTTCTGTGTTCATTAGATGACCATTGATGTGGTAATTTATGGGAACTGGGTTTTTCCCCAAAGGGAATGACAACACATTTTTTTGGCATTGAGCTTAAGGCCATGGTTCTGACACCAGTCATTGGTCTCAGTGAAGCCTTTCTGTAAGATGTCAACATCACTTGGAGAGTAATAATTGCTCCCAACTTGCAATCATCTGCGAACTTTCTAAGCCAGAGTCCCTTCCTGGTGGCCTGGACTTCAGAGAAGTAGATACCAAACAGGAGAGGACCCAGGACCAAACCCTGTGGGACTCCAGTTGTGACTTATCGGCAGTCTGACTTGGAGTTAGCTATGTTCACACTATAGGTTCTATCTGTGAGCCAATTTGCAACTCACCTAGTGATATAGGGGTTTATGCATATCTTAGTGAGTTCTTCTGTGATTCCTGAGTGGGGAATGGTATGAAAGGCCTTGGCCAGATCAACGTAGGTTGTATGAACCACCTTGCCTTCATCCACAGCTTTGGTGACTGACTCAAAGAAGTCAGCCAGGCTGAGTAGGCATGATCTACCCTTCACCAAACCAAACTGTGTGGGATCCAGCGTTTGGAAATTCCCTATATCCTTGTTTATTAGGTCCATGAGGATGCGTTCCATAGCTTTGCATATCAGAATTGTCAGGCTACAGGGGCGATAGTTCCCAGGGTCTTTAATCATTCCTCCTTTGTGGAGAGGGATAACTGTAGCAGTGCACCATTTGGTAGGGACAAAGCCTGAGGTGAGGCTGTGGTTGAACAGGGCACACAGGTATGGTGCTAGTTCACTCTGTAGTTCAAGTAGAATACAGCCAGGGATATTGTCAGGTCCCATGGAAGCTGTATTCTTGGCCTTGGACAGTGCTGTTTTAACCTGTGCAGCAGTAATACTGGGTGCCTGGCAATCTACTGGTATTGTGATTGGTCTTTTGGGGAGAGAGAGGGGTAAAGTTGGCACTGAATCTGTCGGCCAGTATATTGGCAATATCTGTTGGCTCAGTATCGGAGGTACCATTGTGCAGTAGCTCAGAGCAAATCTGGGTATTGCCGTGGAGATTCTTTGCATAACTGTTGAAGGCCTTGTGGTTTTCTTTGCTATCTGCTTCAATTCTGTTTTCATAGCTAGCTTTAGAGGATTTGATGAGGGATCTCAACATTTTGTTGAGGCTGATAAGGGAGTTTTTCCAGTCTTGGAACTTGACCTTATTCTGCATCAGTTTTCTCCTTCTGTTCTACAGTTTGTTTATGGCAGGGGACCACCAGATTGGCTTCCTTTTTTTGGAGGAGAGGGTCTTGGTCCTATTGGGTATGGCGAGATCCATGCATTTGTGTACCTTTTCGTACAGTACCTTGGTGTATGATTCGGCGGTCATGCAACTATTTTCCATTTGCATGGGTGCCATGAAGTTAGCCACCTCTGTTTTAGGAGCCTGACGTTAGCTTTGGAGAAGTTTTTCATGGTAGTTACCTTTGTGGGGTGGGGTGGGGGTGGATTTCCAAGGTGATTAGTTTGTGGTCGGATCTAACCAGGGAGGAGTTGACAATTGTTATAGAGCAACGGTCGCCCATGTTAGTAATGGCCAGGTGCAGGATGTTGCCACCTCTAGTGGGGCTAAGAATGAGCTGGTCCAGGGCATTGGAATTAATGAATTCCATGAATTGTTGAGCAAGTGTATTGGTACATGAGTAGTTTTCCCAGTTAATGGAGAGGTAGTGGAAGTTGCTCATATAAGAGTGTTAGGTTGGAGCCTAATATTCTTTAGGGTGCTTAGGAATGTGGAGTGCGAGTCTTGGGACATGGTTGGAGACCTATAGCAGGCTACGACCTGAATAGCTGTCTTACCCAATGTTAGCTGCACCTGAAGTATCTCTGATGCATTGCATTGGGCTACCAGTCTAGAGGTGTGTGCATCCTTTATGAATATGGAAATACCACCACCTTTGGAGCTTCAGTCCATGTTCTGGGGGCGAAAGGTGTGGAATGAGTTATAGCCTGATAGTGCAGAAGTGCTTTCTGCTGCTTCGAATCAGGTCTCTGTTACAGCACAAATGTCAATTTTCTGCATTTTAAGGAGTTCTTCGAGTAAGTGCATTTTGAGATTTAGACTTCTATCGTTGAGCAGTACGACCGTCAGATTACATTTGTTTGTAGCTGTTACGGTGGTAATTTGGTCTTTGGAACACCGCCTAAAAAAGGCACTATAGGGGTGGCAAGAGCCTTGGCCAGTATCCAAAAGCCCATGAGTGACAGGTGCAGGCCATCTCTGGCAAAGCATCAAGGTCTGTCAGTCATGTCATCCCAGGCAGACAGATACTGGATCCCCCTTAGAATGACACCACAAACTTAGCCAATTGTTGAAATCAGTCATTTTCTGCTTGTACTGTGGTAACATTCTGGGTGATGGTAAGATGCTGCTCTGGGCTAGGGTCATACCCACTTGGGCTACATAATCTGAGAGCTCCTGCATGTCTCTTTTCATTTAGTCCAGGGAGGTACATCTCAGGTTATTCACAACCACATGTACTATGACAGAGTCATATCTGTACCTGTTGTTGAGGGACCGGGGTGCGTGTGTTATGTGGCAGATCCTGGCGCCTGACAGGCAGCTGACTACTCCTTTCTCCTTATTCAACCTAGTGAGTTTGACATCAGTGTGCCTCATTATCGAGTCACCTATGACTAGTGTGTTGGGCATGCTGTATTGCCTTAGGGACTTTGGTTTAGTGGCACACTGTGTAGGAGATTTATGTGTCTCGTGATTAGTGTTGTGTTGTAGTGGTCGAATGTGTTTCTGCCTTGGAGGTCTCTGCTTTTTGGTTAGATTTTTATTGAGGGCCTCCGTGAAGGTGGGTGTGCGTTTTGTGTTTTTATGTGAAGGCAGTGCTGGTGTGTGTTCTGGAGGGCTATGTGTTCCATGTGGCATGGTGCAAGTGTTAACCTTCTTCTCTTGACCAGCTATTCAGGTCTTGGCTGGAGAGTGCGTGGCTTCCAATTTGGATATATAAGTGCATCTCTCTCAAGTCTGAGTGTTGGGAGGTAAGAGGAGGAGGTTGTCAGTGTACATGAGGCAGTTTCTATATTGCCTCAGGATGCCCAAGTTCAGGTTCATAGGTACCTCGCCCTTGTAACTGACCTATGTTTTTTTTTATATGCTGCTGTTATTTTTTTCCCAAGATGTGATTTATCTTTATATTGTATTTAGAACTCAACTATCTTCCTTTTTTGCATTAACAATGTTCATATGTCTGTTATGTACCTGGAGCTTTTCTCCCCGGGCCTCCACTGAAAATGGACATGTATCCAGTCGGACTCTCCCGGTTAACAAATGTAAAATAAATAAATAAATAAATAGGTACTAGGCTATCAGCCCTAGGGCCTATACAAGCCTAGCCAAAAAGGTACCCTGACTTTCACTACCCAAGAAAATTATTTTTCTGTGCCCCTGTTGAGCAGACCCACAGAGGAGATCCTCGTGGTGAATTTCCTATTTCCCATCCAATCATCAAAATTTTTTTTGAAGAGTGCTAATGAGGAGCTTTATATTAAAGAAGCAGTTGCAGAGTAAAGGTTTCTGAATGAATCAGTAGAACTTCTTTTATCACACTTCCAAAGATCACCACGGCTGACTATTTAAATTAATTTTTGGCACCTTTTTGACTATTTAAATGAATTTTGGCACGTTTTTGACTATTTAAATGAATTTTTGGCACCTTTTTGACTATTTAAATGACTGTTAAGAAATTAATAGCCATTTGTCTGAAGAAGGGTATGTTAATACCCGAAAGCGCTTACGAAAAGCTTTTATATTGTTCTGTTTTTTATATTAATGGAATAAAAAGTAAAAATGTTGGAAACAGCCATGTTAGTCTTTGGAAGTGTGATAAAAGAAGTGCTAATGAGGAGCTTTGTTTGATATAGATAGGTAGTTTGTTCCAGAGTATGGGAAGTCTGTGGGACACGAATCTATCCCTTCAGCATGTTCTGTTTATTGTGGTGACAAGGTTTAGGTCCCTAGAGAGTGTAGCTTGGAGGGATTGGGATTTCTTTAAGTGGAGCATGTCCAGCAGCTCTGGGTTTGACATAGCTTTGTATGTTGGGCAGAGATCGCCTCTGAGTAGGCGATATGTGACGGAGTAAAGCTGGAGGTTTTAGAGATGGTCTACGTAGGGCATCTGTTTGAGGCCAGTAATCCTCTTTGTGAGGTATTTCTGCAGCCTTTCCAGTTGTTGCAGATTTAGGTTAATAGGAGCACGCACAGGGAACTGACCTTTAGACATGCCTGGAGGAGTGGGCATTAATAATAAGTACTGGAGCTGTTTTCTTGTAGAAAGTTTAGTGCTGGTAGCACTTTTATGTGCTACAATAATTGCTAGAAGATGTCTGGTAAAGTGCTAGACTAATAAGCTAGTAAAAGTGCAGGAGAGGAGAGAACTAGTAGATCTAAGGGAATAATTAAAGAGCAGACTTTGGCACTGCTCAGAAGCTTACAAACAGTCCTGGATACAGCAAATCTGCATCTGGACTAGACTAGTTACAGGAATGGCAGGAAACAAGATTAGAATTTTTTTTTTTAGTAAAGTGGAAAGGGAGAAAGGAGGAGCAGAAGTTAATTCAAGGTTAAGAAACTAAGTGGGTTGGCTTTCTCAATTGTTCACTCTGTATTAGGTAGAATGAGCTAATGACATTAGACTGGAGTGTGTGTCCCAGATCAGATTTACAGTAGGGGGTGGGCAATTGCAAAGCCACCAAGTAAATTAAAGTTTTAAACAGATAAAGGAGCAAAGACACTCTAAAGAATGCTTTTAAGTGCAAAATAATCAGTTATATGATACACTCCTTGTGCAGGAAATCAGAACAAACAAACACAAACAGATGTTTAACAAATGGAGAAAATTTCCAGTTAATACCTCACACACAATGAAACCAGCTAGAAAAGATTTACAAACAGTGTGACAGTAAAAACCTTATTTATCAGGCCCTGTGAGGCAGACAATTTTAATACAACTGTGCAGATTAGTTTATAGCTATATAATACAGTAAAAAGTATGCAGCAGACAAAAGGGTTATAAATATCTGTAATGAGCAATAACTAGTAACAATAAGCAAAAAAAAAAAACAGGACACTTGATGTTCTATATCACAGATCAGAGTTTTGCTCAGTGCCCTTCCTCCGATTAGCTCTGTGTAAAATGTCAGAAACACGCGCAAGGTAACTTCTTAAGAAACAGAAAGTTGAAACCTGAAACAACTTTAAAAAAAGCTCGAAAGAACCAATGAGGTGCTTACTCCAAGCCGTAGTCCAGGTAACCCCAATCAGCCAATGACCATAAACACTTCAGTCTCACTGAAATGCAAAATGGCTTTTGCTAAACTAAGATGGCCTGGAACATGTGCTCAAACACACAGCCTCTGCAAACAAACAACTAAGCCCAAAACACAAGCCTGAATATGGACAATGCTACATACACTACTTGGGTAGAAAAACACTACAGAAATGTTTATCATAGCATAAAAGCAGCAGTGAACCTTTAAATGAAAGTTTTAAACTGATAAAGGTGCAAGGAGACTCTAGAGAATGATTTTAACTCCAAACTTTTTCTTCTTCTTTCGGCTTTTCCCGGTTAGGGGTCGCCACAGCGGAACTCTGATCCGCTAATAATTGGCAGTAGATTTTTATGGTGCCGAGGTGCCAGCTTGACGCCCAACCTTCAACAAAGGCACGCCCATTCACGCATGTCTTTCGAATGCCAGCCACTCGACCATGGGGAGGACATGCAGACTCCACACACAAGACGTTCCAGCCGAGAATCAAACGGGAGAACCTCTTGCTGTGACGCGACAATGCTACCGCTGCACCACCGCGGCTCAATGATTTTAACTCCAAACAAATCAGTTATATGATACACTCCTTGGTAGGAAGTCAGAACAAATAAACACCAACACAAACAGATGTTTAACAAATGGAGAACATTTTCAGCTAATACCTCACACACAGTGAAACTAGCTAGAAAGGATTTACAAACAGTGTGACAGTAAAAACCTTATTTATCAGGCCCTGTGAGGCAGACAGTTTTAATACAACTGTGCAGATTAGTTTATAGCTATAAAATATAAAATACAGTACAAAGTATGCAGTACAAAGTATGCAGCAGACAATAAATATCTATATTAAGCAATAACTAGTAAAACAGGCAAAATACAGGATACTTAATGTTCTATATCACAGAGCAGAGTTTTGCTCAGTGCCCTTCCTCCAATTAGCTCTGTGTGAAATGGCAGAAACACTCACAAGGTAACTTCTTAAGTAACAGAAAGTTGAAACCTGAAACAACTTAAAAAAAAAGCTTGAAAGAACCAATGAGGTGCTTACTCCAAGCCATAGTCCAGGTAATCCCAATCAGCCAATGATCATAAACACTTCACTCTCACTGAAATGCAGAATGGCTTTTGCTAAACTTATGTATATGTATCTTGAGATTTACTGGATGTATCAGTAATCATTTTATTGGTTATTGTGCTTCTGTACTGCTTGCTATCGATAGTTGGTTTAGATAAATTGCAGCTACTATTTATTGTACTTGAATCTGAAGAAGGACTAGTTAAGTCTGAAAGTGCTCATCTCTTACTTCATTTTTTTATTATTGCTATTAAAGAGTCCTACACCGGACCTGGTGGATGCATGGAGTTCTTCATTACATCTTCAGTTTTTTACATATATGTACATACATACATATATATATATATATATATATATATATATATATATATATATATATATATAAACACATAGCTAGATATAGGTAAATTGTCAGAATGCACATTTGTGTGAACTGAAATTTTGATTGAAAGTAAAAATGTTCAACAAGATCTTTGCTTAAAAATAATTGGTCTAAACACAAAATATGTGAAAAAAGAACACCAACAATACAGCTATCAACAAAGAAAATTGTTAAATTTGGAATAGTGGTTAAGGCTGTCACCTTATAAACACAAGGTACAGGATATGGTTCTGACCTTGGACTATTGTTTAGACTTAAAATGGCCCTTCAGGGCAATTAGAATAGCATTCATCTATGAACCTATTTTCAAAGCTCAGTTTGAATGCCCTGTTCTGGCACTTGCTCTTGGGTAAAGCTGTGGTGTAAGATTGTTAAGATATTTTGAGTATGTTATTTGTATTGCAGTTTTAATTTTGTAGTGTCTAGTTTATACCTTCTGAACTAGATGTCTGTATTACACATTTATTTTTTTTTGTCAGATACTTCCACTGCTATTTTTTTCTCAAATTCAAGCATAGATTCATAGATTAGTACTAAGCTAACTGCCCTTGTGAGCCATTTTAAGCTTAGCCAATTATCCCTTGTGAGACTCAAACCCTGCACCTTGTGTTTGTAAGGCAAACACCTTAACCATTAGGCCACCCTCCCAACCCCAGTTGGGTTTTTTGTGCAGTTTTTGTGCCGTTCATTTTCACAGTCAGCTGGTTCTAGAAATTATTCTTTTAAACATTAACCAGGGTTGATTTGTAAACATTAATCAGGGTTGATTTGTAATAATTTTGTGTATACTGTTTGTAGTCTTTTTCTAACCCATAAAGAGGACTAAGTAATTTAAACTTAAGACCTAAGAAAAATAAATTTCATGAAAAGTGATCTTCACTTTTTTGCCAAGAATTACTATATAGGAGTTACAGTTGCCAAATGTGAGATTATAGTGCCATTTAACTGTTGTAAGTATTCCTATCCCTGATTTTGAAGAATGATTTGCCTTATGTTTTTGCCACATCTTTCATAAAGTTTTTGATTTTCGTATATATCACTGAGGATTATAGTCATTTAGGTTGTCAGACATTAGAGTTTCATGTTTCTGATTTGTTCAGAAAATGCATGTTGGTTGCAAAACCTGTTCTGTCAACTTTTTAAGTTAATTAGATTAATATTTAAAAAATTCCCTGATTTAGGGGCCTTTTGTGTCCCATTAATGTTTGACTTTGTCCTTGATTCATGACCAAAGACATTCTGAACTATAATTCCATCTGATTCTTCTCCTCAGAAGTCTTGATCCAAAATCAGTTTGGTCTTTTAATTTCAGGGCTCTGAATTTTGTTATGCAGTATCTTCTTATCCAAGAAATTTGATTAAAAATCATTGTAGTATTACTAGAATTGAGTAAAAGTGCGAATGACCAAAACCACTCCAATGCAAGTAAATATTCACCTCTAAAATACCAACTGAATGCTGCTGAAACTGCAACTTCCAAATGTTCAAAAAATACAGAGTGCACAAACGAAATAAAATCCAACAAGCTTTAATTCACGATAAAATCACCACAAGCGCTTTCGCCTGGTATTACCGGGCTTTTTCAAGTGTAAAGATTTCAACAAACATTAGAGCTTTTAAACTAATTATACAGATGCTTCATTGGCTGACCAATTAAATAATTAATTAACTGTGTTTGACAAACCCATTAATTATCAAGAAAAAAATGTCTTGGTGCATACATTGTTTCACGAATACAAATGCTTAAATAACAAAAAATGCTCACTGTGTCACTGTTTGTAGCATATACATTACACTGTCTGTACTGAAAATAAACAACTTTTTTTGTTGTTGTTATCTTCTTATAAACCCTTGAGTGAATGTTAAAAACTGTTAAAATTATGCTAAACAAATGATTGCTAGTTTTACAAGAACCTCATTGATAAAAATGAATTAAAAAATATAATATAATGACTCACTAAATAGGTACACTAAATACACAGTGAGCATTTTTTGTTATTTAAGCATTTGTATTCGTGAAACAATGTATGCACCAAGACATTTTTTTCTTGATAATTAATGGGTTTGTCAAACACAGTTAATTAATTATTTAATTGGTCAGCCAATGAAGCATCTGTATAATTAGTTTAAAAGCTCTAATGTTTGTTGAAATCTTTACACTTGAAAAAGCCCGGTAATACCGGGCGAAAGCGCTTGTGGTGATTTTTTCGTGAATTAAAGCATGTTGGATTTTATTTCGTTTGTGCACTCTGCATTTTTTGAACATTTGGAAGTTGCAGTTTCAGCAGCATTCAATTGGTATTTTAGAGGTGAATATTCACCTGCATTGGAGTGGTTTTGGTCATTCGCACTTTTAGTTTTTCGTTTTGAGGCTTCAATTTCTTATTACTAGAATTGAGACTTGATTAACCCAGTATGTTCAATTTATTGGACTGCAGTTTTAAAGTATTCCTGGCTCCACAAAGTGTGCCCTTCAATTTTTCCCTTAGAACTAGTCAAACTCTCAAAGCAAGCACGCAACCTTCCTTTTACAGCCCAGCACTTGTTCAAACTTCTCAAGTAAGCACTAACAAACTATAGCACTACACCCCCTTATACTATTTAGTAGTACAAGGCTCCCTATTCGTCCCTTCTGGACAATCAATAAACCAGTTCTTTAAACTATTCAGGCATGTCCAAAGGGCAGTTTCAGGTATACTCTCCAGTCCAGCTGGTGAATCTGGAGGCAATGTTGCAATTGCCTTATGTACACAGACAACCCTCTCCTCCTTCCAACAAACTCAAATGTATGTGAGAGATGCAACTATACAGCCAAACTGGAGGCAGAGCTCTCTCAACCCAAGACTGGCACAGTCAGTCAAGAGGAGAAGGAAACCACTTGCACCACACAACCAGTCTCACATAGACCAATCGTATCAGCAAACAAGACACATAAACACACCAAAACATATTCAGAGGCTCTAAATAAAAAATTGACAAAGCAGCAGAGACCTCCAAAGCAGACATCCAAGCAACCACTACCCCACAACAATATTCACTTATCACATACTTCAGAAAGTCAGTGTGCCACACAGTCGCAGCCCTTGAGGCTAAATAACACACCAAATACACTTGTAATAGGAGACTCTATTGGCAAGCACACTGACGTCCCGTTCACCAGACTGAACAAGGAGAAGGTCACTGTAAGCTGTCTGTCGAGTGCCAGGATCCACGACATAACACAAGCACTCAGGTCACTCCAAAGAAAGTACAAATACGACTCTGTCATTGTCCCTGTTGGTGTAAATGACCTGAGACGTACCTCCTGGGACTACATGAAAAGAGACATAGAGGAGCTCTCTGATCATGTAGCCCAGGTCAGTATGACACTGACCCTGAGTAGCATCTTGCTCTCACCAAGAATGATGCCACAGTATAAAGACAAAATGATCAATTTTAACAATTGGCTAAGCTATTAGTGTCATTCAAAGGGGATCCAGTGTCTGTCAGCCTGGGATGACATGCTCGACAAGCCACTTTGCTTCACTAGGGATGGCTTGCACCTGTCACCCTTAGGCTTTCGAATACTGGCTAAGGCTCTTGCCACCCCCATAGTGCCTTTTTTAGGCAAGGCTCAAAAGACAAACCTACCTCCATAGACAACACAAGAAACAAAAAACTAAGGGTAATGCTACTCAACGCCAGAAGTCTAAACCTCAAGATGCACGCACTCGAGGCACTCCTCAGTATGGAGAAAATCAATATCTTTGCAGTAACAGAAACCTGGTTCAAGGCTCCAGAGAGCACTCCAGCACTAACAGGATATAACTCATACCATGCTTTTCGGCCCAAGAACTTGGACCAAAATACAAAAGGCCGGGGAGTATCCATTTTCATCAAGGATACCCACAACTCCAGGTTAGTGGCACTGCATGAGGCATCAGAGACTATCCATGTGCAACTAACAGTGGGCAAAACTGTTTTTCAGTTTGTAGCTTGCTACAGATCAACCACCTTGTCTTAGGATCCCCACTTGGCATTCCTGTGAACATTGGAGAATATGAAGGTCTCACCAAACACCATGATATTGGATGATTTCAACAACCCAAACATTGACTGGGAAAACTACTCAAGTCCCAACTCCTTTGCCCAACGGTTCCTGGAGTTTATAAACTTAAATGCAATGGAACAACTGGTCACCACTCCCACAAGAGGGGACAACATATTGGACCTGGTCATCACCAACATGGGGGCTAAATGTTCCATACCAGAGGTAAACCCCTCATTGGTAAGATCAGACCATAAACTAATCACACTGGACATCCACATCCCGACCTCACCCCCAGCCAAGGAAACCACTGTGAAAAATTTCTCAAAAGCAAACTTCACACTTCTCAAGAATGAGGTGGAAAGCTTCAAAGCCCCCGGGCTAATGGAAAATGCTGCCCAAACCACAGAATCCTTTACAAATGCATTCTATGAGCAACTACAGGAATGCATGGATCGAGCCATCCCAAGAAAAACCAAGACTCACTCCTCCAAAAACAGGAGACCAGTCTGGTGGACCCTGGCCATAAATAAACTATACAACAGAAGGAGGAAACTATTACAGGATAGAGCAAAATCCCAAAAAGGGAAGGCATCCCTGATCAGTATTAGCAAGAAACTACGATCCCTCATAAAATCATCAAAGGCCAGCTTCAAAAGACAAATCGCCAAAGACTCTAAAGATAGTCACAAGGCCTTGTTTAGCTACATCAAGAATCTAGGTGGCAACTCTCAGATCTGCTCTGAGCTGGTGCAAAATGGCAAAAAATACACTGAACCCACTGACATTGCCAACATCCTGGTGGACAGGTTCAGTGCAAATTTTACCCCCCCCCCAAAAGGTCCAGTGTCTGTCCCAGAAAAATGTAGTCTCTCAGACATCACAGACACACAGGTGAAAGCAGCCCTCTCCACAGAATAAAACACAGCATCAATAGGACTGGATGGTGTCCTGGGCACCGTCTTACACGAGCTCCAAAATGAACTGAACCGTCACATAAAGTCACTGTTCAAACTCAGTCTTACTACAGGATATGTACCCAAAGAATGGCGTACAGCAACAGTTATCCTGCTCCACAAAGGTGGCGCCACAATGGATCCCGGGAACTATCGCCCTATAAGCCTGACTAGCCTGGTCTGCAAAGCTATGGAGCACATCATTATGGATCTCATAAACAAAGACATTGGGAACCTCCAGACACTGGACCCTACCCAATTCGGCTTTGTTAAAGGCAGATCTTGCCTCTTAAACTTAGTTGACTTCTTTGAAACAGTTACCAAGGCCATAGATGAGGGAAAGGTAGTCCACACAGCCTACCTGGACCTCGCAAAAGCCTTCGACACAATACCCCACTCTGGCATTATAAATAAGCTTGCCAGCTTGAATATCAACCCCTATGTCACGAGATGGGTTGCAAACTGGCTCAGGGATAGAACCCACATGGTCAGAGTTGCGAGTGCCATGTCCGACTCCAAACCGGTTACAAGTGGCGTCCCACAAGGCTCAGTCCTGGGACCCCTCTTGTTCGGTATATACTTCTCTGAGGTACAGGCAAGCACAGGAGGACTGTAGCTGACCAAGTTCGCAGATGATTGCAAACTGGGAGACATAATCGACTCTCTGGCTGACACAAGCATCCTCCAGAAGCATCTTACGGAGACTGATATCTGGTGTCAGAACCATGGCCTCAAGCTAAATGCCAAAAAGTGCATAGTCATCCCCTTTGGGAAAAACAATGTGCCCACAAACTACCACATAGGTGGTAATCCACTAAGTATGGAAGATGTAATTAGGGATCTGGGGACTCAAGTAGATAGTAACCTCTCCTTTGATAATCACATTGCCAAAGTGGTTAGAAAAACCTTCTATATAGCCCACCTAATCACAAAAGGGTTCACATCTAGATCAAGACACATCATTGTGCCCCTCTACTCCTCGCTCATCAGGACCATAATTGAGTACATTGCCCCATTTGGGATGTACCTTACACGACACCTGCAAAAGCTAGAGAGACCCCAAAAGTACCTCACCAAGAGGATCGTGGGCTTCAAACAGATGCCCTATGCAGCTCGACTAAAGAAACTCCAGCTCTACTCAGTTGCTTACCGCCTACTCAGAGGCAGTCTCTGCCTGACTTACAAGGCCATGTCTAACCCGGAATTAATGGACATGCTCCACCTCAAGAAATCCAAATCCCTTAGTGCTACACGCTGCGGGGATTTAAACCTCAGCACAACAATAAATAGGACAAGCTGGAGGGATAGATTCACATCCCAGAGGCTTCCCTCGCTCTGGAATAGAATCCCTGTCCATGTTAGGCAGAGGCCCTCACTGACCCTCTTCAAAAGAAATCTTGATGAGTGGATGGGAAATCGTAAATTTACACCTGGGATCACTTCTATGGCCTTGTTGAACAGAGGCTCAGGAATTTAATCTAAAAGGGAGGCGAAAGCCAACGCATTCTGGCTAGGCTTATAAATGCCCTAGGGCAGATAGCCTAGTACCTACCTATGAACCTATGTAAATGCAGATATCAGCCAAGTTTCTGTCTGCCCCAGTAGTTGTAAAATATTTCTCTTCTGAATCAGCCTGAGTATGATGTTAAAGTTGCTGAGAGTAACTTGTTTGAAGGTTTCATTTACTAAGAATATGTTTCTTTTTTTAATTTGAAACACTCTGAATGATGTTGAGAGATTTCAGTCAAATATCCAGAAAGAGGGAATTGTTTTTCCCGTTTTTCTGGATCTTAGCTGTATGATCTGGCATGTATTTTGTTAAAACCTCCATTACACAGAAAGTTGATAGCATTTAGGTATGTGATGTGTGAACAGTCAGAGGTTGTTCATAACCGCTTTCGTGGTGCTGCCAAATATTATACTTGAATTGAGGAATGCAGGAGTGGTTTAGTTCTCTGTCCCTTGAGTAAGATAAAATTGATATTACAGTGAAGGATTATAAATTGGTTGCCTTGTGTATTTCGAACCACACTGATAAAGAATGTACGGATTGTAATATTTTTGCATTGAAAATACATCAGTCTTGTGGTTTTCCTGTAATAACTTTATTTTTTTTTATGTTTAAGGTCAATTATCAGGCAATGTAAATGAGTTTTTAATTGCAGTTCTCTAGGAGGCAAGTATATAGTAGACTTTACGGTTTTGAGAATTATCAGCATCTGCTCTAATCGGCTTAGTATGTTTGCCTTCAGTAATGGAACAGTGCATTGAAATATACAAACTTTTCTCAGGGTATGCAACCAGGAAAGTTGTGATATTAATTTAGTGGTACAGGTGGGGCTTTACCTTCCATTTTACCCTAGGTTGTTAATTATTTTAATTTATATTTTGCTGAAGCTGTTTGTCACTGAAAATGCTTCATTGAAGTATATCTTGATCATGTATATGTATATTGTTACCTATAGTGATGCCTTTGTCTGCATGAATTCTAATATAGCTTCAGTTGTATAGAGATGGTAGGGGCATCTGAAGGACCATTTTTTCCAGTAAATACTATGACAACAACATGGAATTGTTTAGTTTTCACCTAATACATTATTTGGTGCAGGCACAGCTTCTTTTATCTGTGATTTAGAAGACTATGTCATACAGTCATTTTAACAAACCTATTCTGGTCAAGACTGCATTGTAAACACTGTGGAGGAAACACCTGACTTAAGCTGAAGCCCTTGGGACCACTAGGCCCTCATAAGCCAGAGATGTCTAGATGCTCCTAGGTGCATTTTAGAGTTTTTAATACCTAAGAACCTGAACCACCTATCGTCACAGAAGTACACCTGTTAAAAGTACTTTTCCAAACAAAAGATTCATCTTCTGTGAGAACTGATAACATACCAGGCTGGCTGCTAAATGTCACTAAATATGCACTGAAGGACCTGCCCCTACGACTCTTCAGCATGAGCGTATCCACTGGCTTGCTCCCTGATGTTTTTATAGAAACGTTGATCTCAGTGAGAGTGATTTGGTTAGCAAAATAAAATACCTAAATAAAATTTGTTCTGTTAACTGGTGTTTGCTTTCCAAAATCTTTTGCATATGGTGTCACTGTGTATGGACCACATAATCAAAACAAAGCTCCTGACCTACACTGTAATAAACAGATACTTGTGCCCAGGGTCAACCTTAGGTGTACTGGAGCCCTAGCAAAAGAGTCCATGGTGCCCCCTCCAATTCCTGAGTTCTCCCTCACCCTCCCAAATGTGTATCCCTATGTTATGGCCTCCCAACACCATCCAGACAGATTATGTCTTTCCTGTTTTTTCATTTTCACACTTTGCCTTACTTTTATCCATCCTTTCATTACATCCCAACTGGCCAAAACTGCACTGTACTATGGAGGAAATAACTTAACTAAGACAGGGATCTGGGGACCACCCCAGAAGCCATAGAGTTCTAGATGCTTTGAGGTACATTATAGACCGTTTTCCCAACCTACGTTCATGTAATGGATTAAGGATGTTAACCATAGGCGCCGGAAGCTATTAAAGACTGGGGGGGGGGGTGGTGGAGGATGACAGGGGCACTTAGCGAACTAAAAAGGGTAATTGTTTTATAACTATTTGCTACCACAACATAGGTTCATTTGGAGGACATTTTAAGCTTAGCCAATTCCCTTTTGGTGCTTGAATTAACATGTTTTGATTGGTCTTAGCTATCCCCATGGCTGATAATTGTATATTAACCCTAGTGAGAACAACTGTGATCATACCATAGATAATTTGAGGGGGCCATGTAAGGGATGCAGCATTTAGGAACTGCCTCTATCTATTAGTGGCATGAGGGGAAATCCTTGAGTACATTTTCTATTACCCATCCTTAGATCCAAGTTGTATTTGAATATGGATGGATGAGCTTTGCTTTATTTTTATGGATAGTCTGTTCCAGAACAATGGTAGCCTCTGTGATATACATCCATCTCTCCCCAACATTCAGTTTAGATACCTGGACTGAGTATTTCTGATGCCATTTGACTTTGTTCAGTAAGTCCATCTGTATTATGACGGTGGATGCTTTGTATGCCAGACATGTCACTTCTAAGCACTCTGTAGGATACTGAATGTAATAATAAATCTTTGAGGTGGTCCATGCAAGACCTGTTGTTTAGGACTTGTATCCTTTTAGTAAGTTATCTCTGAAGATATTCCAATTGTTGCATGGGGCTGGACGGATACATGCCAAAGTGGGCATTATACAAAATGATTGACATAATGAGAACTTTGTAAAGGGGGGACAACAACATCTCTAGATCTAGTCACAATCAATTTGTTTATAAGCTGTGCAATATAGAAAGGCTTTCTTATGACTCTGGGCACATGTTGGTCAAAAGTTAGGTCACTGTACACACAAGTTCCCAAATGCCAAACCATTGGATCAGTTCTCCGAGGGCATTGTCATGATTTTGACACCAGTTATTATTTGGTACAAACCTTCCTGCATGATGGATGTTATGTGATCCTATCTCGCCTACATTCTGTACTGATGGGCTCGGAGCCGATCCCTTGGCTCCGACTCGGCACGCTATGCTATAGAGCGAGGCCTCTTATTGGCTGAGCTATTTCTTATCCCAGGATGCACCACCACTAATCCCCCAGATCTCGTTTGCCGCTTACAAGCTAAGACGTGGTCTCAACTTGGCTGGGCTAAGTACTATTTATTTAGACTTTTCCTGTCAGGAATTTGCTCATTTTCAACCCAAAAGCTGTTTTAACAGCTATTGTTGTGATACGTGTGTGTTTTGGAGATTTTGTTGAGAAAGTTGTTCTTTTTGTTAAGGGAAGGTTTCCCGTTTTAGTTAGAGGGGCCTTCCCCTTTTGCTATTCTAGCATTTATTTGTGGCTAGCGTTTATTTGTGGGTCAAGTACCCGTTTTAGTTAGAGGGTCTTGACCCTCTCTTTCTGTGTTTTTTTCTTGTGCACTTGTTATTGTGTAAAAAAAAAAAAAAAAAAAAAAAAACTTTATACTTTGAACTTCTAGTTTTTCGTGTTATATTAGATAACTGTGTTGTTCTCTAGACATCTATGATGGTCAGCAGGAAACTACCGGTAATATTGTATCTAATCTGAAACAGTTTGATATGTGCTTGTTAAAATATAAAAAAATGCAGCTGGAGATCGTATATTTTAAGGAGTGTATTAATCTAAAAATTGTCCCTAAAGGCCTAAGACAGTGGAAATATCCAACTGGTGTTACAAAACACTCTGATTTCCACAAACATCTTGTTCAGTTCTTTGACCAACAAGGGCTTAACTTATTAGGTCTATTAATCACAGAATATACTCAGCAAATGCAGGCACTTAAACAACAACTTGATATTCTTGAGAATAACATTAAAACAGACTGTAATTTTAATAGATATGAATTTGACTATGGTCGAATTTATTCTAGTATTGATTCTCTGCTTAATAAAATCAGTGAGACAAAGAAGCGAAAACTCATTCGGGACAAGGCAGCGTACGCCAATGATAAAGCGTACCCAGATCCACCTGGCAATAACGCTTCTGTAGATTTACATACTATAACATCGAACAATGTAGACCGGACAGGTAATAATGTGGCACCGGAGGAAGTTTATGGTTCTGAATCATTTAACCCTGTAGCTTCCCCCGTAGCCCTTTCATCAAACCAAGTTCGGAGGAGCGAGAGGGTCCAAAACCAACAAAATCGGTATGAATATCATTCAGTAAATCAAAATGCTGATGCACAAAATCATGGTCAGCAGGATTTTCAACGTGTGGGATCGAATACCAAACGGAAGAACAGCAATTGGCCCAAGAAAACACAGAACAAGAAGTCTTACAATCGACGCAGAAGGTAGCACCAGTGTCTGAAAAGGACTATCCGTTTATTATCTATAGTGATAGTAATGACTTTTGTGTTTATAACTACACTTCCTTTGATGTTCCTCACAGTTTTGTCGCATTGTTAGCAAAAGGTTTTAATTTTGTGCCACCACATAAACCAGATTTAGCTAAAACATTGTGTGACTTTAAACTATATGTACGCAAATTGAATTTGCGAATGCTTCTTGGTGACAACAATAGCATACTAAATACGGAACGTGTAGCAAGTACTTATAACCCACCTCTTGAGAACAATTTAATGTTATTTGAAAAAATAAGTGAAGTTCATTTGAGGGCACTAAATAATGAATTTTACAGGCATAAACATTTTGATTTAGAATATCAAACTCTTATTGCGTCTGTAAAGGCTTACAATATAAGAACGATGAAACCAGATAAAGGGGGTGGGGCTGTCCTTATGTACGAAGAAAAGTATGAGGCTGTTATGAAGGAAATGCTGTCAACGGATAATTATAGATGTGTTTCAAGGAATGAGTTAAACCAGTCTTATAAAAGAGTCAAAGATTTCCTAAGTGACTTATTTATAGAAGGCAGCATTAGTACAGAGTTATACCAATACCTTACTATGCCAGCACCAGTGATCCCTGTTATCTTCGGGATCCCGAAGTTACATAAAGACATTAAGACCCCTCCTTTTAGACCTATAATAGATGGGCGTCAATCGATCACTTATGCATGTGCTAAGTGGGTCGACAATAAACTTAAGGTTCTTAAAAATGAACCCCAAATTTGCAAAGACTCCTGGTTTGTCCTGGACAGTCTTAATCATATCCCTTTTGACTCTAAGCTTAGTTTTTTAACAGCAGATGTCAAGGACCTTTATACAACTATCCCACAGGAGACTGGCATTAATTGGGTTAGGGATTACCTGCTTAATAAACATCTTCCAGGAGAGGACATAGACTTGCTGGTTGGATTACTGGAGCTTGTTCTGAGTAACAATTTTTTTCTTTTTAAAAAGGAATTGTATTTGCAAGTGACAGGAGTAGCAATGGGTTCCCCATGTGGTGGAACCTTTGCGAACTCCGTCATGGCTTATTGGGAGCATACATATTTATTTTCACATCAGTTATATAAGGATATGGTCGTTTGGTACACAAGGTACCAAGACGATATTTTGATGATTGTGAAGGGAAGTGAAGAGGAGGCTATTAAATTGATAGAATTAATGAATTCCTTTGTTCCTTTTTTGAAATTCACTTTTAATTATAATGATGTATCAATTAATTTTTTAGATATTGAAATAAAAAAGGACTTGGAAAAAGTTAAATTTAATACATCTATCTATAGGAAACCTCATTATAGCAACTCTTTTTTACACTTCTCTAGCTCCCATCCTTTGTTCCAGAAGAGAGGTGTAGTTAAAGGCCAGGTTGTGCGTGCCTCCAGAATGTGCTCAGAAGATAACAGCTTTAGAGATGAATGTGATCTTTTGGCTGGTATGTTTAAAAACAGAGGCTACCCTAGTAGGCTTGTTAACCAAGTTATTAAAGAAGTAGAGCTGAAAAGGAAAAATGGTCAATTGGGCCCTATTTTTAAGGGGGTAAATGAAATCCTAGTAGTAGATACTACAGCTGGGTTAGGTTCAGGTGAAAATTTCACCGATATGGGCCAGAGACAAGTTAATATTAATATTAACAGTAATGATAGTACAATTAAAGTTAACTATAACATCAGTTTTCTTACCCAATATAATGAATTAGCAGTAGACATCTGTCGCATTTTAAATAATAATTGGGAATTTTTAACACAGAGCTTGTACTCAAATAATAACTTAGGAAATAAACCAGTAGTAGTATATAGAAAAGCTCCGTCATTGAAAATACTACTTGAATCCCCCCTTAGAACCTTTAGAGCAAATAAAGGCATGTTTAAGTGTGGACGCTGTCCTTATTGTAAGTATATTAGAACAGGAACCACTTTTTCCATTAGGGGAGTGAAGTATTATATCAATCAGAGATGTGACTGTTTTACTCAAGGCGTAGTGTACCTTGCTACCTGTACACTATGCCCTGCTTTTTATTTGGGTAAAACAGAAAGACACTTGAAACAACGCATCTATGAGCATATATACGCCATTTCGAAAGGTGTTATAACGAACGCATTAGCAAAACATATTATTGAAAATAATAATCATAGTTTTGTGTTCAATGTAGTTCAAAAGATAGATATTAACCCTAGAGGTGGTCCTTGGCATCTTAAATTGGAAGAAAGTGAGTTGTTATGGCAACTTAAAACTAATGCCTGCGTTTACCCAGGGATTAATGGGACGTGTTCTATAAAATGCCTTTTGAAACAAAAAGCTCTTATTAGGCAATAGATTTTTGTATTATATAAATATGTCTATTAATTTTTATATGGTTCAAGTTTGTATAAATTTAATATAAACACAGTGAAGTTTATACATTTTCTTTGGTCTTAATTGGTGAATGCATTACAGATTCATTTGTTTATTTATTTACTATGTATTTAATATGAATTTGATATGCATTTGTATAATAACATTTTTATTTTGTATATATACATTGTTTGATGGTTTATAATATAGTGAAGAAAATTGCGTTTAAAACATTAGTTTTTAAATAGGAATTCTTTTTTCTTAGTGAGCACGTTATATTAAGTTGCAGTTTTTAAGGAGGTTAAAATGAAAGTAAATTGTTTAATTGATGAATTGCTTAGTTAATTGAATACAACTGTTGGTATGTGAGTATATTTAAACTCACAAGAGGTTTCAGTAGTACTTGTCTGAAGAAGTGTATTTATTTTTGTACACGAAAACGTTAACAAGTAAAGGTTTTTGGATTTATCGTGTGGCTGTGGTCTGTTGGACTCGCTTATTGTTTTTTGCAGTTGTATAAAACTTTTTAGTTTTTCGTGTTTGTTCTCTAGTCATGTCCAAAGAACATAAACCCTCCGGGTTTAAAAAATGCACGAGGTGTGGTTTTAAGATGTCCATAACGGACGACCACTCCTCGTGCGTTTACTGTTTAGGCGCCAAGCACCTACAAGAATCATGTAGTGTGTGTCACGCCTTCTCATCAAGAGTCCTCCAGGAGAGGAAAAACAAATTAATCCTTAAGGGATTAATCAAGCCATCCTTCGAGGAGGCTTTATCTTCGTCTCCCTCTCCTTCAAAAAAGAAGAAAGCATCGGCTCCGACCAGTCAGTCGGAACCGACTGCCAAAAAACCTAGGCAGACTTCTCCATCGGCTCCACGGACTTCGGAGCCGAGGGCGGAACGGTCTGCCTGCCTCGATGCCTCCAGCCTCGACCCCTCTGGTTTCAGAGCCGAGGACTGGGGCATCAAGAGGCGGGTCACCTTCATCGGCTCCACTGATATTGGAGCCGATGAGGGTTACCGGCTCAGACTCTTCCCCTTCGGAGCCGAAGTCCTTATCGGCACCGAGGGAAATTGCCTTGAGATCTCTCTCGGAGCCGATAGTGGTAGAATCCATTCGGAGCCGGTCCCCTAGTCCTTTGGAGCCGATGGAGAAATCGGTTCGGACCCGATCGGTATCGTCCAGATCATCCAAGATGTCTGATTTGGACATCGACATGGTGCTCCTAAGACTCTTCTAGTCTCCGGTGTTCCAAAAGCTGGTTTCGGCTCCAGCCCATTCGGCTTCGGAGCCGATGGTCCACCTCCCTACTATGGTTCCTCCTCCAACAGCCTCGGCACCATTGGAGCCGGTGCTGGTGGAACCGGTGGAGGTTTTAGGGTCGGGCCCGACCCTTACTCCAACTCCGGCTCTTGGGTCGGAGTTCAGTACACGGACTTCTTCCGGCGGCCCTGGGGGGGGGGATGCTTCGGGATTGATGTTTTCAGTCCAAAGTCTCCCTCTTGGTGCGTCGGCGGTGGGAGTGCCGTCTACTGTCGTGGCCATGGAGGTGGGACCCTCCCAGGATTCTGGTGGTCCCGCCTTCAGGGCTATGAGGAGTGCGTTAGCCAAATCATCTTTGGCTACCTCCACGGTCTCCCCAGCTCCTTCCCTGCATACCGAGACTGGGTCTTTGGCAGTCCCCCTGTCCTTAGACAGCGGAGCCTCGGGGCCTGAGGTTACCCCCTCTGGGGTTTCCCCCCCTCCTGGAGGTCCTTCTGAAGTCTCTTCGGAAGAATCCCCCAGGAAAAGATCGTGCAAGAGGAAGCACGTTGACTCCCCTGATGAGTCTCTTACATCAGACACTGATCTCGATGATGCAGAGGGGTCCCCTAATTCGTCCTTGGATGATGTCTCCTTTGCAGACATCCTGGAATCCCTTAAAGAATGAGGCGGCTGGCAGTCCAAACCCCCTTCTGCTGATGAGTCGGTGTTCCTTAAGGCCTTCGGGGCTCAGCCCTCCGCCTCCTGGGTGTCTCCGCCCTTCGACGAGCTCTTGGATTTGATCTGTCGAAGGGTGTGGGAACACCCAGACTCTGTGGAACCAGTGCCTGCTCGTCCGAATAAGTTCCTCTCGGCACCCCCTGAAAAAGAGTTTCTAACTAAAGGTGTGGCTGTAGATGCTTTGGTGGTGGCATCTGCTACCCAGCAAGATGTAGCAGAGGCTTCGACGTCCGTCCATCCTCCTAATAAGGAGTCTAGGAGCATGGATCGATGCGAAAGCGCACCCTAAGTTCAGCGGCCTTTACATTAAGGTCCTTGAACTACCTTACGCACTTTACTAGATTTCAGAGGGATCTGATTAAAGAACTATCCGATACCCTCTTGGGTAACCTGCCTGAGGAGCTGGCCCAGACGGTTGGCTCTCAGCTGGCTACATTGTCGTCCATTTCAAACTCGTCCATGAGGCTCATTTCTTATGCGGCCGAAGGGGCGAGTAGAGCGGGTACAGGCATTGCTCTACGGAGACAAGCCTGGCTCCGCCTGTGTCATTTCGTGGAGGCCTTTAAGTCTTCCTTTGCCGACGCCCCCTTTGATGGGTCCTCCCTGTTTGGACCCAAGGTAAAGGACACACTGACCCACTGCGAACAGGAGGGTAAGACTCTGACTGCCGTAGGGGCACGATTTTCCACTCCCTTTCGGCCTTATCCCAAGGCTAAAAGAGGAGGGAAAATGTGGTTCCGTAGATCTCAGAAGCCTTACCCCTCTCAGCAGGAGGATCCCCCTTCCAGAGGCAGGGGAGGGGGAAATTCTTCCGGAAGACGCCGTTCCAGAGGCGGCAGAGGCCCTCGCAACACTGGAGACCGCGAGTCCTTTCGTGGCTCTTCAGCCTTTCACAGTCCCTGAGGGATTGCCTGACTGTGCAGCTCTGGAGCCAGTCGGGGGTCGTTTCTCGAAGCACCTAAAAGCCTGGGAAGGCATCACTCAGGACCGATGGGTGCTTCGAATTATCGCCGGAGGTTACACCATCCCTTTCTCTCATTCTCCACCTCAGTCCAAAAAAATCCTGGACCCGCCACCCAGTCAACGGGATACTGCAGCCTCAGAAGTTTCAAAGCTGCTGCAAAAAGGAGTCATCCAACCGGTCCCCGCAGACCAGATCGGATTAGGGACTTACTCAAGATTCTTTTTGGTGCCAAAAAAAGACTGGGGACTTGAGGCCCATTTTGGACCTCAGCATTCTAAACCGTTCAGTCAGAAAGTCCAAGTTCCGAATGGTCACCCTACAAACCATTCTCCCATTGCTGGAGAAAGGTGTTTGGATGTGCTCCATAGATCTCAAGGACGCTTATTACCATATCATGGTACATCAAACGTCCAGGAGACATCTGCGCTTCAGCCTAGGAGGCAGTCATTTTCAGTTCAGCGGCTGCCCTTTGGTCTCACCACAGCCCCAGGGTGTTCACCAAGTGCTTGGCAGTCGTGACTGCTCACCTGAGAAGTCTAGGATTCCAGGTGTTTCCGTATCTAGACGACTGGCTCCTAACTGCCACCTCCAAGCATCTACTACTGGAGCCTACAAGCCACTATATCACTGGGCAGTTCCCTTGGAATCACCTTCAATTGGCCAAAGTCTGTGTTGCTGCCATCTCAACGAATAAGATTCATAGGGGTAGAGATAGACTCAAACCGAATGCGGGTCTATCTACCTACAGACAGAATACAAACCATACAGACTCAAGTTCGAGCCTTACTTCCCAGGTCCAAAGCCCCAGCCAGAATGGTCCTGCAGCTATTGGGATCCATGTCCGCCACGGTTCTTCTAGTCCCCTTGGCAAGGTTGCACATGAGAATTCTCCAGTGGCTTCTTTCAGCTCAGTGGTCCTTTCAGGAACTCCCTCTCAGTCACCTCATATGGATCACGGAAACATGCAAACGGGACCTTCGCTGGTGGCTAGTGCCCTCCAATTTGGATCAGGGACGACCATTTGTTCCACCTCCTCCTGCGGCCACTTTGACCACAGACGCCTCCCAGATGGGGTGGGGGGGCATTCCCTGGGCAGGTCAGTCCAAGGCAAATGGCACCCGGAAGAGACCCTACTTCATATCAACATCCTAGAAATGAGGACAGTACTTTTGTCCCTTCAAGCCCTTCACGATTATCTCCCTCAGGGTGTAATTGCTGTTCACTCAGACAACATGTCAGTTGTCTGGTACCTGAACAAACAGGGAGGGACCAGATCCTATCCTCTTTGCAGAGAGGCCATGAGAGTCTGGGAATGGGCAGTCTCGACCAAACGCTTTCTAGTGGCTACTCATATCCCGGGCAAGTCCAATGTGATAGCCGACAGACTGAGCAGAACCATCCTCTCTCCTCACGAATGGTCTCTGAACATGACAGTTGCAAGTCAGATTTTCAGCAAATGGGGAGTTCCGTGTTGCGACCTCTTCGCGACTCCACTAAATGTGAAGTGCAAAGAATTCTTCTCCCTAACCCCGGCTCCGGGGAAGAGCCCCATGGACGCACTAGCCCGTCCTTGGCCCACCGGCTTGCTTTATGCCTTCCCCCCAGTTCCTCTCCTTCCCAGGGTGATCCAAAAGGCATCTCTCTTGGGGAGCAAAATGATCTTAGTTGCTCCTTACTGGCCTCGTCAAGTATGGTTTCCCTATCTTCGGAAATATGCTCTGGAAGGTCCATGGTTCCTGGATCAGATCCCAGACCTTTTGGTTCATCAGTCGGGACTATTCCACCAGTCCCTGCACACCTTAAAATTGACGGCTTGGCTCCTCCTCTTCCGACTATAGTCAGGAGTCATACATTGGATCCAGAGGTTGTACACATATTTTCTTCTGCCCATAAGTCTGCTACAAAGAAACTGTATTCTAGCAAATGGAAAAGATTTGCTATTTGGGCTCAACTCCGGGGCCTGGATCCCATCTCTATTCCTGTGGCAGAAGTACTAAAATTCTTAACTTCTCTTTTCAATCAAGGCTCTTCAGTCTCTACCATCAAGGTTCAATTGGCAGTGATTTCCAATTTTCACGAATCTATAAACCCACCTTTAATGAGCAACAGATTGTGTAAGACCTTCTTGAAAGGTGCTGCTCTGTTAAGACCTCCGATTTCTCATCCTGCTCCTCCATGGGATCTCGATGTGGTGTTACGCGCCTTAACTTCCTCTCCCTCTGAACCGGCAGCTACATGTGATCTAAAATTTCTATCATGGAAGACTGCTTTTCTGGTGGCGATTACTTCTGCCAGAAGAGTTTCAGAGCTTCAAGCTTTGTCTGTAAAACCCCCGTACTTGTTTTTTCACAAAGACAGAGTATCGCTCAAGCCAAATCCTTTCTTTGTCCCTAAAGTTTGTTCCAGTTTCTGCTTACAACAATCGTTAGAACTTCCAGTTTTTTTTCCAAAATATTCTAACAAAGCGGAATTCATATTCCACACACTAGATGTCCGCAGGCAGTTGCGTTTTTATTTAGACAGGACCAAACAAACAAGGAAAACAGATCAGTTGTTTGTTTCCTTTGCAGACAATAAATTGGGCAAAGCTGTCACATAGGTCACTATTGCCAAATGGATCAGGGACTGTATTACTCAAGCTTATTTTTATTCTAACAAAGAGCTTACCACCTCTGTTAAAGCTCATTCTACAAGGGCTATGGCTACTTCTATAGCATTTCATTCTAAGCTTGCCATTAGTGACATTTGTGCTGCGGCTACATGGTCTTCTCCGCACACTTTCATTTCCCACTACAAATTGGATGTGGCATCTAGAGGACGAGCTTCATTTGGTTCCACAGTGCTCAGGAGTGTTTTCCAATGAGCCACCCGGGATTTAGGTGCTAGGGACGCTGTCCCATCAGTACAGAATGTAGGCGAGATAGGATCATATAACATCTTTTAGTTATGTACTCACCATCACTTTAGATGTTTGGGATCCATCTCGCCTACATTCCTAATAACCCACCCTCCTTCCCCCTTCCTTGGAGATCAGAGGATATCAGAAGGTCCGAATCCTGTTGTTTCATCTTGAAACATCTAACAATGTTATATAAACAAGTTGTGCATGTGTGCATGAATGCGGACAAACAAGATCTGGGGGATTAGTGGTGGTGCATCCTGGGATAAGAAATAGCTCAGCCAATAAGAGGCCTCACTCTATAGCATAGCGTGCCGAGTCGGAGCCGAGGGATCGGCTCCGAGCCCATCAGTACAGAATGTAGGCGAGATGGATCCCAAACATCTAAAGTTATGGTGAGTACATAACTAAAAGTTAAGTCATTTGGGGATTCAATAACTTTCCCTAGCTTGCAGTCATCTCAAACTTAGCTGGCCAAAGCTATTTGGTATTTCCTTTTACTTTTGAGATGTATATGCCAAACAGACAAAAGTCTTAGCACCAAACCCTGGGGGACTCCATTGGTGACTGGTCTCTTTCCCTGTTTTGATCTCCTGCATTCTGTGAGCCAAGTTGGCAATGCAGCTGGTGATGTAAGTGTTTGCTCCTACATTATTCATCAATGCAGCTAGTGATGTAAGTGTTTGCTCCTACATTATTCATCTTTTGTACTACACCTGAGTAGGGGATTGTGTCAAAAGGCTCGGCCAGGTCAAAGTAATGTGGTGTGAACTGTTTTACCTTCATCCATTGCTTTGGTAACAAGAGTAAAGCTTAAAATGTGCCCATGATTTTGAGCCTTTCACACTTTTCTCTGGGCTGTTTTCAAACACATTTTTAGGGCCATGCATGCACATATGCATTTCTTGATTCACCTTCCTGATTGTATTAAATTATATTCCTTGTATAATACATTCCTTGTATAATACAGCACAAGTTTGAGCGCATTTTAAATTTATTGTTTATACATTTTTCCAGTAGGCAATGAAACAAAAATGCATTAACCAATAATGACAAAGCTGCCCTATTCAGAACATTTCCATGATAACAGTCTACTTCTCCACACAATATATAAATGCAGAATCACAGTAGTGTTAGCCATAGGCATGATGCACAGCTTCTTGAACTTAGTTTCAATTGGGGGGAGGGTGCAAAAGGCCAAAAACCAGAGACACATTTTAAACATTGCTTGTATAATTTTGGAAGGTTGCATGCATAAAATGTTGTGTTCTGACCATGCATTTCACTGCCAAGTCTTGAACCCAGAACCTTGTGCACTACAGTCAGAGCAACATACCACTAAGCTAAACCAGCAGTTTCTTGAAAGACAGGAAGACAAACTTAAATGGCTATCATATCATTTAGTGAATTCAGTTCTCACTTCTCGCCATAGCTCTCAACCTCTTAGCACAAAAATACAGAACAAAGCCAATAATGGGGGAATACTGCCCCAAAATAGGGGACACATTTCAAATACTGATTTTTATAACCTTAGGAGATTGCTAGAATAAAAGGTTTTGTTTTACTACTCCTGAAAACCAGAGGAACAAAACATAAATGTGAGGCATAAATTCACAAGTAATGGTGGCTAGGGACTAAGTCCTTAGGTGTGGCACTGAAATTAAAATATGTTGAAACTAAGCAGAGGGGATGCACATTACACTGAACAGACAGCTAAATGGATACAGTAGTTTGTCTGTTGACACTGTACAACTAAACAAATAAAGGTCAAGTTACAGATGGATTCAAATATGATTTCAGTAGCACAGCCTCACATTTGTTTTATTCCTTTGGAGAAAAAGAGTTGAAGTGCTGGAAAACACACAAAAAACTTTGCATTAATGAAAAATATTAGGCACCTTACCCTGCATTTCATCCATACTAAATACCTTTTAAACCCTTAATCCAAGGTGAGGTCAGGATTTGTGTAGATTTCATAGTTGTCAATTGAGGATGAGAGAGAGAGAGAGAGAGAGAGAGAGACATAGTATATATACTTGGAAAGGTCCAAATTCCATAAAATGTAAATTCAGTCAAGCAGTTGGAGCATTAAAGTTACTATTTTGAGTAAATTCTGTGGCTGAAATCTTAATAACAACAATACCCATTTGTTAAACAGCTAGGCTTGCTGAACACACAGTCCCCGTTCAGGGATGACCCAGGAGCAATATCTGGTTAAGTGACATGCTTAGTGTCACACAGTAGGCATATGATGGCTAAGGGAATCAAACTCTGTTCCACAGAAGCTACAGATCACTGCCTTAACCCTATGCACTAACTGCTAGAATGCCATCTGATACAGCAAATATTAAAGGGGATCAAAAATGCAAAGAATATTAGCAATGTAATTACAACGTATGACCGAAATGACAGAGGATAAGAAGTGACTTTGAGGAAAGTGCAGAGTGGGTCGAAAGATCACAGTCTTACATTAAATAAAGACAAGCACAATTTCACAAGAATTGTTTTCAGTTATTTGGATTTATATTTTCAAAAAATATCATGTCACAAAGGCCAAGAACATGAAGCTACTATATGAAATTTCATCATAGACTTTTGCATTACTGGACTAGAGGGCTTTAATGAAAAATGAAGTTCCATGTGTCTAGGAATTAAAACCAAAAACGGGACATTAGTGTTTTTACAGCAGGATTAATTTCATGTGCAAGAATACTGCGTTTGATAAAATAGTCCACATTATAAAAGTGGATACAAGCTCTGTAAGACTTGGTTTGACCTCAAAGCCAAATGCATGAAAGGTATCAGAAAATCATAATGCATGTAAGTCGATCTCTGCCTAATGCTAAAAATGAATGCAACATACTTTGCTGGAAAGATTTTAATTACAAATTACAAACCAGTAGAAACAATATTTAACAACCCAAAATCAAAGCCTTCCCTTATACCATACAGAGGGTCCTTAAAACTTCATCCAGTTCAGTTATTCACTTAACTGTGTAATTAAGGAAAAGACAAGGCAATATTGCTGATTATTTGTTCAGGCATTGTCAGCGTTTTACTGTGAAAGGTGAAAGACATCCTTGTGTTACCGCTGAATACATGAACACGATTGCTCACTATGCTGTTCAAGTATCAATGCTACAAGGTATGCAGATTGCAGCAAATTAGATGCATCTTGCAAAGGGTGAATCAGTCCTGAACTAAAGATAACTTGATGTCAAATTACAAGCGGCTAAATAAACCATCCGTTTCTGTTCCCGCTCGCAAACCTGGAAATACGCGTGACGTCAGCAGATAATTCAGGACAGTTGGGAGGTTGGATGATCTGCAGAAGTGGGGGGCCTCCCCTTCCCCCTTGCTCTATGGTTCCGGCACCCATGATGTTAACTGTTAACGACCCACTTCGTGTAGTTCAGGGTTTGATTTTCAAATCCTCTATTTTTCTGCTGAGTGACTCTGAACAAGTCACTTAACCCGACAGTGCGCAAGGGCAATTGGAAAAAGTGGGCTTATCTCATCAGTGGTCTCCTAGACCACAAACCTATTGGCTACCTATGAACCTTTTGGTCCAATTATGGCCTAACCAAAAATTATGAGTAAATAAGGAAATTAATTTTTATATTTTGCCTCACCATTCAGATTTTTCTCAGTCCTTTCAACACATCTTATCTGTTCAGGACTGCACGGTAATAACTGTGGAGGAAACAACTGAATTAAGCAGAGGGTCTTGGCTCCCTAGGCCACTAGAAGCCATAGGGTTGTAGATGCACTGAGTTGTATTTTAAAGCTTTTAACAAACTTTTGCCTGATCAAAAATAATGAATAAAGAAAGAATTTCAGTCTTAGTTTTTTTTTCTTTGAAGGATGAAAAGATGTATAAAAGGCTTAATATTCAAACCTGACAACATAGTAGCTCTCAATAAACCGAGATGCAAATGCTTGTAAGGATATGGAAATCATTATCTGGGTATAGTGCCTACCTACTTATCCCCCTCATAAAAAGACAGTCACATCTGCTTACCATTCTGATCTTAAACTGAGATGAAAGTAAAGGAGGAAATAGCCACAGTTGTGCCTCCTCAACCATACCTCCAAAAGAAAACTACCCTTTCTCAACCCCTCTAATGTTAGAGTGGGACAACAGTGAAAGAACAAATGTCCACAGTAAGATATTTTAACTTTTTTGCTGTCAGACATATATATACACAACATACCTGCTTACCCCCACCACCATAGCCACCTGTATTCATGTCTGCAGAGAGTTAAGGCTGTGAGCTGTAACAGTGATCATGTTAATGCTTTCTAACTAATGTCTCCAAAATGGTACACTACCCCTCAAGAAGCTATAGCAATCTTCAATGCATACCTCTGTAGTCTGATTGTTAGGAAAGCTAAATAAATAATGGACACTTTATCATTAGTCCACTTCTACATGAGTGACCTTATGCACATACCCTTAAGCATGGCCTGTTTTAGACTAGGTGGAGCCTGGGGTAGTGGATGATGATGGGGCATCCCTACTAAAACTGCATCAAAATATGTTTATATAGCCAAGATGTCTGGTGTTTGCCAGGCTGCTATAAGGTCTGAAGATCTAGATGTACTGCAGTACACTTTATGCTGTATAGGTTCATAGATACTTAAAGACCACTGATCTATGAGGCTGTTAAGAAGTCTAGTATTACATTTCCATTGTAGTTTTTAGCCCTTATATTTTGTATATGAATAACACAAAGGTTAGCAGAACAAGGATATATTGGCACATTTTCAGTTTGCCTGTATTTCTGAGGAAAATGGGTGCTAAACCACAGCTAGATTTATCAAATTTACATTTGAATTTGAATTTGAATCCAGCCACTGGGGATGCACAAGCCAGTGCATTTCTTTGTGCCGGTCCCAAGCCCGGATAAATGGGGAGGGTTGCGTCAGGAAAGGCATCCGGTGTAAAACTTCGCCAGTTCATTTCATGCAGACACCAATAAACATTTTTATACCGGATCGGTCGAGGCCCGGGTTAACAATGACCGCCACCAGTACTGTTAGCCTACAGGGTGCTGGTGGAAATTGGGCTACTGTTGGCCAAAGGAGGAGAAGAGGCGGAAGACATGGCTGAAGGAAGGAAGAGAGGAGAAAGGCTAGGACTGTGGTAGTGAGGGTCGGAACTTTGAATGTTGGCAGTACGACTGGTATAGGGAGAGAGCTAGCTGATATGATGGACAGAAGGAAGGTTGGTATATTGTGTGTGCAAGAGGCCAGATGGAAGGGGAGTAAGGCTAGGTGTATCGGAGGTGGGTTCAAATTGTTTTATTATGGTGTGGATGGGAGGAGAAATGGCGTAGGAGTTATTCTGAAGAAACAGTATGCTAAGAGTGTTTTGGAGGTGAAATGAGTGTCAGATAGAGTGATGTTTATGAAGCTGGAAATTGATGGTGTAATGATGAATGTTGTTAGTGCATATGCTCCACAAGTTGGGTGTGCAATGGATGAGAAAGAAAAATTTTGGAGTGAATTGGATGAAGTGGTGATGACTGTACCCAAGGGTGAGAGAGTGGTGATTGGAGCAGATTTCAATGGGCATATTGGTGAAGGGAACAGAGGGGATGAGTAAGTGATGGGTAGGTATGGTGTTAAACAAAGGAATGCAGAAGGTCAGATGGTAGTGGATTTTGCAAAAAGGATGGACATGGCTGTGGTGAATACGTATTTTAACAAGAGGGAGGAGCATAGGGTGACGTACAAGAGTGGAGGAAGATGCACACAGGTGGATTATATCTTATGTAGGAGGGCCAGTTTGAAGGAGAAGTGGTGACCGGAGAAAGTGTAGTTAGGCAGCATAGGATGGTGGTTTGTAGGATGACGTTGGTGATCAAGAAGAGGAGGAGGAGTATGAGGGCAGTACCAAGGATCAAATGGTGGAAATTGAAAAAGGGTAATTGTGAGGTGGAGTTCAGGGATGAGTTAAGGCAGGCACTGGGTGGCAGTGAAGAGTTACCAAATAGCTGGGTAACTACAGCAGAGCTAATAAGGGAGACGGCTAGAAAGGTGCTTGGTATCACATCTGGACAGAGGAAGGACAACAAGGAGACATGGTGGTGGAATGAGGAAGTACAGGAGAGTATACAGAGAAAGAGGTTGGCAAAGAAGAAGTGGGATTGTCGGAGAGATGAAGAAAGTAGACAGGAGTATAAGGAGATGAGGTGCATGGCAAAGAGAGAGGTGGCAAAGGCTAAGGATAAGGCATATGAAGAGTTGTATGAAAGGTTGGACACTAAGGAGGGAGAAAAGGACCTGTACCGATTGGCTAGACAGAGGGACCGAGCTAGGAAAGATGTGCAGCAGGTAAAGGTGATTAAAGAATAATGAGGGAAACATACTTACAAGCGGGGAGAGTGTGTTGAGGAGATGGAAAGAGTACTTTGAGGGGCTGATGAATGAAAAGAATGAGAGGGAGGGAAGGTTGGATGATGTAGGGATAGTAAATCATGAAGTACAATGGATTAGCAAGGAGGAAGTAAGGATAGCTATGAAGAGAATGAAGAATGGAAAGACTGTTGGCCCAGATGACATATCTGTGGAAGCATGGAGGTGTTTAGGTGAAATGGCAGTGGAGTTCTTAACCAGATTGTTTAATGAAATCTTGGAAAGTGAGAGGATGCCTGAGGAATGGAGAAAGTGTTTTGGTAACGTTTTTTAAGAATAAGGGTGATGTGCAGAGCTGTAGTAACTACAGAGGGATTACATTGATCAGTCACAGCATGAGGTTATGGGAAACAGTAGTGGAAGCTAGGTTAAGAAGGGACGTGATGATTAATGATCAGCAGTATGGTTTCATGCCGGGAAAGAGCACTACAGATGCGATCTTTAATCTGAGAGTGTTGAAGGAGAAGTACAGAGAATGTCAGAAGGAGTTGCATTGTGTTTTTGTAGACTTAGAGAAAGCATATGACAGGGTGCCTAGAGAGGAGTTGTGGTATTGTATGAGGAAGTCAGGAGTGTCAGAAAAGTATGCAAGAGTGGTACAGGATATGTACGGGGGTAGTGTGACAGCGGTGAGGTCTGCGGTGGGAGTGACGGATGCGTTTAAGGTGGAGGTGGGGTTACATCAAGGATCACCTCTGAGCCCTTTCTTATTTGCAATGGTAATGGACAGGTTGACAGACGAGATCAGACAGGAGTCCCCGTGGACTATGATGTTTGCAGATGACATTGTGATCTGTAGTGAGAGTAGGGAACAGGTGGAGGAGACCCTGGAGAGCTGGAGATATGCTCTAGAGGGAAGAGGAATGAAGGTCAGCAGGACTAAGACAGAATATATGAGTGTGACTGAGAGGGAGGATAGAGGAATGGTGAGGATGCAAGGAGTAGAGGTGGCAAAGGTGGATGACTTTACATACTTGGGGTCAATAGTTCAGAGAAACGGTGAGTGTGGAAGAGAGGTGAAGAAGAGAGTACAGGCAGGATGGAGTGGGTGGAGAAGAGTGACAGGAGTGATTTGTGACAGACGAGTACCTGTAAGAGTGAAAGGGAAGGTCTACAAGGGGGTAGTGGGACCAGCTATGTTATATGGGTTGGAGACAGTGGCATTGACAAAAAGGCAGGAGTTTGAGCTGGATGTGGCAGAATTAAAGATGTTAAGATTTGCACTGGGTGTGGCAAGGGTGGACAGGATTAGGAATAAGTATACTAGAGGGTCAGCCCAGGTTGGAAGGTTTGGAGACAAAGCCAGAGAGGCACGATTACATTGGTTTGGACATATTCTGAGGAGGGATGCTGAGTATACTGGGAAAAAGATGCTAAGGATGAAGCTACCAGGTAACAGGAAAAGAGGAAGGCCTAAGATAAGGTTTATGAATGTGGTGAGAGAGGACATGCAGGTGGTTGGTCTGACAGAGCAAGATGCAGAGGACAGAAAGAAATGGAAACAGGTGATCTGCTATGGTGACCCCTAACAGGAACAGCCGAAAGAAGATGATGATGATTACATTTGAATAGAGTAGAAGAAGTACTTTGCTGCATATGGAGTGGAAGAAGTTGAATGAAGCAAGAAGGGGGTCTTTGGGAGGTATGAATAAGAAGACATTTTATGTACCATCCCAGTACTGTGTGTGACCACTGGTTAATTTATTTATCTATTTACTCTTTGTTGATTGAGTTACTTGCACTAAACCATTGTGTTATTTCTAAGGGAGACCCAAGGTGGCATTCATACTGACTAGGGGACATTTGGCTAGGGCACCAGAGAACTTCCCATACTCATTATTCAGTAGGTGCTGCGGGATCTTTTACATTAACTTGAGCTCTTGCCAACTCAAGCAAATGGGACCTCAGTTTAAAGTTTCATCTGAAAAATGGTATACTCAGAAATGCAACCCCTCCAATTATGCTGTAGTGCTGTGTCAGTATTGAAAAATGAATCCATGTACCCTACGTGGAAATAAAATCCAGTACCTTTGGATCTTCCAGCATCAAATCTGAGTGTGCTACCTGTTGAACCACAGACACTACAAATACAGATAGACTTGGCAATGTTATTTTTCCACAAGTTTTGACACATATTTGTACATATTCTGACACTAACCCTGACATACACACAAACACAAACACACACACACACACACACACACACACACACACACACACACACACACACACACACACACACACAGACAAACACTGCATTCTTGCCTACAGGCAAACTAGAGAGATGCCTGTTCACCTGCAGCATATCTTCAGGTTGTGGAAAAAACAGAAAGCCTAGATAAAATCCAAACAGAGCCATACAGGATATACTCATTCTTCACAGAAGAAAACATCACTGAGAACTCAACCAGAGAGCCAAGTGTTGTGAGAGAAAAACAGTACCTGCTGTACCACTTTGCACCAAAGTTGGTTGCTTTCACATACAGCCTGCCAAGATTATTGAAGATGGACTCTTACTGTGTACAGTGCGTATGTCTAACTATGATGAAAAGTGAAAAAATTATGGCTAAATTGTTACTGTTAGATACAATACAAATCCTCCCCACACAGTAACGTACTAACCATAGCAATGCTCATGTTACATTTATTGTTACAAATGTAATACATTGTGCGACACTGCTGCTGCCAATTCAATGACTATTTAACTGTGATAAAACAACAGCAGGATTAAGCCACTTTTATGCACAGACAGCCTCCATACCCATCAATTGCTGCCTCTTTATTGACTGCATACATATACCCCAGATTGCCTGATTGTGTTTTTAAAACAGGGCTACACCCTCACTGCTTGATTAATAGAAGTACACAAGTCCTGCCAAGCTAACTGTTAAAAAATAACTTAATCATAACAGGGACATTTTTTATGCATAGACTGCCCCCCATACCTAGCAATCATAGCCACTTTGTTGACTGGGCAGAGCTCATATGTTTATTTTTGGGGAAAAATAATGCTTACAGTAACAAACTTCAGATTTATTTCAGACATAGAGATACACATTAATCCTGCACAGCCAGATTAATAAACTTTTTAAATTGAGCAAATGAAAGCATGATCAGTCAACTTCATCTACAGACTGCCCACCATACCTATTAGTTATAACCACTTTGATGACTGTGTATATTTCAGATGTTTGATCGTAATTAAAAATATAGCGGCCATAATAGTGTATTTATCTCTTATCTGTGTAGTGCAAACACCCTGTAACCAGCCACAGTAACATGTTCCCACTTGCTTCACACAAATGCATATTAGTCCTGCAAAGCCAGAATACTGATTGTTTATCTTAGTAAAAAAACATCACTCCAGGGTAAGTCAATTTACATTCACAGACAGTCCCCATACCCAGCAATTATAAGGACTTGATAGTTGATTATAGTAAAATAAATAAGTAAATAAAGCCATAATAATGGACATAACAGTTTCCAGTTCAGTTTTACACTTGCTGTAAGCCAGAGTATACAGTATTCCAAGCCTTGGCATGTACCAATTCAAATTATTACTTCAGAGCCATCTGCCCATGTTATCTGGTTGACTGCCAGATTTTTCTTTTAAACTTGAATGCTGCAACCAACTCTCTTCTCCTTAAACTGCACTCTGACTATGGCATTGTCTTGCAGAGCCTCACAGTCTTGTTAGTTACAGACTTCCAATATGGTTTCCATTACTGAAACATTTTGTTCAAAGGTTCAGAGCTTTCTGCTCAGTCCCACCTTGTGTTGTGGTGGGTGGGACTGAGCGGGAAGCCCAGAATCTAAGCACTCTGTGCAGTGCTTTCCTGTGGTGCCCCAGCAGCAGCAGCTTTTATCGGGGTCCCAAGGCAGGAGTGTTATTCAGTAGGGGAGTAAGCTGGAAAAGCACCCTTGGTCAAATAGCACCCTAGGTAGCGACCTAAGTCACCTGTATCTAAAGCTGGCTATGCTTGTGTCAAGTGTGTCTTACCTGGTTAACAAATACAAAGACAAACATAAATTGGACAAAGCCATCCCTTGACTTCCCTTTATTTTGTAACTTATCTATTCAATCTTATAACTTAATAAAAGGAAATAAAACATGCTGCCTTTTCTTAGATTTCCCATATGGAATAGAATGTTTTCTGCCACATAATGTTGCTCTTGCTCAATTCCTTAATTATTTGAACAATAGCTGATTAATATCCTCACTGTTATTATACCTAAGTACACATAAAAGGAGGCCATTTTAATGTTATACGCAGGTTTTTTCACATGCTTTGTTGACTCACTGCTGGCATAGGTATTTTTATGTCGTATAGTGCTTTATGCATATCTTCTATTAATCATTAAACCCCACCCCCCCCTCCCTCCAAAGAACACTTAAATGAGCTATGGCAGCTGAGTGTGCCTTTATTGATGAGTTGCATTAATCAAGCAACCAATAAATGCATATCTAAAAGCATTTTCTACATGCCTGCGTATTTGTAATAGTGGTATGCATGGAACATTGCTTTGTGCAGAGGGCTGATATATTTTTATTAGCCGTTTATACCCCTGAACACTCCTTTATCACCAGAATCACATTGGCTATAGCACTGATAGCAGAAAGCATCAGTGTAAGTATAAACAGTAGGGTAACAAGCTGGAACTAAAGCTTACCTCCCAAGATTTGATGTTGACGACTTTCACCTGCAAGCTTTGTCTTTAGCAGGTCACTTAAGTATCCATTGCTTGAGTTACCCTGAAACCAGTTGCATAGGGTATAGTGAGTCTTATCTACTTAGTCAAAATAAAAAAAATGGAAAAAAAATGCTCCCATTTATTTAGTTATCTCATTACTTATTCCCAAAGAGTGTATTCATTCATCAACTGAGTGATTACAGATTAGTAGACAGGAAAGAAACAGTACTCCTGGGATCACTTTTTATTTTTTATTTTTATTTGTGGGGGATGGGTTTCATTCTTTGACATCTCCTCAGAATAAATAGGCAGACTGTATCCAAACACAATGCCAGTGCATACAACACAGTTAATGATCTGCTTGCCGTTCTGCCAGGAGGAAGTGAAATTAGGAATCATTGTATGCCTGGGCATCCTGCCAGCCTTTGGTACTAAATGAAAGTGATATTCTAAGTCCCCCTCCCCAGTAAATGATGTCTGCAGTAATCATGCTGGTTGATTTTAATTGTTTTATTTTGCTCGCTTATTTATGCTGCCTTTCTTGGTGAAAAATGAGTCTTCATTAATGTCCAGCACATCTGTTCTTAAACTAAGAAATGCCACTCAGCAGGAGTGCCAGCTGATGCAACTGAATGTATCCTGTACTATTTTCGGTCACATGTCACAGTCCTCGGGAGCACTTGTTTATGCCCTTCAGCTGAGCTGTATCTTTCATTGTTGTTTGCATGCGGCAGAGGGCAGCTGGCCCCTGTAATGTCAAACTGTAATTGTCCCACATCCAAGTCCTGTTACACAAAGTTAAGAAGAGTAACTCAGATTGCTGTTAGAATCAAACAAGTGTTTGTGAATAGTGATGTGATTAAAGCTGGAAAACCATTGTAATATGTGGCAAGGAAAGACAGCCGAGCAGCCACTGGATGAAATGGAGTAAAATGTGTTCTTCTGGACTAGTATATCATAATCTGCAAACACATTATTTTTTTCTTACACCTAAGTTATAAATGCAGGTGCCCTGGTTTATCTAGTAATAAACAACAAGCTTGGCTGTCACGTGTATTAGAAATGCAGTCATTTAAGAAAAAATGAAAGCCATCTAAGAAAGATGTGAAGTAAAAGTACTGCTGACAACCTTTACAAATCTTCTAAACCAATGCCATATCCTTTTACAAACTTTCCTCTACTTCCTTGAACACCATACCTGATTCCATTACAGTGTTGCACACCCTTCAAAAATCACATATGTGGGTCAGATGCAAATGTAATTGCCACAAAGACACCGGGTAAAGCCTACACTTAAACAGTCACCATTCAAAGTTTGCCTGTCAAACCTTACCAGACCTGCTCATTGCATAGCCTTTCTCCTACTTTAGGCAGCTACTAATTTGGATGAGATGTTAAACGGAGATCAAATCCGCTTGAGTTGGTGGTAGCTCAGCTGGATGCAAAAGATCCAACAGCACCCATCGAAAAGGGTAGCGGAAGTTTCCTGATACCCTGGCCAGATTTTTCCTAGTGGTATAAATACCACCTAGTGGGATTAACATGGTTAAGAAATGATAGATAACTAAATAAATAAATAAATAATTGCATGCATACAGTTGTATATAATATGCTGCTCCATATCTGTTAATCATATTCTCTCTTCCTTCTTTCTCTTAGGCCTGCTTTAATCTTCAGTAGCAAAGCTTCTGCCAGCTTCTCAAAGACATTGCTTTGGTCCTGTTTTACTTACAGTATATTGCACTGGCACATAAACTAGTACCTCTTTTCTACCTCTGTTGTTACCCTCATGTATATTATATTGCTATAATTATATCACTGTCTATGTATTTATTTTTATTTATTTAACATTTGTTTACCAGGATAATCCGACTGGACAACTGGTGTCCATTGTCAGTGGAGTCCTGGGGATAAAAGCTACATACAGTACAGAAAGTAAAGTAATGGCAACATTTTGGTTACAAAGTGTAAGATGATAGTAGCAGATTAAGAAACATGCTATACATAACAGATAAAATATATACAGTGTAAACAATGAGCATAGTTGGAACACACTATGTTTGTTCATCATATTAATCATTGCTGCAGTAGACTTAAGTATATGGGCTACATCCTGCCAAAGATATAACAGTTGGTCAGCTTCCAAAGCTTCAGGGAACCCTCCACCTTCCACATGCCCAAACTGTCAGACAGCTCAAGCTGAGGTGACTTTAAAGACACGGTTGGACACTAAGCCCTTCAGAGCTTTACTGTTGCTGAAGAGTATGCTCTTCTGATGCTTTTGAGGATTGACGGTTTGTGCTTTCTTTGATGGGCAGATAAGTTCCTTCTGGAGAAAAAAAAAACTTCCATTTTCTTATTTGTATTGCTGTTTTATCACTTTCTTCTTCAAGAAAGTTATTTTAAAACTAGAGTGTCAGGTGAAGGTGACATACTTTTAAACAGCGTGCTCATTTTTCCTGTCAGTTTAAAAGTAGTACATAGTAACTGAAAACATTTTTTTTCTGTGAAGAAATTGTGTTTGTTTCTTTTTGATGTGGCTGGAATAGTATTTTAAAGTGTCGTTTTACTGTTTACCAGCATTTCCTGCTTGCCTTCTCTGTGAAAGAGGCACTGTTTTCAGCTTGACCATGGGACAGACTACTTGTCTCCATGGTCAGTCCTTCTTCCATCCACTAGCAAATAGCCTCTATCACCACAGCAGGCTAGCAACTTGCCTCAGCACAGGTAGGTGACTTTGCTGTGGCCATTTGTATTTTCAACCACTCATCTTTAACCTTGGAGCCCTCTGGTGTAGCACCTACTGCCACTGTGGACTGAGGATTAGCCACAAACTCTGAGACTATTGAGCTCCCCTTGGTGGGCACAGGAGAACCCCTCCTGTTGGTTGTGGAAGGGTTAACAGGGAAGGATTCCCTATTGTATCAGAATGCTGTATATATCCTAGGGAAAACTGCTACTGACATTAGTAACACTGTTGGCCCCATTTTTCCTGTTAAAAAGAAACAGAAAACCAAGCATGTATCTACTCCTCCTTACATGTTTTTGGATAGGAGTAGATCTGATGTTGTCACTTTCATTCATTTGTCAACTACTGTGTTTGGATCCAACCCTCAGATCTGACACTGCCGCTTTTTTATAGCTCGTGGAACACTAAAAGATCTGAAGCTCCGCTCTTACCCATAATGCACTAGTCCCCTAGTATACCTTAGATCTCGTTTGCTGCTTTCATGTTCAGAGTTGTTCTGTGTTAGCTCTCGAGTTTAGTTTGTGTTTCGTGAGTAATATAAGAATTTAACTTTTATATTTTCCTGTATTCATATACAAACAGCACCAGCAACTGAGATGAACTGACTGCTTACTATAAGAATGAATAATACAAAGAAAACTATACAGTAAGTTGTCCGACACATGGCCAGGGTAAAATAAAATTATAATTTATTAAAACACTGTCAGTGCTTTCAGGAGTACAATGCTCATTTCTTCAGACCAAACCAAACAGTATGCAAACATACATCTTTAAAGTCATTCAGACAGCTTACCATGTGAATAAAAGCTTACTGTATAGTTTTCTTTGTAGCTTTCTATATTCGTATTCTTTATTCATTAGAACTTTCTTATCCTTTTAACTTTAACCTTTTTTGCCCTTCTTACAATTTTTAGTGTATCTTTCTTTAATTACCATTGTTGTTTTTTTTTTCCCTTTCTTCTTCCTTTTAGGTATTTTTTTTTTCTTTTACTTACCATTGTTGTATCCCTTCCAGCATTTAAATTAAAAAAAAATTCCCCTTGGCTAATATTTGCATAAAGAATGTCAGAAACACCTTCAGATTAAAAAAAAAAAAAAATGTAAGGCTTAGGCCCGACCCATTTAAATACCACATGTGACATATATAAGGACTGTGGTAGAGGTGCTGCGGTAGCGTTGTCGCCTCTTAGCAAGACGTTGTCCCGTTCGATTCTCAGCTAGAGCGTCTTCTGTGTGGAGGCATACATGAGCGGGGCATGCCTTCGTTGAAGGTTGTGCGTCAGGGCTGGTAACCCGGTACGTAAAAATCCACTACCAATCATTAGCGGACCGGAGTTCCACTGTGGCGACCCCTAACCGGGAAAAGCCGAAAGAAACAAACAATGTGACATATATAAGGGCTTTAATCCAAGGGTTCTTATTGACTGGAAAAATAAATTTATATTATGAGGATTAATGCCTTCTTCATCCTCTGATATGGCATCTGGGGCTCAAACACCCAAGGAAGGTGAAAAGAAGGAGGTTAAAAAGCATCCATCAGACCTGTCTGGCTCTTCTGCTCTGAACTTGGAGACGATAGTTATGTATAAGTATTTATATAAATGTTTTTTAAAAATGTATTGTTAAAGGTATTTCATTTTAATATGTTGTTGTTTTATAATGCTATGTCTTTAAGACTCAAGTGGTTGGGTTGGGGTATAAAAGAGTTTGTCACATGATTTTTGAATGTCTGAAGAAGGCTGGTATTTCCTGTGCGAAAGCGCATAATGGAATAAAGTTTTAAAAGGTGTGTTTCTTGCGAATTCTGCCTTCTGGATTATTAATATTCTCTCAGTTTTTGGTACTTGTTTGTTGCTGGTTGTTAATATGGCAGAAGACAGTCCGCAGATGAATACAAGGCATGTCTCACAGACAGAGTTTGATCAATTGCAAACTTCTGTTAATAACTTAACTTTGCCAATACAGCAACTGACTCAACATTTGCAAAACACAGTAAATGGTGGCTTGCAGAATGGCTCAGGAGAGCTGAATTCACATGTGCAACCTTCTTATTCATCTTTTGATGGTGTTCTACCTGGGCAGGAACATTTTCAAGCCCAGACCGCAGTAAGATACAATGCATCTAATTCATCTGGAACTGCAAATGTTACAAACAACTCGAGGTTGGAACAGTGGATTAATTCAGCAGTGCCTTCAATTCCAGGGGGTGTGGCCCACTAAACAGCTATTGAAGATAATTTAACACTGTATCATGAACTTTTAACCAGAGATCATAAACTTTTTCATGAAAATTTGTATTTTAGAGAATACATTAAGTGCAGGCAGGTCCCAAAGGGCCTGCGGTACTTGAAGTACCCTGCTGGTTTAGTGGAGAATTCACCATTACATAAGGATTTACTTAGTATGTATGACAGACATGGCTGTGAGCTACTGGAACTGTTGGTTCATTATAATTATAAAGAAGTGGATGAGCTGTATTCAACAGTTAAGACCATGGATGAAACTATTATTCAAGTTAATGCTTTTATCAATTTAAAGTGCAGTATAACATAATTTTTTCCGAAATAGACAGTATGAGCAAAGCCATAAACCAATGGAAAAAAACGCAGGTTGGAAAGGGACAGACTAGATTATTCAAATGATAAAGTATATACCCCAGTCCACTCAAAGGGCAACAAACTGTTTCTTTCTCTGACAATCAGAATACAACTGTGGAGATGAAAATGGCCAGGTTTTCAGTAATCAGCAGGCCCCTTTGGACCAGCCGGGGTGCGACGGTCGGAACAAATCCGGAACAAGAGGGTGAATTACAACTACAGGTCTGTGAATTATCCACTGAACCAACAACAGAGGAGGATGTCCCATTCCTTGGACAAGAACCAGAGGAACTGGTAGGTGACTAATGTGCATCTAATTCTTTGTCTATTATAAAAAACTGTACTGGGGATTTCAGCGTGTATAACTTTAGCAGCTACAATATAACTCAGGCTCATGCAGACATGTTCAGTAAAGGCTTGACATTTATACCTATGAGAAGAGCTGATGTGTCTAAAACTTTAATAGACTTAAATTATATGCGAGAAAGCTGAACTTGTCTGTTTATTTTAACAACAGTTATTCTGTACCAACAAATTAATGCATCCCCAGCACTTTCAACCCTGACTTGCATCCTATGTTAAAAACCTTTGAGGATGCATGAGAACTGGATTTGAGACATTTGCTTGAAAATAATACCCTACCTATTTCCTTTAACTTAACATCTATGCAACATAAACTAATGGATGACATTAAAATATTAGGCTCTTTTTGATTTATGCAGCCTGATAAAGGAGGGGGCTGTCATCATTATGGACCAGGTGGACTATAACCAACGCATGCTCCAACTGTTATATGAGGACTCTTATGTTGAGGCATCCCTGAACAAAGTCAATATTTCATATAATAGTGTAGATTGTTTTTTATATGATATGTTATCTCAGGGTCAGCTGTCTGCGGAACAATATAATTATGTTTGTAATACAGCTCCTACATTGGCCACAATTTTTGGTGTGCCAAAATTACATAAAGACTTATATAACCCCCCCCCCCAACCCATTGTTGATGGTACTTCCTTAAAGACGTATTATATAGTAAAATTTATTGATGAACAACTAAAACATTACTTGGTTCCTGTTAAACATCTCTGTCGGGATTCTTGGGATTTTTTGGTGAAATGTAATGACCTACAATAATTCAGAGAGGGATGTTTTTTTGACAATTGGTGTAAAAGACTTATTTACCTGCATCCCCCACAATATTGGGATAGAATGGTTTATTGAATATTTCACTGATATATGCATGTTGAACAGGATAAGATAAATACAATTTCACATTTACTTGAAATGGTTTTATAAAACAATTTTTTGAATTATGATGGCCAGTATTTTAAACAAGTGTCAGGTGTAGCCATGGGCTCACCTTGTGGGCCTTGCAAATGTAGTTATGTTAGTATGGAAATTTCGTTATTTATTTTAATAGTGACTTTTTCAAGTATGTTGGGATGTATGTCCATTTTTTAGATGATTTGTTTATTGCTTGGGATGGTCCTGATGATTTAATACCAGACTTTGTACAATCTTTAAATACTGCAACTGAGTTTTTGAAGTTTACGTACCAGTTAGGTGTGAACTCAATATCTTACTTGGATGTAGAATTAAGTAGAATAGAAGCTGGTTTAAAAGCTTGTGTTTTTAGGAAAAAAATATATTCAAATAAATACTTGCATTTTACAAGTAACCACCCATACCATGTCAAAAAAGCTGTTATAAAGAGACAGATGGTACAGGTCACCAGAATGGTAACTGATATGCTTGACTTCTTAAATGAAGTACACTTTATGGGCAACATGTTTGTGAATAGGGGTACCCAGTGCAGATGGTTAACAATATAAAATTTGAGATCATTAAGAAGAGACTATCAAGCCAGTACATCCCTTCAGTGGTTTATGCTGCAAAATGCAGCTCTTGTCTTGCATATTATGTGGGAAAGACTGAGCAAAAATTTAAACAACGGGTGTATGAACACATTTATGATATGCATACACATAAAGAGACCAGTGCTTTAATTAAAACACTTAAAGGAATTCCTAAGCCATAGTTTTAAATTTGTCATACTGGAAAAGTTGCAAAAACACCCCCGGGGGGGGGGGACCATGGGGTATTTGTTTTAGAACATAGAGAGTTGTGGTGGATTTTACACTTGAATGCATCTACTTATCCAGGGTTAAATGATGTGTCTATTTCTTTTGAGTTAAAATTAAAAACTTTTGATAAGATAGTTATGTATAAATACTTATATAAATGCTTTTTAAAAATGTATTGTTAAAAGTATTTCATTTTAATATGTTGTTGTTTTATAATGTTATGTCTTTAAGACTCAAGTGGTTGGGTTGGGCTATAAAAGAGTTTGTCACATGAATTTTGAATGTCTGAAGAAGTCTAATATTTTCTAGCCGAAAGCGTTTGATGGAACAAAGTTTTAAAAGTTGTGCTTTAAAATAGTGTGTTTCTTGCAAATTCTGCCTTCTGGATTATTACTATTATGCAAACATAAATCTTTAAAAGTCATTCAGACAGCTTACAATGTGAATAAAAGCTTACTGTATAGTTTTCTTCGTAGCTTTCCATATTCATATCCTTTATTCACTAGAACTTTCTTATCCTTTTAACTTTAACCTTTTTTGCCCTTGTTACACTTTTCAGTGTATCTTTCTTTAATTACCATTGTTGTTTTTTCCCTTTCTTCTACCTTTTAGGTATTTTTTTTTTATTTTACTTACCATTGTTGTATCCCTTCCAGCATTTACATTTAAAAAAAACAAACAAACTTCAATTTCCTTTTTTTTCTTTGGCTAATATTTGCATAAAGAATGTCAGAAACACCTTCAGATTTAAAATAAAAAATGTAAGGCCTGTGGCCATAAGATACCTGTGTCGGTTATATATGACTCGTGTGCATGTTGCTTAGGCCCGACCCATTTAAATACCGCATGTGACATATAAAAGGACTTTAATCCAAGGGGCCTTATTGACTGGAAAAATAAATTTATATTATAAAGATTAATGCCTTCTTCATCCTCTGATATGGCATCTGGGGCTCAAACCCCCAAGGAAGGTGATAAGAAGGAGGTTAAAATGCATCCATCTGTCCTGTCTGGCTCTTTTGCTCACAGCTCGGAACTGCCTTCTAAGAGAACTAAGTCAGTGGATCTGATTTCATCAGATCCAAAGACCAAAACTTCTGATCTGTCATCTTCGGATCCGACATTTAAGATGTCGGGTATGACCTCTTCAGATCCTAAGAAGTACAAATAGTTCTCCTCGGATACGGTCTTCTCACACTCTGGATCCAATTACTCCCCATCTCCTTTCCTGGAGAAACAGTACCACTCCGGGACCTCATCCATTGATTCCTCTTCTACACCTTTCAGAAGTTTAACCAAAGCAGATGTGGATAGGGTGATGAGGAAATTTCTGTCAACACAAATTCAAATGGGATTCTGTCAGCTCCTACCCCATTGGGTCCAGAGACCTTCATAAGTAATACCCCACCTATTTTATCTCCTTCTCCAATCTTCCCTTTGGTTTTAGAGCAGTTGGAACTGAATATCCCAGATCCATCCATATTGGATCTGAAATTCATTGCATCTTCTACTTTGGTACCACCTTTGAGTGGACTGGTTCTGAGCACATCAGAGCTGCATGAATCTCGGAGCCATAGCATCAGCACTGGATCTGAGGTGTTGGAGTCAACTCCAAGACTGTCCGAGCAGTGTCTGCCACTCAGAGCCTTGGCTCTTGACAGCTTAGCTCTGACCCCTGCCTTGAGTGGTTAGCCTATGGGTCAGAAGCAGTTGACAGTTTGGAAGCATGTCTTCTTAGAGTCTTTGGTTTCTTTCTCCCTGAGGCATTCTGCTTTTGAGGTGGTGAAGAGAGTTTTCTCTGCTCCAAGAGAAGTGACACATCAGCCTTCCTTGGCTCCTACTTCCCAAACCGAGTTATCTTTCTGTCTTGAGCTTCAGCTTTCTATTTCACACAGACAGCCAGCTCAAAGTCTCCAGGATACCCCTTAAAGTGTATTGATTTCTTCTGATACTTCTCCAGAACATGCCACAGAAGAAGTATGTAAGAAGAGAAAGTGAATAAGGAGGCATTTAAGGTTTTGTGTGTCTGGATCACATTATCGGTTCTCGAGTTCTCAAGAGTATTCACAAAGTTTCTAGTTCCAGTTATTATTTATTAGTCTTTGTTTACTGGGAAAGTCTGACTGGGTAATACCCATTTTCAGCAGAGGCCTGGGGAGAAAAGCTCCATTTGCTTACATTGCATCATTCTAAGTACCTGTTAAACTCAGAGTAGTTACATGTTATAAGTTATAGCTGACTTCAGACTACATGATATCCACATTTTCCATATTTAGACAGCTTATTTATCTTTGCAGAATCTTTTGCAAAGTGTCAGGAATCTCTCTGTCTTGTGTGAGAGAGCTCTTATACAAACTGGGATTCCAGAAGAACATTTAAAAGTCTTTCTTGACTCCTTCTACAGGATAACAGGATTGTATTCCTGGGATGTCAGCTAGGTTTAAAGAGCTTTTCTTCCACAGGAAAAATATATCTATATCTTAATCTATTTGTAAGGCTTCCACTCGGACTTTGGTCACTGCGAGAGAATACCTCAGGATTTTGGGTCTCATGGCATTTGTGTTTCTCATGATACCACTAACAAGACTCCACATGAAAAAGATACAGTGATATCTGAAATCTGTTTGGTATCAGCATCAGCACACTTTTATCTTTTCAAATCCCAGCATTGGGGTTTGTCAGAAGAGAAATTATTTGATAGAGACAACCAATATCCTTAAATTTAGGTCTCCCTTTCTTCCTCCCTGCTCCAAAGCAGTCAATCGCCACAGACACCTTGAAATTTGTTTGAGGAGCAGTTTCAGGAGGAATAAAAGTGCAGGTTGTATGGGACACTACGGACAGGTGGAAGCACATAAATATATAAATATTAAGAAAATGCTTGCCCTGACCAAGGCACTCAAATCTCTGAACTATCTTTGGTCCCTGGGACTTTTTCAAGTGGTTACAGATAATACCACAGTCATGTGGTACATCAACAAGCAAGGTGGAAAAGGTGGAACTAGGCCATACCCCCTTTGCAGACTATCCATGTTAGCTTGGAATATAGTTTCACTACATGATCTTACTTTACAGGCATCCTACATTCCGTCAGAGTAAAATTGTATGGCAGACAAGTTGATGAGGACAGGGTAGACTCTTACGAATGGAAACTAGATTAGGGGTCTTTCAAGATTTAATCTATCTGTTGGGTGTTCCTCAAGGAAGACATATTTAAATCCTGTTTGAGCAATCAACTGGTAAGATTCTGTATCAGGACTCAGACCTGGAATGCATATGCCTTTTTTTCCTTAGACTGGAATATTCCTGTATGCTTTCCCACTCTTTCTACTAATATCTATGTTACTTCTGATATTTCGAAGAGCCAATGGCCCAATCATCTGTGGTTTTCTCTTTGTTTTGAAATGGTCAGGAGCAATTACTACAAGCATCCTCATAGACTGGATCTACTCACAGAAGAATAGCTGTATTTAATGGTTTACTATTAAAATGTGGAAAATCAAATAATTTTTCATCTTTTGATCACACCAGTTTTCTGAAACTGGTAATGATGACTTACCAAACTTTCAGAAATGGTAACATGGAATCAGTATTTGACCACAGGAAGTTCCAGTGTTACCAGACCTATTTACAAGGTGGCAAGCTACCCTGCACCCCCCACACACCCTGCATATTATATATTCCAACTTCGAGATCGCACTACAGTAAGGAAAGTGTACATTTCCCGATCCCCACTGTAATGCAATCTGTTATCATGATGTCGATTCCACATCAGTGAATGCACACTACCATTCACTAATGTGGAGTCGAACATTTTCTGGATTGGCATTACGAAAACTTGAAAACAGCCTTTCGACCTCCCCAGTTTTGCATAAGTGCCAATCTAAATTTTGATAGTAAACAGTGTTTGATACACTGCAACATCAATCAACTTCAATTGACTGCCTGGATGATGGGGTCTTAATTCTTTTTAGGTACCTGTTTACTGGAGACGTGTAGCAGGTACTAACTGAGGCACGAAAGTCAGCTACTAGAAAATCAAATATTACCAAATGGAAAAGGTTTTCTAGTCGGTGCCAGCAACATAATCAGCACCCATTCATGAATAATTGTTCTCTGGCTTTACAATAGTTGTGTGAGTTGCTATCTTATGGTCTTTCTTATTCCTCTCTTAAGATTTGTTTATTGCCTGTTTGGTCATTTCAGCATGTCTGCCAACAGATCCTCCTCTTTCAATGGAATATCATGTCAAAATGTTTATGAAAGAGGTTTTGCAAAAATGGTGGTCCCTTGACGGGATCATAATTTTGTAATAGAGAAGTTAACACTAGCTCCATTTGAACCTAATACATTGGCTGACTTGAGTTCTTAACATGGAAAACAGTTTCACTGATTGCTCTGAACTCTGCAGTAAGGGTAAGCAGGTTGCAAGCTCTTGTGGTGAATCAACCCTATCTTATTTCCCATAGGGACAAGGTTTCTTTGAGAACTAATCCTTCTTTTATGCCTAAAGTGGTCCAATTTTACTTTAAGCCAAACTATCCATCTCCATGTTTTCTTTCTTGAACCTAAAATGAGGGAGAACGAATATTCCATGCCTTCGTAGTCCACAGATAACTTGGGTACTATCTTGACAAAACTAAATCTTTTAGATCTTTGTATCAATTGTTCATTTCTTGTGAAGGCAAGAAGAAAGGGCAGCATGTGTCAAACCAGACTATTTCCAAATGGCTGTCTAAGGCTATTACTTTTTGTTATACTTACCTTGAAAAATATATTCGAGGCAGAGTCAAGGCCCAGTCTGCCAGGGGCTTGGCTTCATCAATGGCTTTTTGGAAAGGGTTGCAGTCTTGAAGTTTTCTAGAAGCTGCTACTTGGTCCTCTTTACATGCTCCTACAAAGCACTATAAGCTTGATTCCTAGTCTAGATCCAGATCAGACTTTGCTAGGGCCATTGTTTGGGGGCTCCTGGACTCTTCTTTTTGCACCTCCCAAATGTAGTTGGCTATTGTAATCTACCCACATAGCTAAGGCTGCCGCAATAGTACAGTTGTGTATAAACTTAGTACAACAGTAGCTGTTCGAATGATGACTGCTGAAGTAGCCGCTCCCTCCCTCCAGCATGCTTGATTTTTACTTTTGGTGTGCTTTTTATGCCAGGGTGTGGACATTTATTTTTTATTGTTCCTAGCTTTGTCCTTTCAGGGCTCAACCTCCCTCTGTCTGTTGGCAGGAAAGCTCTGAAGGGCTTTGTGCCCAAACTTGTCTTTTAGTCAGCCCAGCTCGACCTGCCTGACAGTTTGAGCACATGGAAGGTGCATTGAAGCTTTGGAAGTTGGCCAGCTGTTATAACCTTAGCAGGATATAACTGATTTAGCTAAGGCTACTGTATCAGTGATCCTTCGAGCATCTGCTGTTATGGTAAGTTTACTTTCACAGCTATACTGTCTGCTTCTGTCATATCAAATTGCTTATATATGTTGCTTTCTCAACTGCATTGTATTATGTATTTCTTGTATATGCCATATGGTCCACATGGTGACTGAAAAGGGTCTAGTACCAATCCACAGGCTTGGTCAACAAAATAATAAATATACAGTTATATTTTCCATCTTTTCCACAGAGTTAGGAACACAGAGTACAGCAGATGAGGAGATGATATTAAAACTATGGCGTACTTTTCAGCATTCCTGAAATGTTAGCTGACATTTCCTCAGTTAATTATTAACTATCTAAATTAAAATAACGTTATTCATAATAACCCTATCATACTCCCTTGCTTGCTTTCTGTAGGTTTTGAAATGACCTTATTTGCAGTTGACCGCTATACTTGATGATCTGCCAAGCACTTAGGATATTAACCTTCTTACTGTTTCAGTTTGTTAATGACTGACCTCCGTGACCATGCTTGCTATAAACAATGAATGTGACAGCTTGCTAGTGCTCTCAGTACGAAAGGCCATTTTTCTAAATGAAATCTGTAATTAGCAAAATCTGTATGTTGCAAAAATTGCACGGGCTGTAATCAGTCACAGTGTGGAAAGTAAGCAGCACATCTCCAGTTTTATAGGGTTTTATGTTCCACAATAAAAGTGCTTGCAAGGTGCAGCTGTGTTCCCATTCCCTCCCCTCCCCTCCCCACTCCCATGAACCACAGTTGTCAGATTGGTCTGGCGCCTGTCATTCATTTGGTACAAAAGAGGAGAGAGAGAGAGAAAACAGGCAAGGAGAGAGATAGTGAGACAGAGACAGAAAACGGGCAAGCAGTCCTTATGCTGTTCTAGAAGCACACTGGCCAAGACTTTAATTTTTAACTTGTCGGTCTTTAATGCAAT
>NC_056726.1:1527292157-1527437157 GCF_019279795.1 Protopterus annectens
CGTTGTGCTTATCCATGAGGAAGCTACTGCTGCCATTAAAAATGTGTTTGCCTTAACTTTCTTGGACAGGAGTATATTAAGTCTGGCTCAGGGTCTTGTACAGTCTATTGATCTTTCTTACCATGTGGTTTCTGGTAAGAGAAAAAATAATTCCTCTTTTCTTGAAGAGATTCAAGAAATTAAAGCCAGATAGGAATGTGATTGAACAGTTAGTTTTTTTTCCTCAGAATTCTGATTCAGACTCACAGGACAGCATGTTACCGGAATCTCTGTATCAATCATTTTTCTGTCATAGACTATTTCCAGAATGTGCAAGTGTATTTAGTGGGAAAACACTGAGGTTTCTCAGTCCCCCAGAAATACTATCAGCTGTTACAGAAGGAATTTCCTGAACATTCACCTATTTCCCCAGTTCTAACAGCTCTGGAGGAAGGGTGTGTCAGTGCTTGCAATTTTCCTAATACCCATCCTGCTGCCCTAAAAAGGCAAGCAGAACTTAATAAAGTTACTTAGTCTTTTAAGTTTTTATGCACTCTTCCCAAACATGACCCAGCATCTATAGCTTAAGTTAATCCAGCTGCTGCAAATCTTTTTTAACTCGAATCCTTCCCCTTCTGAAACAGATGATAAAACAATTTTTATGTTTGGGGGAAAAGTGTTTGGTTCTGTAACTCTAATTTTTAGAATTTTGAATTGTCAGGGTCACATGTTAAAGTTTATTCGGGCCAGTTATGAAAATATGAGGTACATTTTATCTGCAGTTTCTTCATGTGAGGAAAAACCTGCTTTGTGTGGTTTGATTTCTTTTATTTTTCAGGTCATTACTCATTTAAAGTGTGTTGTGATGTAAATGCTACATCCATTGAGATTGTCACTGGTACTGTGGTTTTGCATGGCTTCATTCTCAGAACCTCCTATAGGATGAAAAATGAGATTTTAAATTCACTTTTGGATAGAGATTTTGGTCCCATTACTGCAAAGGTTGACAAAAATGTGATGAGAATCTCTCTTTTTTTTCATCACTCCTTCTCCAAATTAAGGGGTTTTTTGCTCACTTGTCCAACTGTGGCAAGAAACATACAGACTCAGCAAAATGCTAGTGAGCATTAAAAAAACAATGGTAGAGACTTTCAATAAAAGAAAGCAGGAATCCCCAGGACAAAGGACAGTCAAATAAGTCAGAATGTCTATGTAAGGGGCCTTGTCATCCCTCCCAACCTGGTAGTCTGTTTCCCTTCCAGAAAGCCTGAATCTCCATTTCTCTTTCTGGCAACAGGCTACTTCAGACAAATGTGTTCTGATACTGGTTTAACAGGGGCACGTTAAAGGTGGGAAGTTATCCCTCCTTTGCTGGGAATTATTCCACATCCACCAGACCAAACTCTTCTGTTCTGTCCTGAAATAGTTCCTGTTTCCCAGTGGGGAAGCATTTTTCATTTAAGAATGTTTCTGATGCCAAAGTAAGAAAATCCCTGGAGATCATTTATGGATGTTTTTTCTTAAACCAGTTTGTGATAGTGCCTGAATTCAGGATGCTTACACAAAAGAATATTTACTCCCTTCTTCCTCATTTGAGATTTTTTTGGTAACCTTATATTCATAGGTTCATAGGTGTGTTCTAGGCTAATAGCCCTGGAGCCTTTACAAGCCTAGCCCATAGAAGTGCCCTGGCATCATGCCACCTGACATTAGTTGCCAGTGCCTCTATCAAGTAGAGCCACTGGAGTGATCCCCGGGGTGAACGTTCTATTACCCATCCACTCATCAAGATTTCTCTTGAAGAGGGTCAGTGAGGTGCTCTGCTTGACAAGTATGGGAAGTCTGTTCCAGAGAATTGGCAATCTCTGGGTAAGGAATCTGTCCCACCAGCATGTTCTGTTGATTGTGGTAATGAGGTTGAGGTCTCTGGAACGTGTGGTGTGGAGGGATTGGGATTTCTTTAGATGTAGCATTTCTAATAGAGCTGTGTCAGATGTGGCTTTGTAAGCCAAGCAGAGATCACCTCTAAGTAGGCGATATGAGACAGAGAATAACTGGAATCATTTGAGTCTGTCCATGTAGGACATGTGTTTAATGCCTATGATCCTCTTCGTGAGGTACTTCTATGGCCTCTCCAGCTGTTGCAGGTGACTAGTGAGGTACATGCCAAATGGGGCATTATACTCGATGATTGGTCTAATGAGGGTAGAGTAGAGAGAGAGACAATGACCTCTTTCTTCTTGTATGCAAAACCCTTGGTAATGCGATGTGCCACATAGAAGGACTTTCTTACCACAGTGGTAATTTGGTGGTTGAAAGAGTGGTTGCTGTAAACCTGCATCCCCAGATCTCTTATAACGCCTTCAGTGTTCAGTGGGCTCCCATTGATGTGGTAATTAGTGGGAACTGAGGTTTTGCCAAAGGGGATGATGACATTTTTTGGCATTAAACTTAAGGCCATGGTTTCAACACCAGTCATTAGTCTCAGTGACACCTTTCTGTGGGATGTCTGCATCACTTGGAGAGTTAATAATGGCTACCAGCTTGCAGTCATCTGCAAACTTGGTCAATCAGAGTTCCTTTGTGTTGACCTGGACTTCCAAGAAGTAGATGCCAAACAGGAGAGGACCCAGGACTGATCCCTGTGAGACTCCACTCGTGACTGGTCGACTTGGAGTCCGCTACTTTCACACTGTGTGTTCTAGCTGTGAGCCAATTTGCAACCCATCTAGTGATATAGAGGTTGATGCCTAGTTTGCTGCCTGGCATTCTTCTGGTATTGTGATTGGTCCTTTAGGGGGGAGGGAGGGGTAAAGTTGGCACTGAATCTGTCGGCCAGTATCTTGGGAATATCTGTTGGCTGGGTATAGGAGGTACCATTGTGCAGTATCTCAGAGCAAATCTGGGTATTGCTCTGGAGGTTCATGATATAGCTATAGAAGGCTTTGTGATTGTTTTTAGTCTGGTGCAATTCTGCCTTCATAGCTGGTTCTAGAGGATTTGATGAGGGAATCTCAACTTTTTGTTGAGGATCATAAGGGAGTTTTTCCAGTCTTGGGACTTAACCTTTTTCTGCAACAGTTTCTTACATCTTTTGTAGAGTTTATTAATGGCAGGGCACCACCAGATTGGCTTCCTTTTTTTGAAGGAGAGCGTCTTGGTTCTGTTGGGTGTAGCTAGTTCCATCCATTTGTGTACATGTTCGTACTGTGCATTGGTGTATGATTCAGCAGTCATGCAGCTGTTTTCCATTGGCATGGGTGCTGTGAAGTTAGCCACCTCTGTTTTTAGGAGTCCAAAGGCAGCTTTGGAGAAGTTTTTCAAGGTAGTTACCTTTGTGGAGGGTGTGGGTGAGATGTTGCTTCCTCTAGTGGGGGTCAGAATGAGCTGGTCCAGGGCATTGGAATTGATGCATTCCAGGAAGCATTGGGCCAGTATATTGGTGCTTGAGTAGTTTTCCTAGTTGATGGAGGAGTAGTTGAAGTCTCCTAGTAAGAGAGTGCTGGGTTGGACCTTGATAAATTCCAAGGTGCTTAGGAAGATGGCGTGAGAGTCTAGGGACATGGTTGGGGACCTATAGCAGGCTATGACCTGGATTGCCGTCTTACCCAATGTTAGTTGCACCTGAAGTATCTCAGATGCATTATGCTGGGCTACTATTCTGGAGGTGTACATATTCTTTATGAATATGTTGACGCCACCACCTTTGGAGCTTCGGTCCATGTTTCGGGGCCGAAAGGTGTAGAATGAGTTATAGCCTGGTAGCACAGGGGTGCTTTCTGCCACTTTAAACCAGGTCTCCATTACAACACAGATGTTGATGTTCTCCATTTTGAGGAGTGCTTAGAGTGAGTGCATCTTGAGATTTAGACTTCCAGAGCTGAGCAGCATGACCCTCAGATTGCATTTATTTATAGCTGTTATGGTGGTAATTTGGTCTTTGGAACACCACCTAAAAAAAGGCACTATAGGGGTGGCAAGAGCCTTAGCCAGTACCCAGAAACCCAGGGGTGACAGACGCAGGCCATCTCTGGCAAAGCATCGAGGTCTGTCCATCATGTCATCCCAAGCAGACAGATACTGGATCCCCTTAGAATGACACCAGAAATGTAGACAATTGTTGAAGTCAATCATTTTTTGTTTGTACTGCAGTATCATTCTGGGTGATGGTAGGATACTGCTCAGGAGTAATGTCATACCTGCCTGGCCCACATAATCCGAGAGCTCCATCATGTCTCTTTTCATTTAGTCCAGGGAGGTGCATCTCAGGTTATTCACACCCACATGGACAATGAGAGCATCATACTTGTACTTGATCTGGAGTGACCTGAGTGTGTGTGTTATATGTCAGATTCTGGCACCTGATAGACAGCTGACTGTTACCTTCTCCTTATTCAACCTAGTGAGTGGGACATCTGTGTTTCTCACTATTGAGCCACCTATGATTAGTGTATTGGGCAAGGTGTTTAGCCTTAAGGGCTTAGGTTGAGGGGCACACTGTGGAGGTGAGCTATGTGTCCTGTGGTTTGTGCTGTGTTGTGGTGGTCGAGTGTGTTTCTGTTTTGGAAGTCTCTGCTGTTTGGGTAAATTTCTGTTGAGACCCTCCGCGAAGGTGGGTGTGTGGTTTGTGTTTTTATATGAGAGCTGTGATAGTGGGTGTTCTGGAGAGCTATGTGTTCCATGTGGTGTGGTGCAGGTGTTGACCTTCTCCTGTTAACCAGCTAGTCCGGTCTTGGCTGGAGAGTGCATAGCTTCCAATTTGGTGATATGAGTGCATCTGTCACAAGTCTGAGTGTTGGTAGGTAAGAGGAGAGGGTTGTCTGTGTACATGAGGCAGTTGCTGCACTGCCTCAGAATGCCCAAGTGCACCAGGTTAATAGGAGAAAGCACTGGGAACTGCCCTTTAATCTTGCCAAGAGGGGTGGTCATAACTACTATGTACTGGAGCTATTTCTGTGAAGAACGACTAGTGCTGATGGCATTTAAGTGTGCTGTATAATTACTACAAAAACCTGTTGAAGTGCAAAGCGATTAGGCTATCTGAAGTGCAAGAGAGAAAGAACTAGCAAGATCTAAGGGAAAAACTGAAGAGCAGACTTTCTGGCACCAGTAATAGTTTGCCTCGGCTCAGCGCCGCAGTGCAGAGCTTAAACAAGCGCAAATCTGCTCAAACACAGGCTTTTAAACTAGAAAATTGAAAGGGATGGAAAAACTCCCAAATGGCCAATAAACTACAATTTCTGGGCCAAAAACCACTCCTCTTGTGGTAGATAGGCTACCTAGTGCTTACCACGCCCACTGAGGAGCTAGAAGGCTTCTCTCCAACACAGAAAGGCTTAGGGGGCTCAGAAGCTTACAAACAGTCCTGGATACAGCAAATCTGTATCTGGACTAGACTAGTTAGAGGAAAAGTGGGAAACAAAAGCAAATGTGAGCATTTAAACCAGAAAGTTGAAAGGGATGGACAAACTGCCCAAATGTCCAAATAAACTACAATTTCTGGGCCAGAGACCACTCCACTCATGGTAGATAGGCTACCCAGTGCTTACCACTCCCACTGATAAGCTAGAAGGCTATCGTCCGATTCCTGTCCAATAAGGCTTCAGATTTTTCTTAAGGTTTTATATGTCTGGATCACATTATCCATTCTCTGCTTTACCCTTTGGGCCATCCACTGTCCCAGATGTGTTCACAAAGTGTCTAGCTCCAGTTATAGCACATTGCAGGCTACAGAATATCCACTTTTTCCATATTTAGATTATGTAATTTGCTGAGTTTAAGTTTGATGGCTGCCAAAAAAAGCAATTACTAGAAAATGGAAATCGAAGTCAAAACCAAATGTACTAGAAGTAGTGAATATAGTAACAGAGATAAAACAACTGGAGGTGGGATCTTTAGAAAAGAGTAGGAACAAATTACATGGGAAAAATGGGAATTGTGGGAACATGCAGAATAAGTTTTGTAGGAGGAATGAGGTTTAAGGAAAGGCAGAAATCGAATGAGCTTTGTAATGTTTGACTGGCAATGACTGGATAGATTGCAAGTGATGTATAATGTTTGCAACTGAAAATACATCAATATGGTTTGTTTTCATTTATTTTTATGTATGATTGCTTGTGTCATAAGTAAAAATTTAATAAAGATTTTCTTGATTTTAAATAAAAATATGATAGGGATATTTTATACAATGCAATACCCAAACAACTTTAACTGGGTCTATATTATTTACTTGAAAGACATCTCCATTGAATCCCTATTGATCGACATGACTACATCGAATGCTGCAGTTTTTCCCTGGGAAAGTAACTAGGTGGCCAGCATCATGAATTACCCCTTTCCCCCACTGTAGTGCAATCTCGGAGTCAGTATATATAAGTAGGGGGTAAGGGATGCTGCCCCCACATTGGGTGGTATGGGGACCAAAGGCCCACACCTTTGTGAGTGTAAAATTATGTAGTTTGTATTATGGTTGTTCTGGTGGCCAAGCAGTTTCTTTCCCTAGGAAGGAAGTTCAATGACTGTAATGTTCGCTGAGTGGCTGTTTGATGGGTAGTGATGGTTTAACAGCCATTTGATGGAGACGTCTTTCGAGGAAATAATATAGACCCCTTTAACTCACTGCTTGGATCTTAGGGTCTTAATACCTTTTAGGAAACTTGTTTACTGAGGATGTGCAGGAGGTACTAATGGGAGCAAGAAAAACCTCTACTAGAAAATCATATATTAGCAAATGGAAAATGGTTTCCATTTAGTGCAAATAACATAATCACAACCCATTCAGAGTAGTGTTTCTCTTGTTTTACAATATTTGTGCAAGTTACTTTCCTAACACCTGTCTTACTCCTCCATCAAGATTCATTTTTTAGCCAATTCAGCATGTCTGCCTATGGATCCTCCTCTTTCAAGACATTCCCATGTCAAATGTTTTTGAAAGGGGTTTGTATAACAGTCCTCCAAGAAAATCAGTGGCTTTTCATTGGGATGTCATCTGGTTGACTTGAAGTTCTTAACATGGAAAACAGTTTTACTGCTTGCTCTGACTTCTACAAGAACTTAGGAGTTGTAAGTTCTTATGGTGTGTCAACCTTATTTAATTTTCCACACAACAGGGTTGAGAACTAAGCCTTCTTTTATGTTTAAAGTGGTATCCAAATGTACTTAATGCCAAACTATCCATCTTCCTGTGTTCTTCCCTGAACCCCAAAATAAGGGAGAAGGTACTTCTTGCCTTGTTTACAGCAGAATCTAACTCTTTTTTTCTACATTCATGCCATTATCAAGGCACTCAGCTATCTAAATCACCTTTGGTCCCCAGGTTCATTTCTTGTGAAGGTAAAGAGAAAGGACAACCTGTGTTAAAGCAGACTATTTGCAAATGGATATCTGGGGCTATTACCTTTTGTTATTCCCACTGAAATAAAACTATTCCAGGCAGGGACAAGCCATATTCTACTAGGGCCTTGACTTCATCTATGGCTTTTTGGAAAAGGTTGAATTTTAGCAGTATTCTAGAAGCAGAAACTTGATCCTCTGTACATACTTTTACAAAGAACTACAAGCCAGATTCCCTGTCTAGGTCTAAGTCAAGTTTTGCTAGAACCATTCTCCAGAGTCACATAGACCCTTCTTCTTCCACCTCCCAGTTGTTCTTAGCTATGGTAATCTACCCATACAGCTCAGGCTACTGCAGCAATGACCAATATGAAGAACATCATACAGCTGTGTAAATAAATTTAGTGTAGCAGTAGATATTTGAATGATCGCTGCTGCAGTAGCCACTCCCTCCATCCATTCCCCTTGTTTTTTTATGTGTTTTTTATGCCAGTGTGATGTGGGCATTTGTTTTGTTTTGTTTTTTTACTCCTAGCAATGTCTTTTCAGGGCTCAGCCTCCCTCTGTCATTTGGCATGAAAGCTCTAAAGGTCTTGGCTCCCAAACCTGTCTTTTTAGCCATTTCAGCTCAAGCTAATGGTTTGGATGCTTGGAAGGTGCCCTGAAGCTTTGCAGGATATAACACATATACCTTGTTTACCTACACAACTGTACTTTTCTACAACCCGAAATGTGTGCATGTAAATTTGTATTTTATTTCAATATTATTTTCTACAGTTGAAGTACTAATTAGACTGAAAACTCATTATGCAGATTTAAGTAGCAAAGTCTGTGACTGTGCGTATGTGAGTGTGTTCTTTTACTCAAACTCAGAAACCAGTGTTTATTGTCTCCAACATGCTAGGACATAGCAGAGGAAACAGAAGCATGGACTCTCATCTTAATCTATTTCTGACTATAGTATTGACAGCTCAGAGTACATATTTTATTCTGAATTTGGAAATGAGCAGCCTATCTTCACTATATCCACTTTCACAATATAAAGTGAATGCTAGGCTATCTGGACTATTGCCAGAAACACTGAAGCCATAATGTCCATGCCATATATCAATTACAATTGTTGTTCACAACTATGTAGTTTAAAAGTTGGAGCACCCAAATACCACACAGAAGCCAGAGATAGATGTTACCTGTTAAAACGTCTGTCTTCCTTTCATTTACTCATTCAGGTTTTTAGCACACAGGCCATCTTTGTGAATGGTATACTCAAAGGCTATGCAGTATATGTCCCATTCTCACCTAGAATGGGGTTGTGATGACCACCACTGCTACCAATATATGATAGCCACTAATATGTGTCGTCCCCATGCTGGGCCAGTTAATCAAGGAGCCTGAATACTCACCACTAACACTGGAGAGGGATGTGCATTTGGAATACAAATGGATGCATTCACTATTTCCATATACAGACCACTCTGCATCAAGTGAATTTCCCCTTAGAGCACACAAGGAACACACTCAGCCCAGGGTCTGGATGTCTCTATGTCTATGGGTCTGGATGTCTCTATGTCTATCTCCCTCCAAATCTCCAGTAAGACTCCCCACTGGTATAGCTGTAGGGTTAGGTCCTCAGTCGAGTGTCCAAGCCAAGTCCTCCAGCAGCCTCTCTGTGAACCCAGTGCTTTGTGCCCCTGCCTCAAGTAGCTGACACACACACAGACACACACACACACACACACACACACACACACACACACACACACACACACACACACACACACACACACACACACACACACACTCTTAAGATTTTATTTTTGCACACAGACACACACACACACACACACACACACACACACACACACACACACACACACACACACACACACACACACACACACACACACACACACTTGGGAAAGGCTGTCATAGATTATCTGCTCTACCAACTTTGCCCAGACTATAAGGTAGTTATCACTGCCACCAGTCAGTTACTATAGATACGACAAATATCCAGTTATACTGTGTAATATTAATACTAATACAAATGGTAGTAGTTCACCAAGATGGCTAGGCCTTCTGAGGTGCCCCATGCAGTGTCACCAAATGAATATGAGTACTCTCCCACTGCTTTTACTGGTGGATTTCCACCACCACAGATAGCAAATAAGATGCTGGATTAGGCTTACTCTCCTCCTGGCTGCTGTGTACCCCTGGCCAGTGAGTCTGCTTCTATCATTCTTATAACCTACTATCCTGCTGTAAGACTTGCGTATCTACCTGCCTATCCTGTAAGGATCTCCCAACATAAAGTCAACCATCAAAACTACATCCTAAGGGAAGTTCATAGGTTCATACTAGGTTATCTGCCCTAGGGCATTTATAAGCCTAGCCAGAATGTGTTTGGCTTTCGCCACCCATTTTAAATTTATTTTGCTATGCCCTTTTTTGAGGTTAGTATACTGTGCCTCTGTCTAACAGTGACACAGAAGTGATACCCAGGGTCAACCTACGATCTCCCATCCACTCATCAAGATTCCTCTTGAAGAGAGTCAATGAGGGACTCTGCCTAACCTGGACTGGGATTTTATTCCAGTGTGAAGGGAGCCTCTGGGTTATGAATCTGTCCCTCCAGCATGTCCTATTTATTTCAGTGCTGAGGTTTGGATTTTCTGAGGTGCAGCATGTCCATTAATTCCGGGTTGGACATGGCTTTATACGTCAGGCACAGATCGCCTATGAACAGGCGGTATGCCACTGAGTAGAGCTGGAGTTTCTTTAACCGGGCAGCATATGGCATCGGTTTGAGCCCTTTGATCCTCTTGGTGAGGTACTTTTGGGGTCTTTCCAGTTGCTGCAGGTGTCTGGTAAGGTACATCCCAAAAGGGGCATTGTACTCAATTATGGGCCTGATGAGGGATGAGTAAAGAGGCACGATGACCTCCTCTGATCTAGATGTGAATCCCTTCATGATTAGGTGGGCTATATAAAATGTTTTTCTAACCACTTTGGCCACGTGGTTGTCAAATGAGAGATTTCTATCAACTTGGGTCCCCAGGTCCCTAATAACTTCTTCTGTACTTAATGGATTACCACCTGTGTGGTAATTTGTGGGCACTTTGTTTTTGCCAAAGGGGATGACTATACACTTTTTGGCATTTAGCTTGAGGCCATGGCTCTGGCACCAGTTGTCTGTTTCTATGAGGCCCTTTTGGAGGATGCTTGTGTGGGCTGGAGAGTCAATTATGGCACCCAGTTTGCAGTCATCTGCAAACTTGGTCAGCCACAGTCCTTCCGTATTGGCCTGTACCTCCGAGAAATATATACCGAACAAGAGAGGACCCAGGACTGAGCCTTGTGGGACACCACTTGTAACTGGTTTGGAGTCTGACATGGCTCCAGCAATTCTAACCATGTGGGTTCTGTCCTTGAGCCAGTTTGCAATCCATCTAGTGACATAGGGGTTTATATTTAAGCTGGTGAGCTTATCTATAATGCCCGAGTGGGGTATTGTATCAAAGGCTTTTGCGAGGTCCAGGTAGGCTGTGTGGACCACCTTCCCCTTGTCAATGGCCTTGGTGACTGTTTCAAAGAAATCAACCAGGTTTAAGAGGCAGGATCTGCCCTTAACAAAGCCGAACTGGGTAGGATCCAGTGTCTGTAGGTCCCCAATATCTTTATTTATGAGGTCCATGATGATCCTTTCCATAGCTTTGCAGACCAAGCTAGTCAGGCTTATGGGGCGATAGTTTCCAGGATCCGTTGAGGCACCACCTTTATGGAGAGGGACCACTGTTGCTGTACGCCACTCTTTGGGCACATATCCTGTAGTAAGGCTGAGATTGAACAGTAGTTTTATGTTTGGGTTTAGCTCTTCTTGGAGTTCATGTAGGACGCAGCCCGGGACACCATCTGGTCCCATTGATGCTGTGTTTTTTGCTTTGGAGAGGGCCGCTCTTACCTGAGCATCTGAGATGTCAGGGGGCAGCACTCTGCTGGGATAGATATTTTCCCTTTTGGTGGGGAGTTTGCGCTGAACCTGTCAGCTAGGATGTTGGCAATGTCTGTGGGTTCGGTGTATTTTTTGTCATTTTGGACTAATTCTGAGCATATCTGGGAATTACCACCCAGGTTCCAAACATAACTAATGAAAGCCTTGTGATTATCCTTAGTGTCCTGTGCAATTTTTCTCTCGAAGCTGGCCTTAGACAATTTTATGTGTGCCTGTAGTTTTTTGCTAATACTGATCAGTGATGCCTTCCCTTTTTGGGATTTTGCTCTATCATTTAGTAGCTTCCTCCTTCTATTGTATAGTTTGTTTATGGCTGGGGTCCACCAGACAGGACGTCTGCATTTGGAGGATTGGGTCTTGGTTTTATTTGGGATCGCATGATCCATGCATTCCTGAAGGTGTTCATAGAATGCGTTTATAAAGGATTCTGCGGTCTGGGCAGTATTTTCCACAGGCCCGGGGGCTTTGAAGGATTCCACCTCAGTTTTGAGGAGTGTGAAATTTGCTTTAGAGAAGTTTTTCACTGTGGTTTTCTGGGCAGGGGGTGGGGTCGGGATGTGAATATCCAGTGAGAATAGTTTATGGTCTGATCTTACCAGTGAGGGATACACTTCTGGTCTGGAGCATAGAGTCCCCATGTTGGTGATGATCAGGTCCAGTATGTTTTCCCCTCTTGTGGGATTGGTAACAAGTTGTTTCATAGCATTTGAGTTTATAAATTCTAGGAACCTTTGGGCTAGGGTGTTGGAGCTAGAGTAATGCTCCCAGTCTATGTTTGGGTAGTTGAAGTCGCCCAATATAATGGTGTTTGGAGAGACCTTCATATTTTCCAGTGTTCTCAGGAAGGCCGAGTGGGGTTCCTGGGTTTGGGAGGGTGGTCTGTAGCAGGCTATAAACTGGAAGGCAGTTTTACCCACTGTTAGTTGCACATGGATAGTCTCTGATGCTTCGTGCTTTGCCACCAACCTGGAGGTGTGGGTATCTTTGATGAATATCGATACTCCCCTCCTTTTGTGGTTCGGTCCAAGTTTTGGGGCGAAAAGCATGGTATGAGGTATAACCTGGTAGTGCTGGGGTGCTCTCGAGCCCTGAACCAGGTTTCTGTTACTGCACAGATATCGATGTTCTCCATGCTAAGGAGAGTTTTGAGTGCATGCATCTTGAGGTTTAGACTTCTGGCGTTGAGTAGCATTACTCTTAGTTTCTTATCCCTTGTGATACCTATGGAGGTGGGTTTGTCTTTTGAGCCTTGCCTAAAAAAGGCACTATGGGGGTAGCAAGAGCCTTTGCCAATATCTGAAAGCCCAGGGGTGACAGGTGCAAGCCATTCCTAGCGAAGCATCGTGGCTTGTCGAGCATATCATCCCAAGCTGACAGGCATTGGATCCCCTTTGAATGACACCAGTACTTAAGCCAGTTGTTGAAATTGATCATCTTGTCTTCATATTGTGGCATCATTCTTGGTGAGGGTAAGATGCTACTCAAGGTCAGGGTCATACCGGCCTGGGCTACATGCTCAGAGAGCTCCTTTATGTCTCTTTTCATGTAGTCTAGGGAGGTACGTCTCAGGTCATTCACACCAGCATGGACAATAACTGAGTCATATTTGTACTTGCCTTGGAGTGACCTGAGTGCTTGTGTTATGTGGCGGATCCTAGCGCCTGACAGGCTGCTCACCGTGACCCTCTCCTTGTTCAGCCTGGTGAGCGGGACGTCAGTGTGCCTGACGATAGAGTCACCTATTACAATGTATCAGGTGTGTTATTTAGTCTTAAGGGCTGTGACTGTTTGGCACACTGGCTTTGTGAGATATGTGTTGCACGTGTTTTGTTTTGGGGTAGCTGCTGCTTGGGTGTCTGCTTTGGAGGTCTCTGCTGCTTCGGCAGATCTTTATTTAGAGCCTCCGAGTATGTTTTTGTGTGATTATGTGTTTGGTTTGCTGTCGTGGTAGGTCTATGTGAGACTGGAATTGTAGTGAGTGTGGTTTCTTCTCCTCCTGACTGGTTATGCCAGTACTGAGTTGAGAGAGCTTAGCCTCCAGTTTGGCTATATGGTTGCATCTCTCACATGTGTTGGAATTTGTTGGGAGGAGGAGAGGGTTGTCTGTGTACATGAGGCAGTTGTAACATTGCCTCAAGATTCCCAGATTCACCAGCTGGACCGGAGAGGAGATTGACAACTGACCTTTGGACATGCTAGAATAATATTGGGAATTCCTTAATAATTGAAAACCAGGGCCAGTGGGGAGTGAGGGTGTAGTGCTTTTAATTTTTAGTGCTGACTTATATAATTGCTTTAGTGAGCAAGTGCCAGGTAACTTAAGTGCAATGTGTTACAGGTAACTTAAATGCAAAAACGACAAACAGTAACTTTCTTTCAAGTGAAACAAGGAAACAAGTACAGTAAGCAATGCAGATATCACTAGTGATCCACAGAAGCGCTGAGAAGCCGCGTATTAGGTGGAATTAGCGTTCCAGGGAAATAACAAGCAAACAAACAACAAGCATATAAACAAAACTAGATTCAGCAGGCCTGGATCTAGTCTATGCTGCAGCAAACAAGGTGTACCAATTTCAGTAAGATACAGTTCAAATATTCAGGCACTATAAACCTTTAACCAGAAATTCCCAGCTCAGAAGGGCAGAGTCCAGCCTCTTCTCCCACAAGAGTGCAGACCACAAACCTTCTTAATGTAACATAACTGGCCTGAAGCCCAAGTGCTTAAACCAGAACTAATACACTTTAAGAATAACAGACTCTGGGCTCTCAATCAGCAGTTCCCAACTTAGAAGGATGAAAGCTACCTGTCCTGCCACCACAGTGCAGACCACAAACCTTCTTAATGTAAAATAACTGGCCTGAAGCCCAAGTGCTTAAACCAGAACTAATACACTTTAAGAATAACAGACTCTGGGCTCTCAATCAGCAGTTCCCAACTTAGAAGGATGAAAGCTACCTGTCCTGCCACCACAGTGCATGCCACAAACCTTCCTAATGTAAAACAACTGGTCTGAAGCCCAAGTGCTTAATCCAAAGGACTTAGAATGATAGCTACACTTTAATCAAGTTACTACCAAGCAGTAATAAATACAATTGAATACTTTAGAGAATGCCTGGATTAGTGCTCAAGTTACACAAACAAAGCTAGATCCAGCAGGCCCGAATCCAGTCTATGCCACAGCAAACAAGGCGCACCATCTTCAGTAAGAAGCAGTTCAGATATGCATGCACTATAAGCCTTCAACCAGAAATTCCCAGCTCAGAAGGGCAGAGTCCAGCCTCTCCTCCCACAAGAGTGCAGACCACGAACCCTCTTAATGTAAAATAACTGTCCTGAAAGCCCAAGTGCTTAAACCAGAATTAATACACTTTTAGAATAACAGACACTGAGCCCTCAATCAGCAGTTCCCAACCTAGAAGGATGTAAGCTACCTGTTCTGCCACTACAGTGCAGCCCACAAACCCTCTCAGTGCAAAACAACTGGTCCGAAGCCCAAGTGTTTAAACCAAAAGGCTTAGAATGAGTTACACCAAGCAGTAATAAATACAATTGAGTACTTTTAAGATGATGCAAAAGTAAAAAAAGTAGTTTGATGTCCTATACTCAAACTCCCCTCCATCCAAAGAATCAGATAAACTTATAACCTTCTGTCCTGCTGTAAGACTTGCGTATCTACCTACCTATCCTGCAAGGACCCCCCCCAACATAAAGTCAAACATCAAAACTACATCCTAAAGGAAGTTGGTGTCCTATACTCAAACTCCCCTCCATCCAAAGAATCAGAGAAAGTATGTCTGACCTCTCATCTAAGCTGTGAAGTTGAATTGTAACTGCTATTACATTAGAACTAAGACATTTTTACAGTTTAGTATTTTGTATTAAATCTCCCACCTGAACCTGGTATCCAGCAGCCTTACCCCCCTATCTTCCCTACAGGGTATTTGTCTCTCCTTAATTCGGATTGTCCAGCCCTGTCATCTGTTTTCTGCTCCTCCTAAATAACTTGAATGTTATTTTATCTTTTGTCCACTAGGTGGCTCCCTTCCCTAGGCCCCTATAAGCTTCTAAATATTCACTACTTTTATCTCTTTTGGATCATTACTAGATGACGCGGTGGTGCAGCGGTAGCATTGTTGCCTCACAGCAAGAGGTTCTCCTGTTCGATTCTCGGCTGGAGTGCCTTCTGTGTGGAGTCTGCATGTCCTCCCCATGGTCGAGTGGCATTCAAAAGACATGCGTGAATGGGCGTGCCTTCGTTGAAGGCTGGGAGTCGGGCTGGCAACTTGGCACCTTAAAAATCTACTGCCAATCATTAGTGGACTGGAGTTCCACTGTGGTGACCCCTAACTGGGAAAAGCCGAAAAAATAAACAACAACAACAAGTAGTGCACTCTGTAACACTTTTTTGTCTTACATTTTATCTGTACTTTGTGTAGTCCCTTTTCCTTTCCTTATATTTCCTTCTACAGTCCTTTATCCCTTGTTACTGAATAAATATACTAGCACCCCCTCTTACCTCGAACCTCTAAGAAGCTAGCTGTATTCAGCTGTTCACTGATTGTTGAATAAATATACTAACACCCCCCTCTTACCTCAAACCTCTAAGAAGATAGCTGTATTCAGCTGTTCACTGATTGTTTCTCTGAGCTATTCCTCACTTGTTTCTTCTACATTTTCTCCCTTACACATTACTTCTATTTTCTCTGAAACTATCTTCCCCCCTGCCTGTCTTCTGCTCTCCTACCCCATGTTGTTTTTTCTAACCATTGTTCTATCCTGCTCCCCTCCCACTCTCTATTGTCAAACCTTGCCTGTACTATGGAGTTTTTCCCTTGCTAGCACATTTACTTGGGGTTAGCCCCGCCCTAGTCTCACAGTTTTTCACCTGTCCTATTCCCCTCCTTCTTACCTCATATCCTGACCCAAATAGCATAAAGGTGGGTTGTCCAGCATGGCACCATCTTTATTAGGCTTACTCTCCTCCTGGCTGCTGTGTACCCCAGGCCCAGTGGGTCTGCTTCTGTCATTGTAAGTATCTGTATGAGTGTACTTGATGCTTGTTTCTGTGTAAGATAACTCCTGCAGCGTTTCATTTATTGTACTTGCTAAGAGAGCTAACTCTTGCCCATCTGTTTCTTGAGCTGTAAGTGTTGTTTCTGTGGGTTTTTTGATTGCTCAGTGGAAAAGATTATTGCAGTGTTCTGCTTAAATCCATGTAAGAGCATTTCCTACTGGCTATCCCTGCTCTAGTGTTTTTTTTTTTTCGCTTTTTCACTAGAATTGCCGATATTTGGCAGATAAGTTGGTCGCTCACTGTTTTGTTAACTGATACAATGTTGGGACATATTCAACACCAGAGCATTATATGTCTTCTGCTTAAATGCTTTTCTACCCCAACAATTACATGGCTACAAAATTGTTATTCTCCAGAGTTTAGAGTCAGAATTTCCCATAGTTTGGAACTTTGACCAAGGGTGATTAAGCGTGACCATTTGTTTTTAGATATGTGTTGATTAAATAAGAATAGCATATCTACAACTTTATACACTGTGACGTTTCCACTTGGACAATCTCACCTCGCATGTTTTATAGAGCATCTGATTTGAACCTCTGTTAAACTGTTAGTTAAACGGGCAGTATATTTCACTCATTGAAAGTTCTGCCTCTCTACTGGAGCCCCCCACGTGGTTTGTATGTACGCCATACACTTTACCTCAAGCAAATCTCAAACGCTGTGGTACTAGGAGCGCTATCTAGCTTCAAATCAGCTGTGCATACGCGACAGTGATCATTTACTACAATGTACCATTATTCGTACACTTTGCTGTCTTCCATTTACCAGTTCTAAAAGTTTAGCATTTCAGAGGGGCATAACATTGCTTGAGCACACTGTTTCAGGCTCAATTAGACATCTGAAGGGCTGCTTGAACTGCTGTAAAACGCTGGCTAGTTCTGCATACTTTTTCCTTCCATAGCTACCTTACCCCTACAGGCAATAGAGTAGTAGTGTAAATTAACCCTGCTTATCAGGACTGTTATTTAGCTTCAAATCAGCTGTACATTTGCGATAGTGCTTATTGCGTATGGGTGCTATTATCGGTAGTTCCCTCTGTCTATCATTGTTTATTTCTATGGGTAGCAATACCAGAGGTGCATAGAATTGCCTGGGCACACTGCGTTAGGTGCAATTTTGAAATCTGAATTACTTTCCGGATGGGTTGCTAAAACTGCTGCAAAATGCAGGCTAGTTCTTCATAATTGTTTCCATAGCTACTTTTACCCTTACAAATAAGAGAGTAGCAGCATAAATTAACACTGTTTGATAAGAGGCTGTGCCCTCTTTCCCATTTCCTCCCAGCCTAAGTAATAGCTTTTTTGCTTAAAAGTGGACGCTCTCCTTCCACATAGAGAATCCCCCACCAAACTAATACCCTTTTCCAATTAAATATATTGGCCTACCACCGTGTGTTTTTACTGGAAAGTATCTGCAATGATTTACTATGTGTTGAATGTACTCCCTGTTTCTGGCTAATGGAATTTTATCCCATGTATATAGCCAAAGTAAAGGTTTTTATATGCTGTATAATAGTTGTTTAACTTACCTTGCTTAATCACCACTAGGTCCATGTGGGCTATCATTTTATTCTACTCATGATCTATTGAAATGTTATTTTTTAATACTGTTTATGCCTGTAGTCTAATCTATACTAGTGTTTGCTAAAAGAAATGTTTTGTGATTTATACATGGTTTGAAATTGAGTTAGAATATAGAATTCACCCTAGTGTTCAGCTTTTATAGAGCTCCAATCTCCTGTGTAATTTGTAGCTTTCTAAGTAGGAGTGCATGTGTACGGTGTTTTTTATTAATGCTTATCTGCCTCTCAAACTAATTGTCTAATGCCTAATGTTATAGGTTCATAGGTTCATACTAGGCTATCTGCCCTAGCCAGAGTGTGTTTGGCTTTCGCCACCCATTTTAAATTAATTTTGCTATGCCCTTTTTCGAGGTTAGTATACTGTGCCTCTGTCTAACAGTGACACAGAAGTGATACCCGGGATAAACCTACGATCTCCCATCCACTCATCAAGATTCCTCTTGAAGAGAGTCAATGAGGGACTCTGTCTAACCTGGACTGGGATTTTATTCCAGAGTGAAGGGAGCCTCTGGGTTATGAATCTGTCCCTCCAGCATGTCCTATTTATTTCAGTGCTGAGGTTCAAGTCTCTCGAGCGTGTGGCTCGATGGGATTTGGATTATAATTATTTAGTCCATTTTTTAATCTGCTAACTTCTTCTCTCCCTAACCTACCTAGCTTATAACCTTCTATCCTGCTGTAAGACTTGCGTATCTACCTGCCCATCCTGCAAGGACCCCTCCAACATAAAGTCAAACATCAAAACTACATCCTAAAGTAAGTTGCTGTCCTATACCCAAACATCCCTCCATCCTAAGAATCAGAGAAAGTATGTCTGACCTCTCATCTAAGCTGTGAAGTTGAATTGTAACTGTTATTACATTAAAACTAAGACATTTTTACAGTTTAGTATTTTGTATTAAATCTCCCACCTGAACCTGGTACCCAGCAGCCTTACCCCCTATCTACCCTACAGGGTATTTGTCTCTCCTTAATTCGGATTGTCCAGCTCTGTCATCTGTTTTCTGCTCCTCCTAAATAACTTGAATGTAATTTTATCTTTTGTCCACTAGATGGCTCCCTTTCCTAGGCCACTATAAGCTTCTAAATATTCCCTACCTTTATCTCTTTTGGATTATTACTAGACCACTCTGTAACACTTTTTTGTCTTGCATTTTATTTGTACTTTGTGTTGTCCCTTTTCCTTTCCATATATTTCCTTCTACAGTCCTTTATCCCTTGTTACTGAATACATATACTATCACCCCCCCTCTTACCTCGAACCTCTAAGGAGATAGCTGTATTCAGCTGTTCACTGATTGTTTCTCTGAGCTATTCCTCACTTGCTCTAGCTCGCTCCATTCGCCCTGCGGACTCACTCTGCTCCCCTACCCTACCCCCAGTGCACTTAACCTTATACATCTCCAGCCACACCTCCATCCTTTATTAACCAATAGCTCTCTCTATCTCATTTAATTACCTATCACCTGCTACCTCCCTCTACCTAATTTTCCCATTAACAACTCCACCCTTTAACTTCCTCTCTATTGTATCTCATATCTTCCAGCTTTTATCATCCCATTTCTCCCAGCTATGGCTATTTTACGCAGGCCCGGGCTCTGTAATGGGCCTTTCTTTCTCACTATTCTCACCCCCTACTTTTGTCCCATTACCTTACTTACTATGAATATCTTAGCCTTACTAGATTTCATCTCCAACATTAATATAACATCCTCATCATCCTACCTTCTACCACAATTTCATAGAACAACCCATATTAAGTATCCACACACCAGAAAACAAATCCCTATTCTCTGTAAACTCTTGAAACACCTTCATAGCCCTCTACAGTCCCTACTACTACATGGCGATATTCATCCTAACCCAGGTCCAAACAGTAGCATCCATGATCCCCATTCTGGCCATTCCATCATTTCTCATATCTTCACTAGTACCCATAACTCTCTTCTCATAGGCCACCTCAATATACATAGCCTAAATAATAAAATAACCCAACTTCATGCCCTGCTACCCATACAATCTTTTGATATCCTATGTCTTACAGAAACTTGGCTTAAACCAGCAACTAAGGATGATGATATAATCCCACCAGGTTATAACATCCTGAGATCTGACTGTCTAAATAAAAAGGGTGGTGGGGTAGCAATACTATATAAATCTCAATTACAGGTTATACCACTAGATATTCAACCTCCCACACCCAGTAATGTTGCAATTCTAATCTCTAAGCTACAGATAAACGCTAATAAATCATTATATATAATTTGCTCCTATATCCCTCCAGGCAACAACATTAATACTCTTGAAAATGTCCTCAACTGGCTTTCCACATCCCACCCACAAGAAACCATACTCCTTGGAGGCTTTGACATTGACTGGATCTGTTGTAACTCTGTCTTACCAACTACTCACATAAACCTTTATGGCTTCCATCAAAACATCACCTCCCCTACCAGAACCCATAAACCAAGCAATAAGCAAGCCACCTTAGACTGGATACTAGTTAACAGTAATCCCCTCTCTTATAAAACAGGCATACTTCCTGATATATATCAGTGACCATTCTCTTACTTTTATAACTAGACAAAAAAAATTATACTCAACCAAACAATCTTCAGAACTATCCGTAATAAAAAAACTTCAACCCAGCTAGCTTCCAAGCCGAACTCAAAGCCTGCAGTTGGTCACCCCCTTAAATAACCTACCTCTTGACAAAGCAGTCTCTTACTTTAATAATAAATTCCTCCAAATCCTAGAACACCATGCCCTCTTGCGGACTATCAGAACTAAGAACAAACCTGCACCTTGGCTCACAGAAGAGACTAGGCAGAAAAATGCTTCAAAGAAATAGAATCTGGTCTAATTGGGGACATACTAAAAACCCATCTAATCATGAAATCTTTCGACAGCTGAGAAATGCTACAAAAATTAATACTCCTAGATAAAAAAACTATTACCATAAACTCCAGCAAGCCCAATATTAAAACCCACAAAAATTCTGGTCAGATATAAATAGCCTACTCCACCCAGGGCACTCCAAAACTCCAACCCCATGTAATTTGACTCAAAATTCTCCCAGCCAGATTGCCGATTCCTTTAATAAATTTTTTGCTGAAACAGTCCAATCGTTAGCAAATACCTTATCACCTGCCAGCACCTCTAAGACACTCTCTCTAACCAATTTACCTCTTGCCCTTCAACTACAGTCTGTTCCAACCTCTCTCATCCATACCCTGCTTCACAAACTAAAACCATGTACTCCTTCAGCTGACCTCCTTCCAGCTGAATTTCTGCAAATTGCAGCTGGAGTACTTGCTTACCCTATCTCCATCTTAATAAACAGAACCATTACAGAGCCCTCTGTACCATCTGTTTGGAAGGTCTCACATATTATCCCACTACATAAGGGAGGTAACTCAACTGAACTCTCTAACTTCCGTCCCATAGCTCTACTTTCCCCTTTGGCAAAAATCATGGAGAGATGCATTCACCGGCAACTACCTGATCATCTTCTCCAAAATAATCTATTAGCTGACTGCCAGCATAGCTTTAGGCCATTTCATAGTACTACAACTGTGCTCCTATCCTTTTCTGAATCAATTAATAAAAATCGTAACAACTTGCTCTCCTCTGCTGTCTTTCTAGTCCTCTCCAAAGTCTTTGACATGGTGAATCATCATTTAATGTTAGATATACTTGCTTCATTTTCAGTTGACACTCAGGCTGTCAAATGGTTTAAATCCTATCTAGGAAATAGACAACAAGCAGTCCTCTGGGACAATAACCTTTCAACACTGCTCCCTATCTCCCTGGGAGTCTCTCAAGGCTCTATTTTGGGACCCCCTCCTCTTTTCTATTTTCATCAATGATCTGAAAACATCCCTACCTCAAACCACCTGCATACAATATGCTGATGACTCAACATTAATCTGTGCCGCAGCATCTTCTGCTGAACTGCAGTCTAGCACCCAAAAAGCGTTTAACTTAGTTGAGAACTGGTTCTATAAATGTTGTCTCCTCCTAAACCCTAAAAAAACTAAACTTCTACTGTTTACCCCTACCCAGAAGTCTACCCCTATACATTTCACAGTTGTATCAAATAATGGTACTGTAATAGTACCTAACACAACTACTAAACTTTTAGGCGTAACAATTGATCATAGTCTTAACTTTGACTCGCACATAAACTTAACCATCAAATCAGTTAATAGAAAACTTGATTTCCTCTACAGGCTAAAACCCTTCCTTACACCGACTGCCAGGACTACTATCGCCCAAACACACCTAATCCCCACCCTTCTCTATGCCTCCCCAATTTACATTAATATATCCAAAAACAATCTCAATAAGCTGGCCACTTCATATAATAACATTGCCAGATTTGCCACTAGTTCCCTATTCCGAACTCACCATTGCCAAAAATCTAAAAAAACTAGGATGGTTGGAGCTGCAAAACCAACTTCTTCTTCAGCAATTCACTATCACCCACAAGATCTTGTATCATCCCACATATACTCCCCTACTCTCTCACCTTATCAACCCATATAAAAATCTGAGAACCCTACACTCAGCTAATAAGTTACTAGTTGCAACCCTTAAATCCAATAATAAATCTGGTGATTGCCTATTTACTAACACCATTTGAAACTCTTGGAACAAGCTTCCTAATAATCTAACATCCCTGACATCCACTCTACTTTTCAAAAAGCAACTAAAAACCTTCCTTAATTCACAATGGCTATTTCCATGTACTAATTCTGACTGAAACACTTTAGACATAACCAACCTTTTCTAGTTTATAAGTTTATTTTTTAACTTCTGTGTTCTAACTACTCTAATTCTGTTTTAGTATCAGTCCTTGTTTATATTAAGCTAAATGTTCTTGCTTAGTTGTGTCATTTTTTTTGTCATATTATGTTAGATAAGCCTAACTAAATGTTTTTTTTCTATGTTTAATCAATTTTTTGGAAATGATTCCCGTATGTCTTTTCTTACTCATTATATAAATTTGTATAACATTATTGTGGAGCTTTTCTCCCCGGGCTAGACTAGCCCAGTCAACAAATGTAAAATAAATAATAATAAAAATAAATAAATAGATACTTTCTACAAGGACCAGCCACAATAAAGTTTCAAATATATTTAATAATAAAAGTACATGAAAATACTGAATATATATTCACAGTAAACCACAGAGTTCAGATCACTGGAAATATTGAAAAGGACATTTGTGGACAAACTGAGACAAATAAAGAAAAGCAATATCTAAACTAACCTTCACTATATTCCTGACTAAATCTAAAAGAATCACTGCTAAGTTACTTACTACCGCAAAGCAAGATGCTATGGATGAGGGTCTTTCTAGTCAGGCTTCCAAAACAGAATACTCTATACTCTGAGATTTCTCTTTGTAATATCTAAAATATCATTTCCAAGAGGACTGGCAGAATGACCTCATCTGGTCACTTGACTCTAGGTTCTCACAGTATTCCCCTTTGAAGCTGACACAGGAAGTTAGCACAAATGGCCACAATACACATCCAAATGTTTATGGCATTGCCTGGGGCCTCCCCTCTTTTCACTGAACTAATGGACAAATGCTGTTCCCCAGACCCAGCGTTTCCTGTCTTATTCAGCACTGTGGGTGCCTTTTGATGGCTTAAGAGTTGATTAACATTTCTCTTATTTTTCTTAAAGTTAACCTGTACTGTGCCAATATCCTCTATTAAAACATATACATTTAATTCAGCAGGGTGCACTGTTGATACATTTCAATACAATCAAAGCTCACAAATACATTTTTAGCACAAGCATCTGTACAACATCAGTTTGATATACAAATGATATACAATTCTAATACATTTGTAACACAAGCATCTTGTATAAATCAGTTTGATATTCAAGGGACATATTATTCTTTACAAAACTCCAGCTAGCTATGCTGGCACTTGTCCATATCATCACAGAGATGATGAAAGGCAGTAATGTCATGTATTATTTTAATATGAAATTTACATGGAATTGTTCTTTATGCAACTACCATTAGTCGTATATGCAGCTAGTCAACATGTATCACGCATGTGTATCTTTTCTCAGAGTTGAAGGTAGAAGAAAAAAGTAAAAATGCCATTTTCAGGTGACTACATGCCCCTTTGGACCCCCCCCCCCCACCGGTCTTCAGCATCTTCTGACACATCTGTCTCTGAATCATCCCCTTTCTCTCTCTCCCTCTCTCTCTATAACTTGTGCTCCTTTTTCTGTTATACAAATACTCTCATCTGGAATATATTGCCCTCTCAGACATTGTTCATAGGTTCATAGGTTGGTACTAGGCTATCGGCCCTAGGGCCTATACAAGCCTAGCCATAACAATTCCCTGGCTCACTCCTTAAGGGAATTTTGTTAACCTGTTCTATTACTTTTATTTCAGTTATTTTTGTTTTGTAATTGCCGTATCAACCTTTCTGTTTAAATGAATGGATGTGTTTCATCTTTCATCCTCAAATGATTTTCTGATTACTTATTCATTCGTTACTTGTTCTCCATGTTAGATTTTGTCCGTTCTTTTAAATTCCATGCTATGACCACAGAATATTTCATTCAGTTCAGTGTATCTACCCAGTTTCCAGAAAAACAATTTACATTAGATTTGTGAAGAGATTAAGCACAGTTTTAAACAACTCAGTCCAAAATGTAAGCAGTCTTTAAGTTTGATGCTACAGCATAGCAAGTAGTAAACTGAAATAGAGCAATATCTGTTGAGCTGTATCTGAATCCAAAATTCTCCAGTTGTATATTGTATGACTCTTAAAAAGTAATGGAACCAGAGAGAAATTTCTAAGACTCTTCTGAAAACAAGCACTTGATTTTATTTGGTTGTATCCAGGTAACAAAATCTAAAGTAAAATAAAAACAGTAGTTTCCTGGAGCTAGTCTTTGCTATACCAGTTGTGAGGCAAAATGTCCCACTGCTTTTACTGATGGATTTCCACCACCACAGATAGCAAACAGATGCTGTTCTTGAGTATTTTCCCAAAAGATATATGTCCTAGAGGAAAAATGTACTTGTGTGTTAACTCTTTGAACAGCAGGGTTAGTTCCCAAGGATAAAGATCAGCAGGTTAAAAAACAGTTTTGTATTTCAGAGTTCTAAATTATTGGGTGGTTGAGCATTTTTTAAAAAATTGCCATTTTCTGTGGTACTTTGTATTATCTGTATTGGAGATCAGGCCAGCATCAAAGCCTTGAAAGACAACTATCTCAATATAGGTGTTTTGTCTGCCCAAAAGGCTTTAAGTTGTATCTGCCCTCATTTTGCTACTAATTTAGAGCCATGCATCCCATTCCATATTACTATGGCTCTGAATATATTTTCTGTGTACCTTTGTGTCGTAGTACCTCAGTGGTGTATGCAAGGGTACTTTTTCCATAACTGGATGTCTAACACCAAATGACAGGTAACAGGGAGAGATTCAGAAACACAGATTCTCAGACACAGTAGTTTGGAAACTTTCTGCCTGTCCCAACTCATTTTTGTTGATATGGCTATAGAATCATAGGAGATACAAGGCAATCCTTGCCAAACCCCCCCATCATATTTTACCTCCTAATGTGTCATTTACAGGAAAACAGGTCAGTCCCAGCGTAAATTTATGGGTACCAATCTAGTCACTCAGATCTAATCTGAAAGATGCTACAATGTCACTTTGCTTAATTTTTTGAAATTTGTTCCAGAGGTGGGGTAGATGTTGGGTAATGACTTTGTCTTATTAATGTGCAGGTAGTGATATAAGTTCCTAGTTCAGGTATTACTGCAAATATTTGACTTGTAAAGATTCCAAAGATCATGGAGGGTGCGGTCATTAATGATGTGGAAAGCAAGACATAGGTAAACTCGCAACCACCTATAAGAAGCCGAGTAAAGGGATAGCATTTCAAGCCTTTCCTTGTAGCTCAGGGGCTTTTGGTCAACATACTTCTCAGTTAGAAACTTCTAGGACTTTATAGGTGTTTAATATGTCTAGAAAGATAGATCCCAAAGGGAGATGTTGTACTCAGTATTTGATTTAATCAGGACTACATAAAGGATGATAACTTCTTTTGACCTGGGTTATATGCCTTTAGGTATGAGTTGTGATAAACAGAAGAATTTTCTGACTAAAGCTACTACATGATGGTTAAGGGAGGAGTAACTATCCACCCAGGTTCCAAGATCAATGACTTCACTATCATTTTGGAATGTGGTACTGGTTATACTGTAAACTGAAGTAGAGAGTCGATTGGCAAGTGTGACAGTACTGCATTGTACTGTTTTTACTTTTAGCATTTTTCTGTACATTACTTGTTTATGAAAGTTAGTTCCTGAAGTAATGAATGAATATCACAGAGAGATCTGGCAGTTATGTCCAGTCATCTGCAAACATGGCTAGCAAAAGGTCCTGTTTCCTAGTCTGGAAATCTAAGAAGTAGATCCTGAAAAGGAGGTGTCTGACACCTTGGGCTCTGTCTTTCAACCCAAATGCCTGTGGTGGGTATATAACCCACTGCATTCTGATGTTCCAACACCAAAGCCAAGTATGCAACCTGCTGAGCTACTGCCACCACTTATCTGAGCGGGAGTGGGAATAGAACTTCTTTGTATAAATAGCAGTTGTGTCTTTGTTGAGTCTGATGATGTTAGAAGTGAATTTGGATAGCTCATCAGAGAGTTCAAGGAGGTTTTTTTGATTCCTTATTATTGACTGCAGGGATTAGCATTCAGAATGGCATTCGTAGCAGATCCTTTCTGACACAGGGATGAAAGCTACAATGTGATGTTGTCAAGTCTCGTCCCTTATTCTGACAGATGGGTCTGATCCAATGCATCGGATCAGTCACGGCCTGTTTTCTAGCTGAAGGACTTTAACCAAGCTCTTGTGATCATACCCTTCCCACGATGCACCTGGAAAATACCTCAGATCTCGTTTACCGCCCTACATGAGGGATGTCAAGTCAGCTCTGGGCTAAGTCTTTAATCTCTTTTTTATCTCTTTTTACATTTGAAGTCAAATTCTCTCTATAACTGATTTATAACTGTTTTGAATCTTCTTAGTGTAGTTATTATAAGTTCCTGTACTTGAGGTCCATTTAAGTTAGAGGGCCTCTGGCCCATTTAAATTAGGGAGACCTTTTTTCTTTCCCTTCCCTTTTTAAATTTATAGGGCTTTCCTTAATCTACTTCTTTTTGTATGTAAAAATGTGTTCCTGCCCGTTTTTAGTAGAGGGCTTGTTGTTTCTCATTTGCTGTTAGTAAAAAAAATGTTAATACTTCATACAGTGTTTTACTGCTGTTCTTAATGGTAGAGCAATTTTTTTCTAGCCTTCCCCTTTGTTGTGTTTGTTCCTTTTTTTTAAGTAGCTTAGTAGTGTGAAACTGATTAGCCACTATGTCTCAAAAGGAATACAAACCTCTTGGTTTTAAAATGTGTTCAGAATGCAACAAGAAAATGCCTATCAGTGACACTTGTTCCCTTTGTTTCTATTGTCTTGGACCTCTGCATCTCCTAGAAGATTGCTCTATATACCATGCAATTAACTTAAGGGCATTGATAGAGCATAAAAACAAATTGATTTCAAAAGGTCTTCTTCCATCACCCTTTGCAGAAGTCCTCTCTTCAGCGGACAAGCCAGTGAAGTCTCCAAAAATGCCTTCTTCTGTTAAATCTTCAGAACTGCCAAAGAAAATACCTAGATTGTCAGCTCCGAAAGCAAACTCTGCTGCTACGACTTTAATCAGATCCATGTCAGATCAGACAAGACCTTCAAAATTCTCAATATCTACATCATTAGAATCTGTGACCTCTAGACCACCTTCTACCATTTTAGCCAGATCTAGGTCTCCGATCCCTTTCAGATGATGATGTGGATAGGGTGGTGCAGAGACTATTGAAGACACCTGCTTTGGCCAGACTTATTCTGGATCCGAGCCCAAGAGAATTGGAGCAAACCCCCACAGTACCTAATCCTCCTCTGATCCAATCTTCTGTTTCGGAGCAAGAAGCTTCTGAGATCTAGTTTGTTTCTCCATATTCTCTGAGACCTCCTCCTATTTCTTCAGATCCGACATCTGCTCAGAGTGTCTCTGCTTTTTCAGATCAGGAGTCCTGTAGGATATGACACTCTTTGCTCCAGTCCTTGGAGCACATTCAGATCTCCCCGGATCCAATTCTGCCTCTCAGGGCATTAGCCTGGATGAGTGTGGTTCCTACTTCTGCCTCAGAGCGGCTGTCCTCTGCTCCGGAGGCTCCTTCAGTTTCAACAACTCATTTGTTGGCTTCAGGGGGCTCTTCAGAGCTGAGTCAGACTGCTTTTGTGGCTATGGAGAGAGTTACAAGCTACGTCAGAACTTCTTTCCCCTACACAGGTGTCTCAATTTCATCATCCCCTTCCACATGATCGCAGAGATCCCAGACCCCAGGAAACCCCCCCCCCCAAGGTTTCTTATCTCTTCCATCTCAACCCAACCATTTCAACCCATCTCTTCTAAAACTTTCCCAGAATACCCCTCTGAAGTAGTCGCTTGGAAAAGAACTTGGAAGAGGAAGCACCTAGACTCCCCTGAGGAGTCCGTCACTTCAGACACTGACTTAGATGACACAGAAGGATCCCTGTGATCACGCACTTAGGAGGTCTCATTTGGAGAGATCACAGAGATTCTGAAACAAAGGGATGATTGGCAGCCCTCCTCCCCATCTGCCAAAGAGTCAGTCTACCTGAAGACCTTCAGATCTCGCCCTTCAACCTCTTAGGTGACTCTGCCTTCCGATGAGCTCATAGTCCTTGTCTTTCACAAGGCATGAGAGACCCCAGATACCATAGAGCCCACTCCTCAGAGGCCAAATAAATATATTACTGCCCTGAAGGACAAATCCTTTTGGACAAAGGGGGTAGCAATGAATGCCATGGTTGCAGCGGCGGCCACTAAGAAAGAACTTTCTGAGATTAGTTCTTCTATCCACCCTCCTAATAAAGATTTTAGGATGATGGATAGTTAAGGAAAGTGTGTGTTCTCTTCAGCGACTTTTTCTCTTTGATTGCTGAATTACCTTAGCCACTTTACCAGACTGCAGAGAGATCTGATTATGGAGTTGCCAGATTCTCTTCAAGGAGCAATTGCTGATGCAATCAAAGAGAAAGTCAATGCACAGCTAGCCGCCCTAAGTGCAGTTACAAACTCCTCCATGAGGCTTATAAAATATGCAGCAGTTGGAGTGAGTAGAGCTGCGAGTTTAGGCATCTCCATCAGGAGGCAGGCCTGGATGCACCTTTGGGACTTTGCAGAACCTTTCAGATTTTCATTTGTTAACACCCCATTTGACAGCTCATCACTCTTTGGGCCTAAAATAAAAGAGACGCATTCCAGATGTGAAAATGAAGGTAAGACTTTGTCTGCCACTGGAGCATGTTTTTCCGCCACTACCAGACCCTTTCCCAAAGGTCAGAGAGGAAGTGGAAAAATGTGGTTCAGGAGACCCCAAAGATCTTACCAAGACACACAAGGTGAAAGTTCTCCCTGAGGCAAAGGGGGGAACAACAACGGAAGATGCCGCCCATGTGGCAGAAGAGTTCTGCAAAACCAGGGCTCCAGCGATACCTTCTTTGGTAGGCCCTTTCAGCGCTCCTGAAGGAGTACCCGATTGTCCACCTATGGATGCAGTCAGGGGGCATTTATCCTTGCACCTAACAAGCTGGCAAAATGTAACCACAGACAAATGGGTGCTGAATATAATTTCCAGAGGATATATAATAGCCTTTTGTTCCCCCACCCCGGTAAAAAACTCAGTTCCAGATGTACCACCCAGGCAGCAGGAACAAGCAACATTACAGATCCAAAAGTTGCTACGGAAAAGGGTCATCCAAGAAGTTCCCGCAGACCAGAGAGGATCCAGAACTTATTCAAGATTCTTTTTAGTTCAAAATAAAATGGGAATGGTGACCCATTTTAGATCTCAACCATTTAAACAAATATATAAGAAGACAAAGTTCCAGATGGTAGCACTGCAGCCAATATTTCCATTGCTGGAAAAAGACACTTGGATGTACTCCATAGACCTACAAGATGCATACTACCATATACTAATGGAAAGACGGTCAAGAAGGTACTTACACTTTCGGATAGGAGCCAGTCATTATCAGTTCATATTCCTGCCCTTTGGTCTCACCACAGCCCCCAGGGTGTTCACCAAATGTGTTGCAGTGATAGTGGCTCACCTGAGGCGCTGAGCATTCTGACTGTTTCCCTATCTAGGCAACTGGCTCATAGCTGCCCCAACCAGACATCTACTGCTGCAAGCCAGGTACTACACCATTCAAACTTGCGCCTCCCTAGGCTTCACGATAAACTTCGAAAAATCTGTTCTACAACTGTCTCAAAACTTAAACTTCATTGGAGCAGAATTAGGCACCAATTCCTTGATGGCAAAACTCCCTCACGAAAGAGTGCAAGATATTCGCTACCATGTTCAGAGACTAATCAGAAAATCTCTTCCAACAGTGAAACAAGTTCTACAAGTGCTAGGGAAGATGGCAGCTTCAATAATTCTTGTTTCCCTAGCACGTCTCCGTATGAAAATATTACTACAATGGCTGTCATCAGCTCAGTGGTCCTTTCTGGAACTCCCCATGTCTCACAAGATTCTGATTGCAAACACTTGCAAAAGGGACCTCCAATGGTGGATTCATTGTCCTGTAATCTGTCAGGGACAACCATTCATCCCGCTGAAACCAGTAGCCATGGATGCCTCCCAGATAGGGTGGGGGGGGGCATTATCTGGGAAAGACAGACCAAGGCATCTGGCAAGATCACAAGGCTCATCTGCATATAAATGTCCTAGAGATGAGAACTGTGCTTCTGGCATTGCAAGCCAGGACTCTCTCCCTCTAGGGATGATAGCGATCCAGTCAGACAATATGTCCGTAGTGTGGTACATAAACAAGCAAAGAGGAACCAGATCTTACCCCCTATGCTGAGAAGTGTTACAGTTTGGCAATGGGCGATATCCTCCAACCACTTTCTAGTAGCAAGCCAAATTCTGTGGAAATCCAACGTGATTGCAGACAGAGTGAGCAGAGCCACTCTTTGGCCACATGAGTGGTCCATCAATCAGATAGTAGCGGAGTCTATTTTCCAAAATGGGGCCAGCCTTGCTCATATCTCTTTGCTTCCCCAACCAATGCCAAATGCAGCAACTACTTTACCCTGATCCCCCCAGAGGGGGGGTCATCGAGGGATGCACTTGTTCACAATTGGCCTCCGGGATTACTGTATGCCTTTCCTCCTATTCCCCTGATTTCCAAATTACTACAGAAGGCAAACTCATTGGAGACCACTATAATCCTCATTGCCCCTCATTGGCCTCAACAAATTTGGTTCCCCTTCCTACAGACTCATCTTCTGGAGGAATCATGGATTCTGAATCCAACTCTGGACCTGCTGACACATCCATCAGGAATGGTTCATCCCAACATTCAGAACTTCATATTGACAGCTTGGATGCTTCAATTCCCTTAATTGCCAGGTTTCCTCTTTTGTCTTCTCCAGTGAATAAAATTCTACTATCTTCTCACAAACCCTCCACACAAAGACTTTATACCAGTAAGTGGAAAAGATTTACTATTTGGGCTAAAAATCGTCAAATAAACCCCTTTTCTGTGCCACTCAATTCCATCTTGGATTTTCTCTCTGAAATATTCTACAAAGGTGCAGCTGCTTTCACTATCAGAGTTTCCTTAGCTGGTCTCTCTAATTTTCATATAGGCCTAATTGTCCTATTATGGCACACTGACTTTGCAAGGCATTTTTGAAGGATGTACTGTTATTAAGACCCCCTTACAAGAACCCTACTCCTCCTTGGGACCTTAACCTTGTTCTTACTAATCTGATCTCCACATCCTATGAACCTTCTGCAACTTCAGATCTCAAGTTCTTGACATGGAAGACCTTATTTCTAATAGCTATTACATCTGCCAGAAGGGTCTCAGAGTTACAAGCTCTATCTGTTAAACCTCCATACCTCATTTTCCACAATGATAGAGTGTCCTTACGGACGAATCCTACCTTTCTCTCCAAAGTCATATCAGATTCGAATTTGAATCACTCTATCGAGCTGCCAGTTTTCTTCCTTAACTTTCAAAATAAAGGAGAGTATACCTTGCATTTGCTTGATGTACACCAACAATTGAAATTTTATTTATAAAGAACCTCTGATTTCAGGAAATCTGACCAACCATTTATATCACATTCAGATACCCGGAAAGGCCTTCCAGTTTGGAAGGTTACTCTGTCAAACTGGCTATCCCAATGCATTTCCTCTGTATACAGATCTGAAAATAAGCCCACACCATTCCCAATAACAGCTCATATTACCAGATCAAAAGCTACATCGGCAGCATTTCAGGCAAGAATGCCATTAGATTTTATTTGTGCTACAGCCACATGGGCTAACCTGCATACCTTTATCACTCATTACAAAATAGATTTGGCCTCCAGAAGTAGGGCAGATTTGGGTTTTATTGTTCTCAAGAATATTTTTCCATGAGCCACCCAGGAGTCAGGTTGCTTGAGATGCAGTCCCCATCTGTGAGAATTAGGACGAGATTGACAACATCACATAAAGAAGTTATGTACTCGCCATAACGTTCTATGTGTGTTGTCCATCTCGTCCCTTATTATCATATCCCTCCCTCCAATCCCCTTCCTTTATCTGGTATAACAAAAAGATATTCTTTGCAGAACCTTATAATTGAAAGGCTTTTTCATGATTATGTCTATATTTCTTGTATTTTTACCTTCTTATATGGGACTTACATATAGATATGTACTTTGTAAGGGGGTAAACAAGATCTGAGGTATTTTCCGGGTGCATCATGGGAAGGGTATGAGCCCACAAGCTTGGTTAAATTCCTCCAGCTAGCAAACAGGCTGAGACTGATCTGATGCATTGGATCAGACCCATCTGTGAGAATAAGGGACGAGATAGACAACACACATGGAACGTTATGGTGAGTACATAACTTCTTTTTATTTTCAAGCAGCATAAGTACTTTGGGTAGGTAATTCAATCAGGACAAAAGCTTTCTTCAGTTTGATATCTAAGGGCTGTAGGAGTAAGTTTATACAATGTGTAGTTATGTATGAGATTTTTACAGCTACATCTAACAAAACAAAGCAGTGTGGTGGTGGTGTCTGCAGTCAAACCAGTTCCACTGATCAGGGAGGTACTGCTTTTTGCTACATCTGTGGAGGAGACTAAAGAAATTCTTTCAGAGTATTCCCTTTCAACCATCAGCCATTCCAATGCTGTCGGTATACATCCCTTGTGGGGTGAAGATCCTTGTGTGTTGTTACAGAAATGAATGTGCTTTCTCCCCTGCATTATCATGTTTTGCAGAGAATGGAAGAAGGACTGAAGGGTTAAGCTGATGCCCTTTAATTCTAATTCTCTTATGTGCATAGGTCTCACTTCTAGGGGACAGTGAGCTTTGGCTTACAGTTTCTCTTTTTGTGCTTTAAATAACTATCCCACTGGGTTATAGATTGGCCTTACCCAGCCCATGGTTGATAATTATATATATTACCCTTATTGAGAATAACTGGGATCAAACCATAGATAATCTAAGGGCACCCATACATAGGATTAAGCATTTAGGAGCTATATCTGTCCATTAGTGGTACAGGAGCAGTCCTGAGGTAACTTTTCTGTTTCCCATTCACAGATCTATGTTGCACTTGAAAATGGAGAGGGATGAACTTTGTTTTATGTGGATGGGGATGTGTTCCATTGCAGCAGTATTGTCTGCAAAATATACCTGTCCTTCCAAACCATCTACTGATGGTGCAAAACAGATTGAGATACCTAAACCGATTATTACTGATGTCATTTGACTTGCTGATTTGCAGTAGATCCATCAGTAATGGTGTGACGCCCATGCACTTTCCCAGTAATCAAGGAGCCTCAATCCTCACCACTAGCACCAGTGATGGGCATTCACATTGGGAGGATAACATGTACACACACAGTAAATTACAATTTCCCTTAAGAGCACACATAGATCACAGTCAGTCTGGGGTTGGTTTCTCCCTTTCTGTCCAGATCCCCAGTCAGACTCCCACTGGCACAGCTATAGAGTTCAGATCTCAGCCAGGTAGTCTAGCCAAAACCTCCAGTACCCTCTCTGTTCAACAAGTGCTTCGTGTCCCTGCCCAAGTAGCTGACACAGGCACACTCTGAGATTTGATTTATATGCAAACACACAGACACTCCCGGGGAAGGCTGGCACAGATTCACTAGCTATGCTGCCTTCTGCCCAGGCTATAATGTAACAAATCAATCCAGAAACCAAGAACAATCACACTGGTGGGAAAAGACTTCAGAGTCGAGTGCTGATCAGAACATAAATTTATTACTTAAAAAACTCATAAAACAAGAATAGACGTTAAGCGCTTTAGTCCTCTGGTAACTGGACTTCATCAGAACAATTGCCCATAAGTCAAGAGGCCTTTTTATACATCATTCTAAATTAATTGATTACATAATATTCAAATTAGTAAAATTTCCTTAGAGTGCCATTCATAAACAGCTACAATGTTGTAAAACATTACTGCAGCTAAAATTAAAAACATTACAAAACAAATTTTTAGCTAAGAGTATTATATAAAAACTGAATAAATGTTTTTAATTTTAGCTGCAGTAATGTTTTACAACATTGTAGCTGTTTATGCTGGCACTCTGAGGAAATTTTACTAATTTGAATATTATGTAATTAACTAATTTAGTATGATGTATAAAAAGGCATCTTAACTTATGGGTAATTGTTCTGATGAAGTCCAGTTACCAGAGGACGAAAGCGCTTAACCTCTAATGTTTTATGAGTTTTTAAAGTAATGCATTTATGTTTTGATCAGCAGTCAACTCTGAAGTCTTTTCCCACCAGTCAGGCTGTAAGGTAGTGATCACTGCCACCAACTACTCTTATCAGCCACTCTAAAGGCCATTACCAAAGGGTGTCCAGTTCTACTGTGCAATGTTATTATTATCCAATTAGTGTGACGAACAGCAAGAATATTGGGATGGCTTGTACAGTATCAGCAAATACATGCAATTACCCTAAAAGTTTAAATTATCTCTACACAAAACAGCCACAGTTAATAATAAATAATAAAAACACAAGACAATACTTATTAACTCAACACAATAACATTAGAGAGTTCAGAAATCATAGGAAATACTTTAAAATAACATTGTAGGACAGTCTGACATAAATATAGAAAACATCTAGACTAATCTGGCTATATTCCTACATATCTCTAAGAGATCTACTAAGATCTAAATAACTTTACTTACAGAGCAAAGCAAGTGCTGGTGAGTTGTTGTCAGCTTCAGAACAAAATACAAAATGCCATACTTTCTTTCTGAGATAGTCCTTAAATTGATAATACACATTATTGCTGAATCATCTCAGATTACATCATTCTTGTCACTTCTCTGATTTAGTTACCAGGCTAACAGAGACTTACAATTTAACAATTCTTTTTGATCTGCACCTGCCAGGAAGCTACAGCAATAAAAGACACTTTATATGTGAAACCTAGTAATTATCTCTGTCTTAGGACAATAGAAAGAATTTCCAGCCACAGAGATCCTGTCTCCGAGCTTAAGATCACACACAGTTGTAAAATTCTTTACTTATCAGCTTTCTTCCAGCAGGGTGCACTGTGGTTACATTTTTGAAGTTCAGCACATAACACAGTTTTCTTACATTTGTCAAACAAGCCTGTGGATCATATTAATATTTACAATGACATTGAATTATTTACAAAATTTTATCTAGCTGGGCTGGCAGCCCTTCAGTTTATCACACCCCCCCCCCCAAGAAATCAAGCTAGTTTTCAAGTGTCCCTTGAGAAACTTTGCTTGAGAGGGTTGAGTCTATCTGGGTATACCTTACCCCATTCCCTGTCTTGAAAGCCCATCTGCGTTGGCATTGCTAGTCCCACTGTGATGCTGCACTGAGATATCATATGCTTGCAACCCTAGGCTCCACTTTTAGTAACTTGGCATTTTGTTGGCTGGCTCAATGCAGCCATGTTAGGGGACTGGGATCTGTAACTACTGTGAATCTTCTTCCATACAGATGAGGTTGAAGTTTCTGTGGTGTGAACACTATGGCTAGACATTCCTTTTCTACAGCTGCATTGCATTCCTCCCTGGGTTGGAGTCTACAACTGAGATAAACCACTGGGTGCTCTTCTCCCTATGATGAAATCTGGCTAAGTACAGCCCCCACCCCATGGTTCAATGCATCCATCTGTGCAACAAATTCCTTGCTGTAATCTGGACTAGCTAACACAGGGGGGGGGGGGGTCCTCCCAAAGCTTCTTTAATGTCTGCTGACATGCTGTGGTCAACACTACCTTATCTGGCCCACTACCTTATCTGGCCTGTTTTTCCTTGTCAGATCTGTGAGGGGAGCAGCTATGGTGCTATAACTGGGGACAAACTTTCTGTAGTACCCTGCTGACCCTAAGAATGCCCTCACCTGTTTTTGGTAACAGGTGCAGGCCTTGCCTGAATGGCTTCCACTTTGGCAGGTTCCGACCTGATCTTATCACTTCCCACTCTATGTCCCAGGTAGGAGACCTCTGCCATACCCACCTGACATTTGCTGGGCTTAATGGTCAACCCTGCCCTTCCCAGCACCTCCCTGACATGCTGAAGGTGCTCTTGCCAGGAATGACTGTAGATGGCAATATCATCTACGTATTCAAGAGCAAAATCTCCTGATCCTGCTAGGATATGCTCTCCCAGCCTCTACAAAGTCGCTGGAGGCATTTTGCATCCAAAAGGGCATCTTTATGAACTCATACAAGCCAAACGTAGTCACAGAGGCTGACCTCTCTCTAGCACTGGGAGTCAAGGGCACCTGCCAGTAACCCTTGGTACGATCAGTGGTGGTAAAATACTTAGCCCAACCCAGCTGCTCTAGGGCTTCATCTGTCCTAGGCATGGGGTAAGCATCTGACTCTGTATGACTATTTAATTTCATGGAGTCCACGCAGAACCTGGTACTGCCATTCTTCTTTGGCACTAGCACCAGTGCGGAGGCCCATGGACTGTTGGCCTCTTGAATTACCCCTAGTTCCAACATTTCCTGTATCCCCTCCTCAGAGTCTGTTTGACTGTCTAAGGCCCCCTATAAGGGGCCTGCCTAATAGGCCTTTGGGGTCCTGTATCCACCTGGTGCTGCACCAGGTGGATGCACCCTGTTTCCCAGTGAACCTGTCCCCAAACTCCTGTAACACTGCTCAAATTTCTCTAAACTAGGTAGGGGATACCTGCTGGGACATTGCTACCACCTTCCACTGAGATGTTAGTCCAAGCCTCACTGAGGAGATCAGTCACCAGATCTCCCTCAGACTCCTCCTGCAATCCACTGCAAATACTCAGCACAATGGCCTCCCTGTCATGATAAGGTTTCATTATGTTAACATGGTACAATTTGTGCCCCTGCCTCCTGCCTAGGAGTTTCACCATGTAGTTAACATCACTGACCTTCCTTACCACCTTATAGGGTCCCTCAGAGGTTGGCTGCAGCTTGTTGTGTCTGACAGGAAAGAGAACCATTACCTGCTGCCCTACAGCATACTCTCTAGCTCGAGCAATCCTGTCATACCAGACCATTTTCTGCTATTGGGCTTCTGCCAGGTTCTCCTGGACCAAGCCCATGAGTTCCCTGAGCCTTGTCCTAAGGTTTAGGACATAGGCCACAACAGACGTCTGGTGAGATTCACACTCACCCTCCCACTCATCATGAATAAAGTCTAGAAGCCCCCCTCACCCTATTCCCATACAGCAATTCAAAGGGTGAAAAACCTGTGATTTCCTGGGGAACCTTTCTGTAAACAAACAAAAGATGGGGCAAATATTTGTTCCACTCCCTCTTAAATTCATCTGCAAATGCCTGTAGCATGGACTTGAGTGTAGCGTTTAACCTCTCAACAAGACCATTAGTCAGGGGATAGTAGGGGGTGGTCTTTATGTGTTTCACTCCACAGTACTTCCACAGACAAGCCAGCAGGTCTGACATGAAATTAGCACCTCTGTCAGTCAGTATTTCTTTTGGGAAACCTGTGCTGCTGAAAATCTGTAACAAAGCATTTGCCACCTTTTCTGCCTCAATGGAGGACAAAGCCACTGCCCTCAGGGTATCTTGTAGCATAATCTACTACCACTAGGATATGCTTTTTCCCTGTGGAACTTGGGGTACTCAGAGGCCCCACAATATCAATTGCTACCCTCTAAAATGGCTCCTCAATCATTGGCAAAGGCATCAAAGGAGCTTTTAACTTGTCTCATGCCTTGCCTACCTTTTGGTCCTGCATTACACTGCTACATCTCTGGAAATCCCAGGCCAGTAAAAGTTCTGCATAATACGTCTCTTTGTATGTTTTATGCCCATATGACCTGCAAAGAGAATATCATAGGCTATGGCTAGAAGTGCCAAATGGTAGGGTCTAGGCACTACCAACTGCTGTGTCCTCTCATCCTCTAGCCCTCCCTTAGGGGTTCACTCTCTATACAGTAATCCTTTGTCCCAGTATACAGATTCTTCCCTCCCTTGAGAATCTGGTACCTCACTGGCTACCTGCCTTAGGCCTTGTAATGTAGGGTCTGAGAGCTGAGCCTGTCTCAACTCTCTCTTTGTAAACCTTCCCAGTTCCCCTTCCACAGGAAGTCTGGCATCCTCTGACAACAGTGCCTCACTGTCAGCCTAGGAGCTACTACTCATCTCTACCTTTCCAGTCACTCTGTCCAAGGGAACATCAGTACCCAAAAGCAGCTGTGGCTCACCTTCAGTCTCACTGCTACAGGGTAGCCCCCTCCCTGAAATAACCACCTCACCAGTCCTGGCTGCAAGTGTGCAGTCTGTCTGGGTCTCGCCCAGGCTACCAGACCCACATGCTTGTCTCCAAGCCTGACTGCATGTAACTTCATGAGCACATGGTACTGCATTATCAAAATCATTCCTTATTAGGACAACTGCAGGGATATCCTCAAACACACCTACTTGCTGGCTTCCTTTTCCACCCTCCCAGTCTAGGTGAACCCTAGAAAAAGGTATTTGGAATGGGGTCCCTCCTGAAGCTCTGACTGGAGTAGACTGCCCAGGCAAGTAGTGCTCCTCTGTAATCATCGCAGGCTTCATAATGGTTATGTCAGAGGCTGTGTCTCGCTTAGCAATGGCCTCTTTGCCATTCACTACGATAGGATATAATGTCTTGTGGTAGTTTGGTACCCTTGTTGTCTCAAGACAACCTACTGTTGACATTTTGTCATTCCCACTTACTGGCTATCTCACCTTTTGTTCCCCACCTTGCCTTCGTGTACATCTGTATGCTACACGGCCCCACTGTTTGCATTTAAAACATGTAACCCTAGGTCCTGGACATGTACCTGGACTAGTGGCTTCCACTGCTGCTGGCAGATTCTGTTGGGGCAGTCTGGGCTGCCCACCATGGGTTCCCTTAGACCCATGAGCAGCACCGAAGGTCCCTTTCCTGTGCAGGGATGTCCTGATTGCTAGGTGTAGGTCTCCCTTCTTCCCCAACTCATCTGCAATAGAGCATTGTCTATCAGCTAACCAGATCCTCATGTCCTCAGGCAAAGTGGTAAGGGCTTGTTCCCTCACCAAAAGGTCTGCCAGCCCTTCAAAAGTGGTGAGCTGACATCCACTTACCCCCTATGAAAATAAGTGCTTAGTTCAGTTACATATTCAGACATACTTTCATCTGCCTTGCATCTCTGCTCACAAAACTTTTTCCTATAAGTTTCAGGTGTTAGCTTAAAAAATTCTAGCAAACAGTTCTTTACAATATTATAATTTAAAAAGTCATTGTCAGACAGTTTGGTCAAAATATTTACAGCTTTACCATGCAGTAAGGAGGTCAGGAACTGTACCCAGAGCCCTTGGTCAACATTATACTGTTTATATACCCTCGCAAACATATGAATGAAACTATCAAAATTATCCTCTGTAAACTGTGGAAGAAATTTACTGACCTTTTATGCTTCTGGGGTCCAGTTATTCCCTTCCCCATTACCTTATAGGTTCATAGGTTCATACTAGGCTATCTGCCGTGGGGCAATTATAAGCCTAGCCCGATTCTGTATGGCTTACGCCACCCCTTGATTTGAGCATACTGTGCCCTTTTTAAGGTTTAGTTTACTGTGCCTCTGTCTAATAGTGACACGGGAGTAATCCCTGGGACAAACCTACGATCCCCCATCCACTTATCAAGATTCTTCTTGAAGAGATTCAGTGAGGTGCTCTGCCTCACATGAACTGGAATTCTATTCCAGAGCGAAGGGAGCCTCTGGGTTATGAACCTGTCCCTCCAGCAAGTTCTATTTATTTCTGTGCTGAGGTTCAAGAAGGGGTTTAGATTTACTGAGGTGGAGCATGTCCATTAATTCTGGATTTGACATAGCTTTGTATGTCAGGCATAGATCGCCTCGAAGTAGGCGGTATGCAACTGAGTAGAGCTGGAGTTTTTTTAACTGAGCAGCATATGGCATCTGTTTGAGACCCTTGATCCTCTTGGTGAGATACTTTTGGGGTCTTTCTAATTGCTGCAGGTGTCGGGTAAGCTTCATGACTTTGACAAAGAGTCAGCATCTCCTTTTCATGTTGTCTTTGCCTCTCTTTCTCCTCAGCTTCCAGGCATAGCAGTTTCTCATTTTCCTCAGTCTCTAGATGTCTCAGTCTCTCTGCTGCTTCTCTTTCCAAATGCTTGGCCTCCAACTCATCTCTTTAGCTCCAGATGGATTTTTAAGTCCTCTGTAGAAAGGTTCAGTTGTCCATTCTCTGAGTGTTGTACATCTGCATGGCCAGTCTGATCATCTTCCTGGTTGTTATTCTCGGATGCAGCTGTGACCAAAGATGCAATTGTCTGCCTTAGTCAGGTTTCCATGCACCAGTCCTTTAGCCTGGCACATCTCAGCCAACTGGCTCGTTGTCAGCTTTCCATACTCCTCTGCTGACATGCTTGCCTGCTCTCCTTGACTAAGTATGCTAACATGAGAAATTAGACAGTTGTGATCTGAACTCTGAATGTTCACTGCATGGCTGATTTAGAGTACAAAAACACCTTCAGTGATTACTGTACACAAGCTGCAGGAATTCACTATCCACGCCATTACAAGCCAATTAATATTTGATGTGGCTAACTCACCACTATCAAGCAATATTTGATGTGGATATCCCACCACTTCTACCACTTAATATGTGACAATCGTGCACTGGCCCATTAATCAAGGAGCCTCAATCCTCACCACTCTCACCAGTGAGGGGCATCCACATTGGGAGTATAACAAGTACACACACAAAAAAGTACATTTTCCCTTAAGAGCACACAGAGATCACAGTCAGTCTGAGGCTGGTTTCTCCCTTTCTCTCCAGATCCCCAATAAGACTCCTCACTGGCACAGCTATAGGATTCAGATCTCAGACCAGTAGTCAAGCCAAAACCTCCAGTACCCTTTCTGTCCAATCAGTGCTTCGTGTCCCTGCCCAAGTAGCTGATACACACACACACACACACACACACACACACACACACACACACACACACACACACACACACACACACACACACACACACACACACACACACACACACACACACACACACACACACACACACACACACACACACACACACACACACACACATTTTGAGATTTGATTTATATACAAACACACAGACACTCCTGGGGAAGAGTGGCACAGGTTCACTAGCTATGCCCCCTTTCTGCCCAGCCTATAAGGTAGTAATCACTGCCACCAGCTACTCTTATCAGCTACTCTAAAGGCCCTTACCAAAGCGTGTCCAATTCTACTGCGCAATGTTATTATTATCCAATTAGTAAGTGTGACAAATAGCAAGGCTATTGGAATGGCGTATACAGTATCACCAAATACATGCAAGTACTTTAAGAGCTTAAATTATCTCTACACAAACAACCACAGTTCAAAGGTTTAAATATATTTAATAATAAATAATAAAAACACAAGACAATACTTATTAACTCAACACAATGACATTAGAAAGTTCAGAAATCACAGGAAATACTTTAGAAAACAGCTACACTAATCTGGCTATATTCCTATCTATCTCTAAGAGAGATACTAAGATCTAAATAACTTTAGTTATAGAGCAAAGCAAGTGCTGGTGAGTTGTTGTCAGCTTCAGAACAAAATACAAAATGCCATACTTTCTTTCTGAGATGGTCCTTAAATTGATAATAGACATTACTGCTGAGTCATCTCAGATTACATCATTCTTGTCACTTCTCTGATTTAGTTCCCAGGCTAACAAGAGACTTCAAATTTAACTTTTCTTTTTGATCTGCACCTGCCAGAAAGCCAAAGCAATAAAAGACACTTTACATGTGAAACCTAGAAATTATCACTGTCTTAGGACAATAGAAAGAATTTCTAGCTGCAGGCATCCTGTCTCTGAGCTTACGATCCCACACAGTTGTAAAATTCTTTACTTATCAGCTTTCTTCCAACAGAGTGCACTGTGGTTACATTTTTGAAGTTCAGCACATAACACAGAAACAAGCCTGTGGATCATATTAATATTTACAATGACATAAAATTATTTACAAAATTCTATCTAGCTGGGCTAGTAGCCCCTCAGTTTATCATAAATGGGTTGACCGATGCTTGTATGCCAGGCACTGGTCACATCTTAGCAACTTGTAGGATACTGAGTATAGTGACAGGGCTTTGAGTCGGTCCATGTGGACATGTTGTATAAGCCTTGTATCCTTAACCTCTCGGCTTCACAATGTAACCATGTTTAAGATTATCTACATAATTCTGTGATTGTTATTTAATCAGTATGTAATGCTCACTGCTTTCTTTTTGTCTTTATGTTAATGCTATTTCTACTGCATGTAAATGTATTGTGTTTTTCTCTTTATGTTGGAGCTTTTCTCCCCGGGCCTCTACTGAAAAAGGACATGTATCCAGCTAGACTAGCCCAGTCAACAAATGTAAAATAAATAAAATAAAATAAATTTTAGTGAGATATCTTTGTGACCATTGCAGTTGTTACATGTGTCTGGACATAATATATGTATAATGACATCATTACTAATTAGAAATTGTTTTTGACAAACCTGTTATTCATTCTTTGGTACAGAAACACTTCAGTACAGAAATCCTTCATTAGCTCTACTTTTTTTTTTTTGCAGGTTTTAGTAAAAGTGTCTTTATTAAAATAACACTCTGCTGAGTATGGGGAGTTAATGGGTTGAGAACCTAGCTGTACTCTGAACTGGCAACTATAGAAGGGCCTAGAAGCAGGTTTATCTAAATATTTAAGTAATGCACTTCACAGTGGAGTCCTTAGAGTAAGTAGTGACCAGGTTAAACATTTAATACTCACAGTACACATTTTCTATTAAGAGCTCCTTGGCTAAAACTATGAATTCGACATTGTAAGCAAATAATTGTTACAGTAGATTACATTTGAAAATTTAAATCTCTGTAGACTTATCATCTGATAGCAGTCAGTCATATGTTTTGTAATTAAGAAGGTACGGGTAGGCTGGTAGACCTTTCTTAAAACCAGAGTGTATTCCTGCCCATTCCAAACCAAAAAGATTTTACTGCTTTGCAACAAGGTCATTTAGATATGCATGCGGACACTTTCCATATGCAGAATGTGCAGGTGAGATGACAAAAGTTTTATGTGAGGCATGTCTTCTGTCAGCACAGGTGCAGGTAAAGATTCTAATTTGCCTTCGATCACATAACGTGCAGGTACAAAGTTTTATCATCTGCGACTTCCAAATGTGTATCAGATGTCACTACTAGCAAACATAGAAATGGCTGTGTAGATCAGAGACCCTTCATATATTTTTTTGTTTTGTTTTGTTTTGGAAATTCACAAACTGGTTCATTCTCTGAGACTGATAACTGTAATTTGATCTGCACATCTCCTCATAGCGAAGCCATAACACAGGGTCTAAAACATCTGTTATCCAGTTACCTAAAAAGGAGAAAATGATAAAACTCTAAACACCATATGGTAAAATGTGAAACAATAAAATCCCATTAAAACAGAGCCTCAAATGTATTTTATTTATTTGTTTTATGTTATTTTATTTTATTTTGCTTACCGGCATAGTGCAGTGATTAAAACTGACCAATGTTTGGCACAGCCGTGGTAAAAGTATTTCACAAATGATACAAAAATGTGGTTTGTTATTAGGTTATGGAAGAGATCAAGACAAAATAAGTTAGAAGTTAATGTAACAGAGGTTATGTATTGTAGAAATCCCCTAAACATTTTCAGTTAAAATGAGTAGTATTTATATCATGTACAAAATAAATTCTCAAGATACAAGAGTAAAGCAACAATCTGAAATTAATAGTATTTGATATAATTCACAAGTGGAAATATCACACCATCAGAATTTGTAAAATTAAATTATGCACAAAAGAACAAATGTTTTAATAAAAAAAACTCATAGAATTGTTTTGTGAGGGGACTGAACTTATTTGATTCTAAATAGGGGGCTTCACAGTGTGTACTGATATTGACATGGTGTTTGTCAGAGTAAAAGAAACGGTTATTCATATAATAGCGTTTGTTTGTTTGCTTTTCTCCATTAGTGCAGTCTTGGAATTTGTATATTTAGTGAAAGACAGAGGCAAAGTCCCCCTCCACATTAGTAGGGAGCAGAGAGGTATAGCCACCTGCAAAAAACAAGTCCTCATTCTTAATTTGCTTATTGCAGATTGTTGTAATGGAGTAGTATGTAGCACATTTCTTTTTGAAGCAAAAGAAAATATAGTTTGTCAGTAATTTATTCTTTTATCTTTAACATTTTAATTTATAATTATACATTTTACAGTTCATCTCTTGTTATGTATTCATAACCATTAATTCTTAGTAATCTGAAATGTAAAAATCTTGTTATCCAACTCATAGTCTTTCTGAAGTGTTTCTATTACTTTTCTCTACTTAAATCCATCCATCCTCAACCTTTTCCCATTTTTGCACATAGGGTTGGGTGGGGTATCACTTCAGCAGTGACAATCATCTAGAGCCGAGGTTAAATAATGTTGTTTTAAAACGTTTTTACTGCCTCTTGGCCTGAGTACTGGATGAAATGTGTTTGTTTTTGAATCAGTCTTACCTTGCTAATAAAGTTAAATAAACAGATATATAAATAAAACAAAAATACTAGCATTGACATCACCAGCTCCATGATACAGAAGGATATAGCCCCCTGATTGTGACAGAAACAACTTGGGATTAATTAGTGACCCAGATAATGGAGAACCTGGGCAGAGGCTGGGGGAGCGAGAGAGAGAGGTTCGAACTGACTTATCCATTTGGGCAGGGAGAGCTCATCCACCAAACTGCATTATAAACACATAAGGCCTGGCAGATGGTAACATTTCGGGTCACGATGTGTCAGTCCACCAAGGCATGTCTTCATGTTCCATGGCTAGAATTGACACATTCACTTATGTGGATGTGTCATACTGGCCAATATTATGGGGTTTATGTGCACTTTAGGTAGAGTGATACAGGGTTGAGATCAAAACCTGTAAACTCCCTGAAGGATGAAAGGCTTAATTCTTAATTTTCACCCCTCGCTGGTGTCCAGCATACCAAGAAGAAAGAGGTCTTGAATTATCAAGTGAATGAAAATGCCTGATGATCAAGAAGGAGCAAAAGAGAAAACAGCTGTTTAAAAAACGCTGTCATTGTGAAGCTGCTGTATGGATAGGGTTCTAGATCAGAAGACTGAAGTGTCAAAACTTTGAATTTGATATGGTTGACACCATATGATCAAAGTCTTGAAACTTTGAATCTTTTAACAGAGATCTCCATACAGCATGGAAAGGGAAGATTTCCCTTTTCTGCATTGTAGTGCGATCTCAGAGTTGGTATATTTAAGTAGCGGGGGTGTGGGGGGTGCAGTGGGGCTTGCCCCCTGCTTAGAATGTTTAAATGGTTTGTTTTTGTAGGTTTTTGTGTTTTATTACATTTTCAATGTTTCAAGACTTCGATTGTATGGTGTCAACCATTTTAGATTCGATGTTTTGAAACTTCAGTAATGTAATATAGACCCTAAAGATAGGACTGCTGTCGATTGTCATAAGTCTAATTCATCAAATTCTGTCAAACAAAACATTTCCCTGTAGATTTGTTTCTTAGTATCCAAGCATTGAAATGTTGTCTGAACATACAGAATGTAATACTTTTGAGGGAACAGACAGTACTTGTAGAGTGATAAAAACTCTCCTGTGGGGTAGTTTTGCAAAATGCTCACGTTTAATGTCATAAGGTAATTTTCTTGGGAGTTATTGCTGCAGAATAAGTTTAAATATTTACAGATGTGTTTATTAGTCTTTTTCCTTTTGAAATTTTGGGATTGTGCTACATATTTCAGCTTTATTGAACTTTGCTTTAAGAAATGTATGCATTATATATAAAACACTTTTCTATTTGATGTGTCACTGCAGTACCTTGTGTTAACATGAAACTAGTGCAATCCTTTGTAGACTCTGTGGCATAAATGGATGAAATCCTGATTGCACCAAAACATCCAGGGTTTGACTAGTGTTCCGGGTACCAAAAGTACCGTTTAGAGATCAAAGAGGATTGACAAGACTCACATCTGTTTGCCTCTCTTGATGGGGAGCCCATTGCTGGACACTCATTTATATATTTCCAGTTTCATTTATAAACGGAGATTTTTTTGGAAGAAATGCTAATTAAAACATAATACTCATATTTTATTTATTCATTTTATTTATTTATTAATCATTTGTTTACCGGGAAAGTCCGACTTGGAATGAACCATTTTCAGTGGATGCCTGGGGAGCAGTGCTCCAGAAGCATGTCTTTGTAACATGCATTATGTTTATATTATGTCATTATGTCATATGCATTACAAGATTCAACAAAACATTTGAAGTCATCTTAAGGTTTCCTCTGCTTAGCTTGTAAAAAAGAGATAAGCTGATTATCTCTTAATTACATCTTTTTTAATCTAGTTGTATATAATGTATATAACAGCTTTAATGTGATCAAAGAGAATTTTATAGATTGTCAGCACCATGAAAAACTGTTATACATGAAGTCAGTTTTCAAAGAACATAGTAATAACGGCATGCTCGCTAATATGTAGTTTCACTGTTGTGACATTTCATGGATATGGACTTGAAAACTTAACACAAGTTTTCAAATTCTTACATTTGATAGGTTCCCTCACAATTACAGCAGAAATCATTTTAACGCCATCACTGCAGTTCTTCATGCAGACTTCACCACCAGCTGCTTAATTTCTCAGATTTGCTGTTTTTTTGAACATCTGATATTGTTAATCCTCGTTCATTCCTTACGCACAGGTATCGGTTCCGAGCTCAGAACCGAGCCAGCCATTTTCCAAGCTCGTGTCAGCTTCAAACTCTCCAGCTAAACTCTTACCCACAATCCCCCTCTCCCTGTTACCTCAGATTTCGTTTGCCACGTTGCCATTTGGTCGTGTCAAGCTACTTCTCTTGAGCTAAGTATAGTCAATTGTTGTTTAATAGCTTTATAGACTACTTTTCTGTCAGAAAAGTTCATATTTTATTGTCTCTTACCCTATCGCATCTAGCGCTCATAATTTCTTCAGGTTTTTCTGCCTTTTCTTTACAACTTTACCGCAAAGTATTCTCTCTTTACCATCGTTGGTAATCCTTTCACCGTTTTCTCTCATACCTTCGGGTACTTTCTTGTACCATTGTTGGTAACTTTTTCTACTGTTTAATTTGCTGTCATGGCTGATAAGAAAAGTAGTCAGGGATTTAAGCGGTGTTCTGATTGCGGACACAAACTGCCTACTTCTGATGCACACTCTTTGTGTGTTTATTGTTTGGGAGCTTCTCATTTGTCTGTTGATCCACCCTGTACTATTTGTGACAACTTTTCTAATAGAACCTTGTTGGAAAGGAAAAACAAGCTGATACTGAAGGGACTTCTAAAATCTCCCTTTTCAGAGGCTATTTCTGGGTTGGAGGCCTCAACCCCTCCTAGAGCACATAAGAAAACCTTGGATGTTTCTACTAAGTCTAAATCTTTGCCTTCATCCCCGGCTGAGGTCTCCGGCCAACCAAAACCTAAAAAGGCTAAAGTTTCGACTCCGGAGCTTTCTCAGTCAGCTCCAGTGCTTTCGGTGCCTAGACCTTCAGCACCGAGGCCTCGGCTTCATTAGTGATTTCGGCTCCATTTTCTCCTGCAGCCTTCTGTATATCGGCACTGAGGGGGTCCTTGGTTCAGACCATTACTACTGTATTGGCACCGACCATTCAGTCAGCACAGACCTTGACCGCATCGGCTCTGAGATCTTTCTCGGAACCAATGACTTTATTATTGACTCCAGTTTTGTCAGTTCCAGCTTTGGAACAGACAACCACTTTGGCACCAATCCCTGTGTCGGTGTAGACAATGACCTCGGCACTGATGACTTCTTCGGTGCAGACAACAGTAGTCCAGTCTTTCTCAGCACCGTTGTCCTTGGTGCGTTCAGATGAGATGGGCACTGACTCTGCCTCTTTTGTGGACAGGCCTGTTTCTCCCTCAGTCTCCGTGAGGTCCACTAGAAGCCTTTCCGAACATGATGTGTTGCGTCTTGTGGACCAGGCATTCTTGGCCAAAGGTATCCCACCCCTCAGGAACTATCCTTCCTTGGGAGGTGATCACCCATCTCCAAAGACCCCTTCTTATTCTCCTCCTTCATTGCCTTTGAAGTCCATGGATATAGCACAGTCTTCCCCTTCTGTGGTTCCCTTTATGGATCTCACTAAGGAACCGCAGTTGCCTTCATGGCAGGAAAGTTTTGCCATGACCCAGGATGTCAACTGTGACATGCATAGCTTGCTGCTCCACAGCCATCCAGGGACTCCGGGTCGGCAGGCTGAGCCACTTAGGGGAGGGGTGTCCCCTGTCCTAGACACACACTCCTCTTCGAGTGGACCAGCCTTCCAACTGATGGAGAAGGCTTTCGCTGCTGCTGGCAATTCTGGACTGTCTATACCTCCGCCCTCCTCTGGTATACTGGTTTCACAAGTCGCACTTAGCGGACACCGGGTTCAGGGGCCGCAGGACATATTCCCTCAGGAATCTCCTTTTCCGCTGTCTTCTCCAGCTTCTCCCACTGAGGAGGTCCACCGGAAAAGTTTGTGTAAGAGGAAGCATATGGACTCTAGAGAGGACACAGATTTTGATGAGGGGGAAGGATCCCCTCGGTCACCCTCTGAGGTATCCTTTGGTCATATCCTCGAAATCCTGAAACAGAGAGTTGACTGGCAGTCTTCTAATCCAACCACTGAGGAATCTGTGTTCCTGCAGGCCTTTCGTGCCCAGCCCCCTACCTCCTGGGTTACTCCGCCTGCCAATGAACTTGTCCGGCTCATCGTGCAGCATGCTTGGAAGGCTCCTGATACCATCAAAGCTATTCCCCGGAGGCCAGATAAGATCTTGTCCCCTCCTGCTTCGGATCCCCATTGGTCCAAAGGTCTTCCTGTGGATGCTTTGGTGGTGGCGGCCGCAACAAAAAAGGATCTGGCAGAAGAAGAAAGCCCGACTGTCCATCCACTTAACAGATAGTCTCAGGCCCTGGACAGGATAGGGAAGCACACCTTTGCTATAACGACCTTTGCTATCAGGTCCCTGAATTATATGGCATGTTTTACCAGGCTTCAGAGGGATTTGGTTTCTGAGCTCTCTGAAACCTTGGCTGGTGCCATGTCTGATGAGGTCTATGACAAAGTGGCCTCTCAGCTGGCCACCATTGAATCTATATCTAACTCCTCTATGTGATTGATATCTCACGCATCAGGAGGAGTAGCTAGAGCAGCGGGTTCAGCTGCGGTCTTGAGACGACATGCCTGGATGCGCTTGTGCAACTTCGCGGAACCCTTTAAGTCTTCTTTTCTTAATGCCCCTATTGAGGCCTCCTCGTTGTTTGGGCCCAAAGTTAAAAGCACACTGGCCAGATGTGAACAGGATGGCAAGACCCTTTCTGCCATAGGTGTCTGTTATTCTTCCCCTCAACGTGCTTTCTCCTGAAACCAAAAAAGTGGGAAGATATGGTTCAAGAAATCTCAGGGTCCTTTTCGTGACACACAGGCCGAGTTCTCCCCCCAGAGGCAGAGGGGGAAACTCACAGTGAAGATGCCCCTTTCGGGGCAGAGGGGGTCCGCGTAACCAGGGTTCCAGAGATTCTTTCCCTGGCCAATCCTACCAGCGCTCCTGAATAGCGGCCCAACTCCTTTCCTCTGGAGGTAGTTGGGGGGCGTTTCTCCTTGTACCGTTCTGCCTGGCTAATCATCACGATCGATTCTTGGGTACAAAGGATTATAACCAGAGGTTATCATATCCTCTTCGATCTCTGTCCTGTCCCTTCAAAAAAGTCTTCCTGACATTCCACCCGGTCAAAGGGAAGAAGTAGCACTAGAGATAGAAAAGCTGCTAAGAAAGAGAGTTATCCAAATAGTCCCTCCACACCAGATAGGATCCAGATTCTACTCAAGACTATTTTTGCTGCCAAAGAAAACCGGTGACTGGAGACCAATTTTGGATTGCAGTGTATTGAACAAGTTTGTGAGAGAAAAAAATTCTGGATGGTCACAATACAGTCTATCCTCTCGCTGTTGGAAAAGGATGATTGGATGTGCTCTATAGATCTTCAAGATGCGTACTACCACATAAAGGTGGACAGGCCATCAAGAAGATTTCTGCGCTTCCGTGCAGGAGCCAGTCACTACCAGTTCAGAGTACTGCCTTTTGGACTCTCTACAGCCCCCAGAGTGTTCACAAAGTGCATGGCAGTTGTCACAGCTCACTTGCGACTTCAAGGATTCCAGGTGTTTCCATACCTAGACGACTGGCTCATTTCCGCCCCCACCAGACATCTACTGGAAAAAGCCCTGACATACTCTCTCCTCATTGCTCAAAGGCTAGGCATAACCTTAAACTGGCAAAAATCCAATCTCACCCCATCTCAGTCGATAGAATTCATAGGGGTTATCTTGGACACAAAAAACTGCAGAGCTGCTATTCCAGAGCACAGAATTATAAGGATAAAGCAACAACTACTTCCAATCCTTTCAAAGGAAAAATCCATGGCTCACTTGGTTCTACAGCTGTTGGGTTCCATGGCAGCCTCCATCACCATTGTTCCCCTGGCCAGGTTTCACATGAGGCTTCTACAATGGCTACTGCTCACCCAATGGTATCCTTTTCAGCATCCCCTTTCAGCCATGATAAATGTAACCCACAGGTGCAAACAGGATTTAAATTGGTGGATGACACACAATCTCTCACAATTGTCTCATCCCTTCCCCTCCAGCAACCCAAAGCCACAGTGACCACGGACGCCTCCCTGATGGGGTGAGGGGGGGGGGCTATGTCAGGGACAAACAGTCCAAGGCACTTGGTCCGAACTGGAGGCCTATCTGCATATAAATGTTCTAGAGCTGAGGACAGTGCTTCTGGCGTTGCAAGCATTCCATCCCCTGCTGCCGTCTGGGACAATTGTGATTCAGTCAGACAACATGGAGGTGGTCTGGTACATCAACAAGCAAGGTGGAACCAAATCTTACCCCCTTTGTTGAGAGGCCATGAAGATATGGCAATGGGCGATGGCTACCAACCATTTTCTTCTAGCAACGCACATTCCCGGGAGTTCCAACGCACATTCCCTGGCGTTCCAACGTGATAGTAGACAGACTCAGCAGGTGCATTCTTCAGCCTCACGAGTGGTCCCTGAATCCCTTGATAGCGGTGAAGATCTTCCACCACTGGGGCCGTCCTTGCTCCGACCTCTTTGCATCCCCGACCAACTACAAATGCAGCAACTACTTCACCCTGATTCCCCCTCCGGGACAGTCACCCAGGGACGCTCTTGTCCATGATTGGCCCTTGGGTCTTCTTTACGCATTTCCATCCTTTCCCCTCATTTCCCAGTTTCTGAAGAAAGCCCGTCGGTTGAAGAGCAAGGTGATCCTCATAGCACCATATTGGCCTCGACAGATTTGGTTCCCCTTTCTTTGGCCTCACCTACTAGATCGGACATGGATTCTCCATCCAACCCCGGAGTTGATCTCACATCCACAGAACCTGATTCATCCCAACTTGAACAGCCTGAAGCTCACGGCTTGGCTACTCCAATTCCCTTGATTGCCAGGCAGAGTGATCTTTCTTTACCAGTACGGGACATTCTTATTGCATCTCTTAAGTCTTCCACTAGAATTACTTATCTGAGCAAGTGGAAAAGATTTACCTGTTGGCTGAAAGATAAACAAGTAGACCCCTTTTCAGCACCAGTGTTGATAATACTAGACTATTTGGCCGACATGTTTCAATCGGGTCTATCGGCCTCTACCATTAGAGTTCATTTGGCTGCAATTTCTAATTTTCATGAGGGTGTCCAAGATTCCTCTCTTATGTCCCATAAATTGTGCAAGACCTTCATAAAAGGTGTGAATCATCTGAAGCCACCTTTTAGAGAACCTATTCAACCATGGGATTTATCATTACTTCTACAAGCTCTGACAATGTCACCTTTTGAACCAGCCTCTTCCTGCGACCTCAAGCATTTGTCATGGAAAACCTTGTTTTTGGTCACCATTACTTCTGTCAGATGTATTTCTGAGCTTCAAGCTTTATGTATCAAGAGTCCATACTTGATTTTTCATAGCGATAGAGTGTCTCTGGGAACTAATCCATCATTTCTGCCTAAAGTGATCTCTGAAATGTCTGTTAATCAAACCATTGAATTGCCAGTTTTCATTCCCAATCATTCAAACAGAGGAAAGTATTGCCTACATACCCTAGATATACACAGGCAAATCCATTTTTACTTAAACAGGACTAAACCTTTTTCGTAAATCTGACCAGTTATTTTTGGCCCTTTTTGGACCTAGATTAGGATCTGCTGTTGCTAAGGTCACATTAGCTAGATGGTTGAAGGACTGTGTGACCTTTATTTATACACAACGTAATATCTCGTTGCCTACTACCATGAAAGCTCATTCAACAAGGTCGGTGGCAAACTCTGCTGCCTTCCATGCCATAGCTTCTTTACATGACATCTGTGTAGCTGCAACTTGGGCTACGCCTCATAACTTCATCAATCATTACAAATTGGATTTGGCCTCCAGGGGAAGAGCATCATTTGGTTCTGTGGTGCTCAGGAATGTCCTTACATAAGAGCCTCGCAGGAATAGATGCATAAAGAATGAACGAGGATTAACAATATCAGATAAAGAAGTTATGTCTTACCATAACGTTCCATCTGTATTGCTGATCTTCGTTCAGTCATTATGACCCTCCCACCTTCCCCCTCCTGTGGTTTCTAGTGGATCTCACCATCCGGTTCTCTTAGGTTATTTGACCAGAGGTAGCCTCTACCTTCTTTGACTTGCAGACTCAATCTGAGGTAACAGGGAGAGGGGGATTGTGGGTAAGAGTTTAGCTCGAGAGTTTGAAGCTGACGTGAGCTTGGAAAATGTCCGGCTCGGTTCCGAGCTCGGAACCAATACCCATGCATAATGACTGAATGAGGATCAACAATACAGATGGAACGTTATGGTAAGACATAACTTCTATTTTCTGAACCCACTGTTTATTTCAGCATTTTTTATTTCAGACCCAGCAAACCCAAGTCAAAGGGACCTCTGTTTTTTTGCCATAAAGATTTCTGGTGCAGCTAAACGTGTTAACATTTGAAGTGTAATACTAAAGCACCATGACAATCTTATATACACAGTCTCACCTTTTGTAATGGATCTTGTTTTAATAGTATAGTTTTATAAAGGAACATGCACTTTCTCATATAACTACTACTGCATTCCATGCTTTTTTAAGTGATCATCTGGGCAGACAGGGAGGTAAAGAGTTTGAGGTAAGAGAAAAAGAAAACGAAAGGTGAGGAAAAGGCAGGTTATAAGCCATACACCTTAACCAACTAGAAAGGTGATCTAATGATGATCATCATAACATCCATGATGCTAAAACTTTGTCTAAATTTATCATTGACTGCATTCAAAGTAGTAAAACGCATGGCCTAAACATCCATTCACTTTGAAATACTATCTGTCAAAAACAGAAGCATTTATTCCAAGTCCTGGATCAGCATAGTTCACATGCAGATAGAACATGACATGTCAAGTTAGTCCCACGGATGTAAAAGTAAATTATGTGTTATTTATTGTTTTACCACATTTATCACACATTTTACTCCTTGTTTCCATACCATAAGCCATTGCAAGGAAATGATACATCATGTTCGGCATTACACATTGACCTTGTGGAGATACTGTGAAACTTGACCCCTACAATGCAGAGTCATTTCTGACAGCTAACTCTTCTGGGGCCATATGTCATAAATCCCTTAAGTGATTATTTTAGGCTAGTTGTCCAACATATAATCGTGAGTCTTGTGGAAATAAAAGTGAATTTAGTTTCATTTATTGTTGCCCAACTTGTAAGTAAGGTGATGGCATCCAGGTCAAAGTAAGTTATAATGTTTCTTTATTTAGCCCTTATTAGACCCATCATTGAGTATAATGACCCTTCAGCATGTACCTGACCAGACATATTCAACAGTTGGAATGCCCACAAAGGTTCCTTATCAGGAGAAATCAGGGTGTGAATACATAATCCTGTACAGACTGCCTTAAAGGCCTGCCTGTACTCTGACTCCTACAGGTTACTGAGAGGCGATCTATGCCTGCCATACAAGGAATCAATGGATCCAGCTCTGATGGACCTTTTGTACATCCATAAAATGAGCAGCATCAGGACCACTAGATCCAAAGACTTAAATTTTGCTTGTGAGATAAACAAAGATATGTTGGAGAGAGAGAGAGAGATGCATCTTAGAGAACCCCATGCTCTGGAACAGTCTCCCTATTGATGTGAAGCACAGTCGAACCCTAACCCTTTTTAAGCATAACCTTGACCAACAGATGGGAAATCAGAAATTCTCCGTGGGTCTGGTGCCCATGTCTGTGATAGACAGTCACAGACAGTAATCCCCAAACTAACACCCACCATACCACCTCCTAATAAACATCCATAATACATAAGGACACAATTGGGTTGGGTTGCACAGTTAGGCTTATAATGGTGGTCATTATCCTAGTATATACTTATGAACTTGTAGCACAGTTAATATTTGGCCAGTCTACTGTATGATTTCCTCAGAAGGCAGTAGTTCATTGTCTGTGACATCTAACCTGAGTACTTGATCTGGTATTTCCAAATCTGTAGGTTTTCTGAAGTAGTAACCTGTTAAATGCATCATAAGCATTGCCGATTGCTGTATTTTTTGGTTAACTCATTTGTGGAACATATATCTTTTCACAAAAGTAGCAAGTGGCTTCTGATCTAAGTCAAGACCAAGACCATATGATCGACTTTGCAAAATGCTGAATGACAGAACGACACAAAATAAGAGAACGACACAAAACAACAAAAATCTATGTTTTTGCAGGGGGACAAGCTCCCTGCACCCCCTATACCCCCTGCATATTATATATAAAAACTCCGAGATCACACAACAGTGAGGAAAAGAGTATATTCCCTAATCCCTTCTGTCTCACGATCTCCATACAAAAGCTTTGACATTTCAGAAGTTCATACAGTCTCAACCATATGAAGTTCAACTTTCTGAAAAGTCAGTCTTCTGAAATGGACATACATACATGCAGTTGTTTGTATTTTTCTGTCTATATATATATATGTGTGTGTGTGTGTGTGTGCGTATATGTATATATATATATATATATATATATATATATATATATGTGTGTGTGTGTGTGTGTGTGTGTTTATATATATATATATATATATATATGTGTATGTGTGTGTATATATATATATATATATATATATATATATATATATATATATATATATATACGTATATGTATGCTTACATACATGCATACACATATTTATACACACACACAGATAGGTAATAAAACATGAGTATATAAATATGGAAATATTAAATTGTTAAATTGTTAAATTCCAAAAATCGCTTATAATCCTCTTCTATTTTGTTAAGATGCTTTTTGTTAAGCAGGCATCTGTGACATAAAACAAGCGTTTTTCCACTGCCATACCTCAGTCTGTGTGAGAGCACAGCTCCTTTGCCATAAAACAAAGCATCACAGGAAAGGATCCTCAGTTATCTGAATAATGAACATGCACTTCAGGGTGTAGCAAGGGTTTGTACTTTTGAAATGCTAATTCCATTTCTGTTCATTTTGTCCATCTCACATATTTACATAACATAAGATTCAACACTGCAACATTTGTTAAGTACCTCTTATAATAATTTTGAACATCTAAATATAGATTCACTTCAGTAAAATTTTTATGGTATGGCAGATTTTACTTTAATCTCTGCTTCGTCTTAGTACTTCACTTCATTTTCAGTAAATATCGGCTCCTTCGAACATACAAGTATTCATCCTTCAGTCTTTTCAGAGCTTTGTCTACGTTAGTAAATAAGATAATATCCAAATAAACACCAACATGTGGGACACCTTGTAGTAAACATTTTCTCTGAAATGTAACTGGTGACTTAACACTCCAAAAACTGGATGTTATATGAATCCATTCTTGTATGAGTAGTTAGATTAAGTATTCTTAAACTAGAGATTCCAAACCATTTGTTACAGCATGGCTGTTACATAATTTAGAAAATTTGACACCATGCCAAGAGGGCGTTCTTCATTAAACTGTAAGTTTAATTTGCGCAAACACTAAGAAGCATGATCATTTCTCTTTTTTCATTTTCAGTATCATTTGGTGCAAAAAAAATGTTCCTTTTACTGAATTTATTTCAGAACTATAATTGTGGCTTCACATCAGAGGCAAAGTACTTTGTACTAGATTCTTTAAATATTTTAGCTGTATATGTCACAAATTAAGGTGTTATAGCCAGAATATATAAAAAGTCCAAACCCCTTTATGATGTAACACCTTATTTATTTATTTATTGACATTTGTTAACCTGGATGGTCCAACTGGGCTTGTGGTCCGTTTTCAGTGGAGACCAGAGGAGAAAAGCTCCAGTTACAAACAATTTACAGCATGCGAAAAAAAAATTCACAATCAATGAATTAAAACAATTTGAAAATAACAGCAAGCCTAAGATGCAAAGTAGAAAGCATGGACATAGTGATATACACATAGGATTACTTACAAGATAAATATAGATTTATATAAGATTTTAATTCCTTCAGTATTGTTGATTTTGTGTAGCAAGTGGCAACCTTGTGGGTTCCTATGTGAATTGCAGGTAGATCATATTAGATACATATACAGGGGTAAGGTGGGTTATGTTGGATCGTTAGATCATATTAGATACATATACAGGGGTAAGGTGGGTTATGTTGGGTCGTTAGATCATATTAGATGTATATACAGGGGTAAGGTGGGTTAAGTTGAGTCGTTAGATCATATTATATACATATACAGGGGTAAGGTGGGTTATGTTGGGTCGTTAGATCATACTATATACATATACAGGGGTAAGGTGGGTTATGTTGGGTCGTTAGATCATATTAGATGCATATACAGGGGTAAGGTGGGTTAAGTTGAGTCGTTAGATCATACTATATACATATACAGGGGTAAGGTGGGTTATGTTGGGTCGTTAGATCATATTAGATGCATATACAGGAGTAAGGTGGGATATGCTGAGTCGTTAGATCATATTAGATACATATACAGGGGTAAGGTGGGTTATGTTGGGTCGTTAGATCATATTAGATACATATACAGGGGTAAGGTAGGTTATGTTGGGTCGTTGGATCATATTAGATTCATATACAGGGGTAAGGTGGGTTATGTTGAGTCGTTAGATCATATTAGATACATATACAGGGGTAAGGTGGGTTATGTTAAGTCGTTATATCAATTAGATACATATACAGGGGTAAGGTGGGTTATGTTGAGTCATTAGATCATATTAGATACATAAACAGGGCTAAGGTGGGTTATGTTGAGTCGTTAGATCATATTAGATACATAAAAAGGGGTAAGGTGAGTTATGTTGGGTCGTTAGATCATATTAGATACATATACAGGGGTAAGGTGGGTTATGTTGGGTCATTAGATCATATTATATACATATATAGAGGTAAGATGAGTTATATTGGGTCGTTAGATCATATTAGATACATATACAGGGGTAAGGTAGATTATGTTGAGTCATTAGATCATATTAGATACATATACAGGGGTAAGGTAGGTTATGTTGAGTTGTTAGATCATATTAGATACATATACTGGGGTATAGTGGGTTAGGTTGGGTTGTTAGATCATATTAGATACATGTACAGGGGAAAGGTGGGTTATGTTGGGTCGTTCGATCATATTAAATACATAAACAGGGGTAAGGTGGGTTATATTGAGTCGTTAGATCATATTAGATACATATACAGGGGTAAGGTGGGTTAAGTTGGGTTGTTAGATTATATTAAATACATATACAGGGGTAAGGTGGGTTATGTTGGGTCGTTAGATCATATTAGATACATATACAGGGGTAAGGAGGGTTATGTTGAGTTGTTAGATCATATTAGATACATATACAGGTGTAAGGTGGGTTATGTTTTGTTGTTAGATCATATTAGATACATATACAGGGGTAAGGTGGCTTATGTTGAGTCGTTAGATCATATTAGATAAATAAACAGGGGTAAGGTTGGTTATGTTGAGTCATTAGATCTTATTAGATACATATACAGGGGTAAGGTGGGTTATATTGGGTCATTAGATCATATTATATACATATTATATACATATACATATACAGGGGTAAGATGGGTTATGGTGGGTTGTTAGATCATATATACATATACAGAGGTAAGGTGGGTTATGTTGAGTTGTTAGATCATATTAGATACATATACAGGGGTAAGGTGGGTTATGTTGGGTCATTAGATCATATTAGATACATTTACAGGGGTAAGATGAGTTATATTGGGTCGTTAGATCATATTAGATACATATACAGGGGTAAGGTGGATTATGTTGAGTCATTAGATCATATTAGATACATATACAGGGGTAAGGTAGGTTATGTTGAGTTGCTGTGTTATGCCATCATGTCTCCCAGTGGTTTATGAAATGATTTCATTCATGCTGCACAATGATGGAGCAGGGTTCATTGCCATAATATGGTAATGAGATGATCCTGTGGTGGGAGCTCATATGCATCACTGTGAGAGAGCAGCATTAGTGTGGTGGATCAGTGCGGTCAGATACCCCACACTATCTGCAGGTACCTCATTTTCATACCATTACTTATATAGTTGGGATTAGCCCACACAGCATTGGTGTAGTGTTTCTGTGTCATGTATGGTATGTTCATTGAAACGTATACTGTAGTAAGTATACATTTACATATACAGTACATTTACAGTGAAGTAAGTACATATACAGAATTGCACCATCATTGTCTTGAAATCTGTATGATACACAAATGGTTCTGATTGTCATTGTACTCATACCAGCATTACACCATAGGGCATATAATTCATGAATCTTGCTAGGATAAAAAAAATCATCTGCTTTTACAATATTTGTGTTTCCTCCTCCTACTCTGTTACTTCATCTTGCTTTTTCAGCTACTTGTGCTCTAAAGTGGCATTCAGTTTCATATTTTCTCCTGTATTTATTACTGCTTGTTCTTAGCCTGTTTAAATAATGTAAGTGTTACTCTATGCCTCTTAGTTTTGGTCTAAGCAGTTGGGCTTTAGGCCTACCCCTTAGCTCTCCCTGGCCTCTCTCCCTTGGATGGACAATTTCCTATGATTTCTCCTGACATCCTGGTTGATATGGGCATCCTGAGACAGTATAGCAACTGTCTCATGTAGATGGACAACCATCTGCTATTACCAGCTAGGAACACAATTTGTGAGATATGCAATTACATTAAGAACCTAGAGTCTATGCTGTCTCCCTCACAAGCCAGTATATCTGGCACTGAGAAGGTTATCAACAAATTCACTACACCTCAAATACCACCCTCAACTACACAACACACACCCACATATGTGGAGGTTTTCAACAAAAACATACCCAAACAAAGGAGACCACAGAGGCAAAAACACATGTGAACTCCACAACACTCCACACCACATAACACGTATAGTCCACACACCTGTTTCTCACAACCACAAAGGCCTATCATAAACTTAACATATTACTCATAGGAAACTCCGTTGTGAGACACACAGATGTGCCTCTTACTAGGCTGGATAAGGAGAAAGTCATGGTTAGTTGTCTGTCAGGTGCCAGAATCCGCCATATCACACACGCACTCAAGTCTCTCAACAACAGGTACTATTATGACTCTGTCATAATCCATGTTGGGGTGAACGACTTGAGACGTACCTCCCAGAACTATATGAAGAGAGACATGATTGAGCTCGCTGAATATGTGTCCCAAGCAGATATGTCCCTAGCCTTAAGCAGCATTCTACCATCACCCAGAATGATGCCTTAATACAAACAGAAAATGATTGACTTTAACAATTGGCTTAGTTTCTGGTGTCATTCTAGGGGGATCCAGTACCTGACAGCCTGGGAAGATATGATTGACAGACCATGATGCTTTGCTAGAGATGGTCTGTATATGTCTCACTTGGGCTTCAGGCTTATGTCAAAGGCCCTTGCCTCCCCCATAATGCCTTTTGTAGGAAAAGTCCTGAGGTCAATAAAATCAACATAAAAATTTCAACAAAATGCAAATTAAACGTCATGCTGCTAAACACTAGGAGTCTAAACATGAAACTGCACTCATTGCAAGCATTCTTAACTCTGGAAGATGCTGACATTTGTGCAATCACAGAAACCTGGTTCAAATCTATGGAGAGCACCCCAGCCTTACCTTGTTACTCCTTCTATCATACATTCAGACCCCAAACTGTGGGCAGCAAAGCCAAAGGAGGTGGAATTTCAATGTATATTAAAGACACAAACACCTCCAGGCTGGGCAAACAATATGACGCACAGGAGACACTCCAGGTGCAGTTAACCATTGACAAGACCCCTATTCAAATCATGGCTAGATACAGGCCCCCAAATTTGACCCAGGATGCCAACTCCACCTATATGGACCTCCTTCAATCTATCGAGATTCAACCTTTTACCCTGATCCTGGGTGACTTTAACTACCCAACCATAGGCTGGAAAAACTACTCATGCCAAAATGCAAATGCCCAGAGATTCCTTGATTTTTATCAATGCAAATACCTTGGAGCAGCTAGTTGGTACCCCCACAAGAGGTGATAATATCTTGAACTTGGTATTAACCAACATGAGTAACCACTGCAGCACTCCTACAGTATCATCCTCCCTGATAAGATCTGACCATAAAGTGGTCACTTTCAAAGTCAGCATCTCCGCTGACCCCCCTCTAACTAGGGTGAAACAAAAAAACTTCTCAAAAGCTGATTACAGCCTCCTGAGGGATGGTATAAAAAGCTTCACAGCCCCCTCCCCCTCTGTTGGAACTGGTACCAATGTCCAAATTTACACCAAAGTACTATACGAGAACTTATATAGATGCTTGGAATTAGGAATACCTGACAGGACAAAAATCATCTTCCGCAAGGAAGAGTAAACCTTTCTGGTGGACATCTGCAATAAATGAACTATATAACAAAAGGAAAAACATTGCTGTCCAGGACCAAGAAGGAGCAAGTATCCAATTGGAAGCAATTTCTCCTTAGTCTGAACAAGCAAATAAGAGCACTAGTGAAATCCTCTAAAGCCAACTTCAAGTCCAAATTGACCATATCTACTAAAGACAATCATAAGGCCTTCTTCACCTATGTCTGCAATCTCAAAGGAAGTACCCAGATCTGTTCAGAAATGGTGCTCAAGGACACCACATACACAAATGCTGTAGATATAGCCAACCTACTGACTGACAGATTCAGTGAAAACCTCACCCCTCTGTCCCCCCCATCAGTAAATCAAGACATCTTCAGTACCTTCCCCCTCCCCTTATCTCTAGGGAACAGGTCATCACTGCCCTCTCAAAGGCAAAAAATACAGCCTCCATGGGACCCGATAACATCCCAGGCTGCATCCTACATGAACTCAGGCATGAACTTGCAGCACCATTAGGCACCCTATTCAACCCAAGCCTGAGTATTGGCTTTGTCCCAGCTGAGAGGAGGACAGCCACTGTCATCCCTTTACACAAAGGTGGAACGTCCACCGATCCAGGAAATTATAGACCCATCAGCCTAACTAGCCTAATCTGCAAGACCATGGAACGGATTATCATGGACCTCATTAACAGGGACATTGGCAACCTCCAAACACTCGACCCCATGCACTTTGGCTTTTTCAAGGGGAGGTCATGTCTGTTAAATCTGGTCGACTTCTTTGAGACAGTCACCAAAGCCATGAACAAGCGGAAGACAGTACAAACCACCTATCTTGACGTGGCCATGGCCTTTAACACTATTCCCCACTCAGGCATAGTACACAAACTCACTCACCCCTCACTGGTGAGATCAGATCATAAACTAATCTCGCTGGAGGTCCTCATCCCGCCCCCACCTGAAACAAAAAAGACCACAGTGAAAAACTTCTCAAAAGCCGATTTCACACTTCTAAAAACTAGTGTGGTCTCCTTTAAGGCCCCTGAGTCAGTGGTAAACATTACTCAAACCGCTGAATCACTTACAAATGCCTTCTACCAGCACCTACAGGACTGCATGGATCAGGCAATCCCAAACAAAACTAAGACTCTCTGTACCAAAGGCAAGCGTCCAGTCTGGTGGACCCCAGCCATAAACAAGCTCTACAACAAAAGGAGGAAGCTACTACAAGATAGAGCAAAATCCTTGAAAGGTAAGACACCTTTGATCATTATAAGTAAAAAACTAAGCGCTCTCATAAAATCATCCAAGGCAAATTTTGAGAGAAAAATCGCCAAGGACTCTAAAGACAATCATAAGGCCTTCTTTAGCTATGTTAGAAACCTAGGAGGAAACTCCCAGATATGCTCAGAATTAGTTCAAAATGATGTGAAAATTACTGAACCTACACACATTGCTAACATACTGGCTGACAGGTTCAGTGCAAACTTCTCCCCTCCCCAAAAGGAGAGATATCTATTCCAGAGGATTGTAGCCCCCAAACATCTCCAACGCCCAGGTGAGAACTGCCCTCACTAAGGCAAAACACAACATCCATGGGACGGATGGTGTCCCCGGCTGTGTGCTTCATGAACTCAACGAGGAATTAAACCCACAGTTAGGACAGCTGTTTAATCTTAGCCTCACCTCAGGATACGCACCCAAGGAGTGGCGCCGGCAACTGTGGTCCCACTTCATAAGGGCGGTGCCTCCACAGACCCTGGAAATTACTGCCCCATTAGCTTGACAAGCCTTATCTGCAAAGCCATGGAGAGGATCATAATGAAACTCATAAATAAAGACATAGGGAACTTGCAGACTTTGGATCCAACCCAGTTTGGCTTTGTCAAAGGCAGATCCTGCCTCTTAAACTTGGTTGACTTTTTCGAGACAGTCACCAAGGCCATTGATGAGGGAAAGGCAGTCCATACAGCCTACCTCGACCTGGCAAAGGCCTTGACACAATACCCCACTCAGGTATCATCGAAAAACTCATCAGCTTGAATGTAAACCCATACATCACAAGATGGGTTGCAAACTGGCTAAGTGACAGAACCCACAGGGTCAGAGTTGCTGGAGCCATGTCAGACTCAAAGCCTGTCACAAGTGGTGTCCCACAGGGCTCAGTCCTGGGTCCACTCTTGTTTGGCATCTACTTTTCTGAAGTACAAGCAAACACAGGAGGGTTATGGCTGACAAAGTTTGCAGATGACTGCAAACTGGGCGCCATAGTCGAAAACATATCTGACACAGATATCCTCCAGAAGGGCCTCACAGAAATGGATAACTGGTGCCAGAGCCATGGCCTGAAGTTAAACGCCAAAAAATGCATAGTCATACCCATCGGGAAAAACAAGATTACCCCTTGCTACCATATAGGTGGCAATCCACTGAGCACAGAAAAAGTCATCAGCGATCTGGGGACCCAAGTTGACAGTAGCCTTTCGTTTGACACTCATGTTGCTAAAGTAGTTAGAAAAACCTTCTATATCGCCCACCTGATCATGAAGGGATTCACATCTAGATCAAGGGAGGTCATCGTCCCCCTGTACTCATCACTCATTAGACCTATGATTGAGTACAATGCCCGTTCGAATGTATCTGACCAGACACCTGCTGCAGCTTGAAAGGCCCCAAAGTTCCTCACCAAAAGGATAAAGGGTCTCAAAAATATGTCTTATGCTGCCCGACTGAAAGAACTCCAGCTCTATTCAGTCTCATACCGCTTGCTCAGAGGTGACCTGTGCCTGACATATAAGGCCATGTCAAACCCAGATTTGATGAATATGCTTCACCTCAAAAAATCTAGATCCCTCAGAACCACAAGGGTGGGAGACTTAAACCTTGACACGTTATAAATAGAACGTGCTGGAGGGACAGATTCATCACCCAGAGACTCCCTATGCTGTGGAACAAAATCCCGGTACATGTGAGGCAGAGCACCTCGCTGGCCTTGTTCAAGAGGAATCTTGACCAATGGATGGGAGATCGCAGATATACCCCAGGGATTACTTCAGTGTCACTGCTTGACAGAGGCACAGAAAAATGATAGGCATAGTTTTTATTCAAACTAAAGGGGTGGCGAAAGCCACATGACTATGGGCTAGGCTTATAAATGCCCTTGGGCAGATAGCCTAGTATGAACCTATGAACCTATGAACTAGTTGTCAGTTGATCTTTTATCAGATGGGTAGCAAACTGGCTCACTGATAGAACCCACCTAATCAAAATAGAGGAAACCACCTCAAGCAGGAGACCTGTAACGAGCAGCGTACCCCAGGGATCGGTCTTGGGGCCTCTGTTATTCGGGATATGCTTCTCTGAGGTGCAGGCCAAAACCAGGCAGTGTACCCCAGGGATCAGTCTTGGGGCCTCTGTTATTCGGGATATACTTCTTTGAGGTGCAGGCCAAAACCAGTGGGCTACGGCTGACCAAGTTTGCAGATGACTGCAAGCTGGGCATGGTCATCAATTCTCCAAGTGATGTGGGCATCCTCCAAGAGGGTCTCACTCAGACAAATGACTGGTGCCAGAAACATGGCATCAAGCTGAATGCCAAAGTATGTGTCATCATCCCCTTTGGGGGAGAGTGACTTCCCCACATATTATCACATTAATAACAATATCCTAAGCACGCAATCAGTCATGAGGGATTTGGGCATCCACGTTGATAGCAACCTGACTTTTGACCACCATGTTGCTTCCATTACATGGAAAGCTTTCTGTATGGCTCACCTCATAGGTAAGGATATCTCATCCAGGGACAAGGAGGTTATAACATCCCTGTATTCTTCCTTTATAAGGCCAATTATTGAGTACAATATCCCCTTCGGCATGTACCTCGCAAAACACATGCAGCAGCTGGAGAGATCACAGAGTTTCCTCACCAGAAGAATCCAAGGCCTCAAACATCTACCCTACACAGATAGGCTAAAAGCCGTGTCCCTCTACTCATTTTCATACAGACTCCTCAGTGGTGACCTCTGTCTGGCATACAAAGCAATCTCAGAACCCGCCTTGATGGGAATGCTGCATATCCGCAAGTCACGCTCCACTCGAGTAACCCACACGCCTGGTCAATGGGATTTGTTGGCGGGACAGATTTGTGTCCCAGAAACTCCCCCATCTATGGAATAGACTCTCTCCCCACGTCAAGCAGTGTACCTCATTATCCCTTTTCAAGTGCAACCTGGATAACAGAAAATACACCCCTGGGATTCCACCTGTGTCTCTGCTGGACAGGGGCTTTGGGTGCTGACTTGTCTAAACTTGGGCTAACCTCTTGGCTAGGCTTATAAGGGCCTCAGGGCCAATAGCCTAGTAACTTCCTATGATCCATAGGTGCTATATAGTGTTTCACAAAGTTCATTTGCTAGAAATCCAGTTCCGAACACTGTGGTTGTAGAAACAGCAGGCTACATCATCATTAGCATGAAAGGAAGCTGGATCTGTGTGTTCCAAAACATGTATTCATCTTCAGCAACTATAAATCCTGATTTAGTGAACACTTTTCAAATGAAGATGCTGTAATTTAAAGCAGATAAAACAAACAAAATACCAGGGGTCAACCTGCTACACAGTTAGAACTGCAGTACTTTGTTTTAAAACAGGACCTGTCTGGCAAGTTAGTAGAGAGAGAGTTAAGGTTATGAGCTACTAATGAGCAACATCTTGCACTCATGGATTTGATTCCTTCAATCTCCACTTGTAAACTGTATAACTTTGAGCAGATCACATAGTCATATGGGGCTTCTGTGGTCACCCCCTTAAAAGAAGCATTTGTGATTAGTAAGATTACCCAGTTCATAAATGACTACAATAAAGTTTTTTAAAAATTATGGGGCATAATGATCTTTCATGATGGTCTGAAAGACACTTCCCACCCTGAACAGTTTTGACCATCTAGCAATCTTGTTGACATATTAATCCAATTGTTTCCACCTGTCCCGTGAAGCATAGCACCCTTATCATCCTGTGGGGCTCCTCCTTTCCTGGGTAGGTACGTTTTTTTCCTAGTACAAGTATGGCTGGGATAGTGGAAGATAAGCAGTGAGCACCAGGTTGTGTTCATCCACAAGTGATTGTTACTTTTAATGTTTGTACCACTGTCCAGACCACTCTTAATACTTGCATTTGCGTACATGATGGGCCTCACTGGCAAGTCACTGCCCCATCATCTTATAACATATTACCTTCTAGAAGGCACTGCTCCAATGAGAAGACTTTTTCTGTCCATTAGAGAACAACTGTGTAAAAAGCCTTACTTCATCCCCAGTGTAATAATACCTCCCCCAAATGACTCTTAAGGGACTGGGTCTACTACTTCAACCCTGAGCACAAGCCTTATAAGCAGAACCACAGCCCTAGTGCCAGTGTAGCTGGCTCATTTTGAAGAAACTTGTTGTTTGAGGTTCATAATCTCTCAATATTAACACTTGAACAGGAGTAGGAGATAGACATGTGAAAGAATGGCATCCAGCAATTATTAAGCAGTCTGCAATAAATGGCAGCACCTCTGCAAGAGATGAAGAGCACGTGCTTGACTAGAGAATGTCTTTTGGCACTTTTGACATTGACCATGTAACATCTTATAAACTGAAACAATTTATCTTGGAAAGCAATGTGCCATTTTAGAATCCACTGCAGAGGATAAAGGTCTCAGAAACTATATTTCCCAGTAAACACACCCTTAAAAATATGCAGTCCCATTTTGCACTGACTGTGGCATAAATATCCCCAAATTAGATGAAGATATAAGGCATTATAGTAACCATCTATAGATTACAAGTGCACATATTTACACTAGAAGGTTGTCCAAATAAGAAAGATGCTTTGCAAGGATAAACTGTTTTTAACTAGCAAAAGATCAGTTTGTCCAGGAACACATGACCAGCACTGCTCAGTATGAAGAATGCTGTAACAGACTGAGAAAATGTTCCAGTTTTTTTTCTTTTTCAAAATGAGATGCATGAAAATTAAACGACATGCATTACACTTTTATCAGATTTTTTAAAGATGCATGTAATTGCTTTTCAGTAAAATGTAATTTGAAAGAAAATGTGTAAAATGGTGTATAACTGCATTTGCAATGTGAAAATGAACTACGTTTTAAAAGTGAAACCAAACCTGTTTCTGGGCTGTGCAAATGTGTATACTGTTTCTAAATCTAGTGCTGTTTGCAGATGTGAGCGGATTCAACGTTTTTTTTTTCTTTTTTCTTATTTGGGCTGTGGCTTGTTGAATCTTTCCCTTACCCACTTAAACATGTAACTGTGGAGACACGGTAGCATATTCCAAACTCTGAATCAAAGCAACAGGCATAGGAAATCTTGTCTAAGACTTACATATAAAATGTGAAAATGTTCCAGTTAATCATTAATGTGGGTAGCAGTATGAATAGTTCAGAGGTCTTGCAGTTAAAGGCCATTCAACCAGGTACCTTAAGGTTTTCATCTTCGTCCTAGTTCTTAGTTCTTCTACTTTATTTCATATAACATCATAAACCATTATCTATTATTGTGTACTTTAATTATATTTATTATACTTATTATAATTGAAGCTTGGGTAGCTAACCAAACTAACTAACTGAATGAAAACATAAATAAATACAGTAAATTACACTGCAAAATCTCGTAGTGAGACATACCCTTAGAGATAGACCTTAAACTTTGTTATATTGCAAGTATGGACTACGAACATTCTACTTTGTTCTTAAAAGCCAGAAACAGTCATGTCACATTATATATTTTAGCCAGAATAAAATAGCTTTTAGCGCAGATGATATTTTTTTCTGAATGTTTTTTGTTTGAATGCTTCATTTAACATTCCCTGCAGAAGTTACACACTGTCTCTATATTTATCTGTAAAGGAAATGCCTTACCCTATATATTCCAGGTAAGCAGTTTTCTCATTTAACTTTAAATGGTTATGACTGATGATGAATTTATTAGCTTAAGGGTGAACACTAAATTGTGTGGTATCCACCTTTTGAAGGGTGACTATTCAGACCTAATTGCTACCCTTTAGCTATATTAAGCCTGGTATATATTAAGGATAAACCGTAAGATGTTTTGTTAGTTTGGGCTAACTGATGGCATTTAGCTGGGAGAGGTTGATGATGGAGAGTTGCTATTCACCCCCCCCCCCCAATTTTGGAAAATTGTGTATGTGTGCACGCACGCGCGCATGTGTGTGTGTGTGTGTGTCTGGATGTGTTTATGCAAAAATTGCATTGATGTTTCAAATGTTGTTGGTAAGGTTGCACTGGAAGGCACTGGGCTCATTCTGAGATGGGTGAATCCTGAGGAGTCGGTGATTATAACTGATCTTTAGCTGTACAAAGTAAGGCTAATTTCTTTGTTGCAGGACCTGGGTATTATTCAAGACAGCAGTGCACCTTTACTGCACACTTTTAAGGAGAGTTATCTTTTGTTTATTAATGCATACCACTGATGGGATTCAACCACATTGTGGGGTACATCATCTAAATTATTGATAGTAATGGTTCAGAAGTTAAAACTTATTGTCCCTGTCCATAACACTTAGCATAATGTGTAAAGCAGTAGAATCCACCTTGTAGGCTTTCATACTTACAGACTGTAATTCATAGACAATGTAAGTGACATTACTGGTCCATACTGCATGGAAAGGGCATACTTCTGAGACCAGTCTCGCAGACCTTACCTCTCACAAAGAGCCAAACTAGGTAAGGGCAGTCATTTCAAGTCCACAGACTTGTACACAGGTGGTCTGAAAGGGCATTGTAGATTATAGTATCAGATGCTACCCAAATAAAGATCATTCATCCCATTTCAGCTGGCAACTTAATCATCATCTTCTTTCAGCTGTTCCCGTTAGGGGTCGCCACAGCGGATCACCTGTTTCCATTTCTTCCTGTCCTCTGCATCTTGCTCTGTCACACCAACCACCTGCATGTCCTCTCTCACCACATCCATAAACATTATCTTAGGCCTTCCTCTTTTACTGTTACCTGGTAGCTTCATCCTTAGCATCTTTTTCCCAATATACTCCGCATCCCTTCTCAGCACATGTCCAAACCAATGTAATCTTGCCTCTCTGGCTTTGTCTACAAACCTTCCAACCTGGGCTGACCCTCTAATATACCTATTCCTAATCCTGTCCACCCTCGTCACACCCAGTGCAAATCTTAACATCTTTAACTCTGCGACATCCAGCTCAAACTCCTGCCTTTTTGTCAATGCCACTGTCTCCAACCCATATAACATAGCTGGCCTCACTACCCTCTTGTAGACCTTCCCTTTCACTCTTACAGGTACTCGTCTGTCACAAATCATTCCTGACACTCTTCTCCACCCACTCCATCCTGCCTGTACTCTCTTCTTCACCTCTCTTCCACACTCACCGTTACTCTGAACTATTGACCCCAAGTATTTAAACTCATCCACCTTCGCCACCTCTACTCCTTCCATCCTCACCATTCCTCTATCCTCCCTCTCATTCACACACATATATTCTGTCTTAGTCCTGCTGACCTTCATTCCTCTTCTCTCTAGAGCATATCTCCATCTCTCCAGGGTCTCCTCCACCTGTTCCCTACTCTCATTACAGATCACAATGTCATCTGCAAACATCATAGTCCATGGGGACTCCTGTCTGATCTCGTCTGTCAACCTGTCCATCACCATTGCAAATAAGAAAGGGCTCAGAGCTGATCCTTGATGTAATGCCACCTCCACCTTAAACGCATCCGTCACTCCCACTGCAGACCTCACCGCTGTCACACTACCCTCGTACATATCCTGTACCACTCTTACATACTTCTCTGACACTCCTGACTTCCTCATACAATACCACAACTCCTCTCTAGGCACCCTGTCATATGCTTTCTCCAAGTCTACAAAAACACAATGCAACTCCTTCTGACATTCTCTGTACTTCTCCATCAACACTCTCAGAGCAAACGTTGCATCTGTAGTGCTCTTTCCTGGCATGAAACCATACTGATGTTCAGGGGTGTAGCCAGGATTTTCAGATTTGTACTCACAGCTCCCAGACTGCTACCCCCCCCCGCCACGCAAGCCACACTCACAGCAGCAGATTGCTGTCTGCCCACTCCCTTAAACTGCTGACCACACCACGCCACTTCCACAATGTTGCTGTCTGAATAGATCACTGGCAAGCATACCTCTCAATTGTCCAGATTTTCACCTCATATTTTTCATCTGTTTCTGATAAAATTTGCGGTTTTCTAGCAAATCACTGAGTATTGAAGTCACGAATTATTAAAACCAAGACAGATGAAAAAGGAACAAGCAGTCCAATACCAGCAAACCAAATCAAATTTAATTCACATTAGAGCTTTCATTGAGAAAAATCACATGAACCTCTTCGGACAAATTATTTAAATAACCATAATGCATTATATACTAACCCACAGGTTAAAATTAATTAAGGACATCAATACCTTATGTTTACTTTATTATAATTTAAAGGTATCACAGTCGTAGGCTTTAGAACAACCTAATATGACAATAAAAAATCATCTATCTAAAGCTTTTAATTTAAGAAGGCAACCTAAAGAACAATGCATTTAATTTTAGTTGCCATAAAAGTTCTCTTAATTCTAAGTCTAATGGCCATGGTCCTCCCCTAATATTTTTCTTAACTTGCTCCACTATCAAGTACTCAAAATGGTGGTCTGGAAAAACAATACATTTAGCTAAGGCGTTATTAATGTTTTGTTTCCCTATGTTATATTGGTGATCATAAACATGTTGTTTGAATTCCTTTCAATCTTCCCAATATAAAATGATGTACACTGTTGGCACTGGGCTAAATATACAATCCCTGGTATACAACAATTAAAGTTAGTTTATATGAGATGTCATGTATTTTAAACATCTCTCCTACTGTGACAAATTTACAGTGGGTGCAAGCCCCAAATTTTCTCATTCCTGGCATATAAACAATGGGGGAAGGGACCGCTCCAATAAGTTCTTTATAGTTTGTCCCCTCCTAAACTCCAATTTAGGTGCATTTACAATTTTTGATCTAATAGCAGAATCTTCTGTTACTACAGCCCAATTCTTAAACAAAATTTTCCTTATTTGTGTAGTAAGTGAGGAAAAAGTAGTGATAACACTTATCTAACTAGTTTGAGAATCAGCTAAAGTCTCAGGTAAAGGACTCAGAGCATTATTATCCATTTTCCCACAATGTTCTTTTTACTTGTAGAGTGACAAGCTGATCTAGAAGTTCAAGTGGATATGCTCCCTTCATGATCAGGTGGGCAATGTAGAAGGTCTTTCTAACCACTTTAGCAATGTGAGTGTCAAAAAAAAGGCCACTGTCAACCTGGGTCCCCAGGTCCCTGATAACCTCTTCTGTGCTTAGTGGATTGCCACCTATATGGTAGCTTGGGGTTACCTTGTTTTTCCCGAAGGGTATGACTACATTTTTTGGCGTTTAACTTCAGGCCATGGCTCTGGCATGACTTGAACTTGACAATTCTTTATCATTTGACCAGAATGTCTCAGCAGAAATTCATAAAGCCCTTTATCGGATTCATCAATGAAGTCTTAACCCCCTTTTATTCATACTTCATTGGACCCATTCTTTAATACAATGGACCTTAAAACAAACATACTCCTTTCCAATCATCAGCTTGAAAACCCTTAGAGACTCCCAACTAAAAAATTCAGTAGCCTCAAAAATCTTAAGTTATCAGCATATCCCAGCATCACTCTCTTTCTGTACTCTTGTAGATTTCTCATGGAGACGTGTTTAGCCTTTAAAATAATTTAAATACTCAACCCTCGGATTTCCTATTCCCTCACAGGACAAATGGTACTCTAAATACACAGTCAAAGAGCTAAAGCTTCATCAACTGATGCATGATGTAACAGAATCTCCCCAACCTTTCCTTCACCAATAGAACAAGCTTCCAGCAGATGTCAAGCACAGTAACACCCCCTCATCTCCAAGGTAAACATAGACGATATCCTTTGGAGTTTTGGCCACGCTTACAATCGTCCTCAGACTGACTGACAAGTACTTATCCATGAACTTATCTTCTCACCATCACTATCCAGGACACTCGCTTCTTTGAAAATATATCACTTCAGAAACTACTGAACGTGGGTATAATTTTAATTTGAACGGCAGCAGATAATTCCAAAAAGAAACATCAGGAATAAAGCAATAATACAAGTCATAAGAAAACTACTGTATACCACCATTTTTAACTGCATAATCTGACAAGCACTACATGTTTAAGTAATGGAATTCGCTGTCAGAAAATTTGTAATCTGCAGTCTGAGCTCGAAAAAAAAATCTAACTGTAGAATATTCTGCGTTACCTAAACATGCAAAGTCGCAGGCTGGACACATCCAAAGTTCCCAGGTACAGCAGTCCATTTCCATGAGAAACAAGTTCATTTAACATACAGCATAAAGCGGCAATCAGTATTACAATGACCAGAAACTGTTTAGGACGCGTACTGCAAACTGCGGATGATTTATTAAAGTGCATCACAACTTTCCTCTTGTCAGTAACAACGCTGTGCCATGCATATGTTTGAGCACCCAGTCACAAACTCTGTAAAATGCAATGATCACATAACGTTTAAATCCTAACTGCATCTCCAAACTGTGGCCCGTTACCCTCTAGGTGCCATTCCTATTCAGTAACATTTGCGGTTTAATCAAAATAGCCATGCCCAGCTGGTATTGCAGCAACTACGCATGGGTTCAACTCTAAATGTTTCGTCTCTTTTATATTGCAAAAAGAAAATACTATTTTGTTTCAAATAAAAACACTACAGTTGACTGCACGTGACAAATATCAGCAAGCTCCAATTGAAATAAACATCTCCCACAAAAGTGAATACTACAAAATATACAGCATACACTCGACCAACATAACTCAATCATCTTGGTTTTAATGCAGAAGAATTATATAAATATACCTCAATTTCCCAAGTAGGCCTATTCCAGAAGGAGCACTACAGTAGGAAAAGATGGGGAAAAGCAGCTGGCGCGTTTACGTGATTAACAAACGGCAACAGAAAATAGACAAATAGATCTCAGAAACAACAAACTATATTTAATCTCACCTCCTGGTTAAAAGCATTAACTGCGTCCATCTTTACACAGTGAATAGTCTTCACAAATTCATTTAAACGTTCAAATACAAACAGCTCTGGCCTAGCATGCCTGTTTCAAACAAGCAAAGGTAACACACTCGCCCCCAGTACTGGTCATCATCATACTACTTTATCAATTTTCATATTCTAGCAACTCATAAAAATATAAAACTTTTACAGTTATACATCACTTACCTTTGGTGTATCTCCCCTGACTCACTAAGTAATTAACCAAAGGAATCCTGTCCTGGGCAATACAGTGAAACTTGTAGTTCCCTCTTATGGCATGGATTGAAAAACTGACTGAATGCATTCCCTCCAAAAAGGAAAAAAGTTTTAGTAATTAAAAAAATAATATATATATATATATATATATATATATATATATATATATATATATAAACAGGTCACAATACAAGTAGAAGGCCTGCAGCAGAAAACGGAACAGACAACAGAAATTATTGAAAGAGGAGACTCCAGAAAAAAACGATCTAAACTAATAAATAAATAAAACAAAAGCTGTTACATACGGAATGCAGCACCACCATCCAGTAAAAACTGTATGGAATTTACAAAACACTGCTGGTGCTAAGGTATACTTAAAGTTTTGTTAGAAAATAATGCCTTTAAAACTTCCTCGCCCGCACAACTGCAGTTGCTGATGTCACTGACGCACCCCCTTCACTCTCAAGCACAATACTGGCTAAATGATGAAAGACAAGCCGCATCTAAGAACCACGAAGTCAGTTAATTTTCACACCTCTTTCCCTTGCGTTTTGAACTGCGATAATTGGGTAATTATCACCCGTTTACTGAAAAAATGACAATGATGCAAATGCCAGATGAGCTGCAAATTTAATATGCTGTCTCAATCAAGGCATTTGCGTGTGCTAAGCTATTTTATTTTATTTACCTGAATTTTAGATTTCACCCCTGGGTCCTTGTGCCCTCCAAGTTCTACCCCATTCAGAAAAAAACTGTACTGAAGTGCGTACAGTGAGTATGCCTCCCGACGTCCCTGCTGATGTTCACTAATTATCACATCCCTTCTTAACCTAGCTTCCACTACTCTTTCCCATAACTTCATGCTGTGACTGATCAATTTAATCCCTCTGTAGTTACTACAGCTCTGCACATCACCCTTGTTCTTAAAAATCAGTACCAAAACACTTTTTCTCCATCCCTCAGGCATCCTGTCACTTTCCAAGATTTCATTAAACAATGTGGTTAAAAACTCCACTGCCATTTCACCTAAACACCTCCATGCTTCCACAGGTTTGTCATCTGGGCCAACAGCCTTTCCATTCTTCATTCTCCTCATAGCTATCCTTACTTCCAACTTGCTAATCCATTGTACTTCATGATTCACTATCCCTACATCATCTAACCTTCTCTCCCTCTCATTCTCTTCATTCATCAACCCCTCAAAGTACTATTTCCATCTCCTCAACACACTCTCCTCGCTTGTGAGTATGTTTCCCTCATTATCCTTTATCACCTTTACCTGCTGCACATCTTTCCTAGCTCGGTCCCTCTGTCTAGCCAATCGGTACAGGTCCTTTTCTCCCTCCTTAGTGTCCAACCTTTCATACAACTCTTCATATGCCTTATCCTTAGCCTTCGCCACCTCTCTCTTTGCAATGAACCTCATCTACTTATACTCCTGTCTACTTTCTTCATCTCTCTGACAATCCCACTTCTTCTTTGCCAACCTCTTTGCCTGTATACTCTTCTGTACTTCCTCATTCCACCACCATGTCTCCTTGTCATCCTTCCTCTGTCCTGATGTGATACCAAGCACCTTTCTAGCCGTCTCCCTTACTAGTTCTGCTGTAGTTACCCAGCTATTTGGTAACTCTTCACTGCCACCCAGTGCCTGTCTTAACTCATCCCTGAACTCCACCTCACAATTACCCTTTTTCAATTTCCACCATTTGATCCTTGGTGCTGCCCTCACACTCCTCCTCCTCTTCTTGATCACCAACGTCATCCTACAAACCGCCATCCTTTGCTGCCTAACTACACTTTCTCCAGCCACCACTTTACAGTCTCCAATCTCCTTCAAACTGGCCCTCCTACATAAGATATAATCCACCTGTGTGCATCTTCCTCCACTCTTGTATGTCACCCTATGCCACTCCCTCTTGTTAAAATATGTATTCACCACAGCCATATCCATCCTTTTCGCAAAATCCACTACCATCTGACCTTCTGCATTCCTATGTTTAACACCATACCTACCCATCACTTCCTCATCCCCACTGTTCCCTTCGCCAACATGCCCATTTAAATCTGCTCCAATCACCACTCTCTCACCCTTGGGTACAGTCATCATCACTTCATCCAATTCACTCCAAACTTTTTCTTTCTCATCCATTGCACACCCAACTTGTGGAGCATATGCACTAACAACATTAATCATTACACCATCAATTTCCAGCTTCATAAACATCACTCTATCCGACCCTTTTCACCTCCAAAACACTCTTTGCATACTGTTTCTTCAGAATAATTCCTACGCCATTTCTCCTCCCATCCACACCATGATAAAACAATTTGAACCTACCTCCGATACACCTAACCTTACTCCCCTTCCATCTGGTCTCTTGCACACACAATATACCAACCTTCCTTCTGTCCATCATATCAGCTAGCTCTCTCCCTATACCAGTCATACTGCCAACATTCAAAGTTCCGACCCTCACTACCACAGTCCTAGCCTTTCTCCTCTCGTCCTGCCTTCGGCCATGCCTTCCGCCTCTTCTCCTCCTTCGGCCAACAGTAGCCCAACTTAATCTTAATGTAAAATGTCTTGAAGAGGGCAAAGTACCGCCACTACCATGCTTCACGGTGGGGATGGTGTTCTTTTGGTGATGCGAAGTGTTGTTTTTGCGCCAAACATACCTTTTGGAATTGTGGCCAAAAAGTTCAACCTTGGTCTCATCAGACCATAACACATTTTTCTACTTGTTTCTGGGAGACTTGATGTATTGTTTTGCAAATTTTTAGCCAGGCCTGGATGTTTTTCTGTGTAAACAAAGGCTTCCGTCTTGCAACCCTCCCCCATAGTCCAGACATATGGAGAATATGGGAGACTGTTGTCACATGTAGTATACAACCAGTACTTGCCAGAAATTCCTGCAGCTCCTTCAGTATTGCTGTAGGTCTCCTGGCAGCCTCGCTGACCAGTTTTCATCTTGTCTTTTCATCAATTTTGGGGGGACGTACAGTTCTTTGCAAAGTCACTGTTGTTCCATATTTTCTCCACTTTTTGAAGACTGTCTTCACTGTGTTCCATGGTATAGCCAGTGCTGTGGAATTTTTTTCTACCCTTCTCCTGATTGATACCTTTAGACATTGAGGGATATATTCCTGTCCCAGAGACTTCCCATACTCTGGAACAAGCTACCTATATATATCAAACAAAGCTCCTCATTAGCACTCTTCAAGAAAAATCTTGATGATTGGATGGGAAATAGGAAATTCACCCTGGAGATCACCTCTGTGGCTCTGCTCGACAGGGGCACAGGAAAATAATTTTCTTGGGTGGCGAAAGCCAGGGTACCTTTTTGGTTAGGCTTGTATAGGCCCTAGGGCCGATAGTCTAGTACCTACCTATGAACCTATGAGATCCCTTTGATGCTTTGTAGGCTCACTGCGAACCATCGCTTTTGCTGTAGCAGGCAACTGCATAAATGTTTTATTTGGCATTAGAGTCTCTTTAATTGATGGCATGTGTGTACCAACAAGTCTGAATGCTATAATTAAATCAAAAAGTGCTCCAACAAAGTATTAGTTTAAGGGTGTGCACACACAACAAAGTATTATATCTTTCAAACCTTAATATCAGAATACAAGCATAACAATGTAACCAAAAAATCCAGGCTATTTCATAATATCGAAAATGCAATAATGCCCTTATCTTTTTATATTACCTTTTTATTCATACCTTTCGCTAAATCATCATACTTTTGTGTACATCTGTTACTGTTTCTGGAATTTCTGCTGATACAAATTGTGCTAAACTTTGTATTTTCAGCTTTATTTAACCCATATTTTACCCTTTCACGGTATAAAAATATATGCTGCCATGGTTATTCTATTTGTTTACATTTTTCATTGTCAGACAATCTTTTTCTCTGCATTTTATACTTCATTTTAATTTTGATTGAAATTTTGATTTGAGTCAGTTTCCAAAAGTTTCACTTATACAATATTTTTATTTGTTTTCAAAATTATGGCATGTCTTTAGGCCCTCCCAACCACTTTTCATAAAGAAGGTCCCAGCTGCTTTACTGTTTTGTAATTTTCTTTTATTCTGACTGTGACGCCCCACTAGACCAGTAATCAAGGGACCTCAGTCCTCATCACTTGCACCAATGGGGGATGTACACTGGAATGATAACAGGCGCACACACAGTATTTCCAGATACAGCTCTCTGCATCAAGTGCAATATCCCTTAAGAGCACAGAGATACCACAGTGAGTCCTGGGCTGATTTGTCCCTCTTTTTCCAGATCCCCAATAAAACGTCCTCTTTCTCCAGATCCCCAATAAAGCGTCTTCTTTCTCCACATCCCCAATAAAACTTCTTCTGGCACAGCTATAGAGTTGAGATCTCAGCTGAGTGGCCAAGCCAAGACCTCCAGCACCCTCTCTGTCCACCCAGTGCTTCTTGTCCCTGACAAAGTAGCTGACACCCACACTCTTTCAGGTTTGATTTACACACACACACACACACACACACACACACACACACACACACACACACACACACACACACACACACACACACACAGACATGTAGACACCCACCTGGGAAAGGCTGGCACAGGTTTACTAGCTATGCCACCTTTTGCCCAGACTGTAAGGTAGTTCTCACTGTTGCCAGCCATCTCCTTATCAGCTACTTTAAGGCCCTTAACAAAGGGTGTCCAATTTCACTGTGTAATATTAATGTTAATACAAATAGTAGTTTGACCAAGAGCAAGGCTATTAGGGATGGTCTGCACAGTGTCACCAAATAAATATGCAAGTACTCTCAAAACATAACTATCTCTATTCAGATCAGCCATAATGAAAGGTTTAAATATATTTAATAATAAATAATAAAAAGAACAAGAAAATACTCAGTATATATTCACAGTGACATCAGAGTTCAAAAGCACAGGAAACATTTAAAACAACATTGCAGGACAGTTTCAAACAAATAAAGAAAAATATCTAGACTAAGCTTTGCTGTGTTCCTGACTATATCCAAGAGAATTGTACTGTTCCTTATACACTTATTTCATCAGTGCAAGGCAGATGTTGTGTTGAATGGTTCTTGTCAGGTCCAAGACAGGATACAGAATGCTCTGTCTCTCTAAGAGACTTTCTAAATTAATATCTCAAATATTACTGCTGGGATAGCTTGCAGAATGACATCACTTCTTGTCATCTGACTCTTTATTGTCTCCTTGCTGCATTGAAATTGAAAGATACCATCTTTTATGGCATAGCCATAAAGTAATTTAATTTCAGTTATTTTTCTGAAGTTAACCTCCTGTATTTCAGTTTCCACTGTTACAATATATACATTTAAATAGTTTCAATAGTGCATGTACATTTCTATTCTGTTCCAGCAGGGCACACTGAGTTTATAGTTTAAACAGTGCTTTGCAAAAACCTTTTCAACACATACTTCTGTACCAGCAGTTTGATATACACATGACATGCAATTCTAATATATTTATAACACAAGCATCTTATATAAATCTTGTTGATATTCACAAATGACATATACTTATTTACAAAATTCCAGATAGGTGTGCTGGAAGTATCTCATTTTATGACACTTAGAATCTCTTTTCCATTTTTAAAACATCTTTTTTGCTTCTTTTACCTTGATGTTTCATTATGTGCCTCTTGACTTCTTTTATTCTTCAGTTTTCCATATTTCTTTATATTTCTCCTTCAAAAATTCTGTTAATTTGTTTTCATTTTTTTAATCATAGTCATTACAAATCTAAACAGATGCAACAAAATAAATAATAGGGCATTTCATTTTCTGGCAATTTGTTCTTCTTTCCATTATAAGATTCCTTAAATAGCCTCAACATAGATCTGTTTCCATGCATAAGGAAAGAACTCAACAAAGTTACAGTGCTTATTTCCTTACAACAGAGTCCTTATAAGCAGAAGACTTTTTTCCAAAGCTGTTTTTTCTCACCACAGCAAACTATCAGCTGCTACCAACTTATTTTCTCATTTACATGGTCTGCTGGACTTACCTTAGCCTCTGCAAAGCTCAACCCAACCCACGTTGAAGAGATGAAGAATGGTGGTGCAGCTTTATACTGCTACCAGGGAGTATAACTTTCACTTGGGAAATGAATGAGACATGCTGGAGAGACAGATATGTGCCTCAAAGGATCCCTGTGCTCTGAAACAGGCTTCCCATCCATAGCAGACTCCATCCCTAACTCTATTTAAGCGTAACCTTGACCAGTGGATGAGAAAGTTGAAATTCCCCCTGGGTCTGGCCCACACATCTCTGATAGACAGAAGCAGACAGCAATGCCCAAACTGACATACCCCCACATAATGTTTAGAAACATCCTAACTAGCATACCTCCTTCTAATAAATGCCCATGATAGATAGCGACACAACTGGGTTGTTTTGCACGGCTAGGCTTATAAAGGTCCTGGTGGTCATTAGCCTAGTATATACATATGAATGTATGCTCTGTCCTCCACTGCAGCTTTGCGGTTGTCTGCTTCTGCTCATGAACAACCTGCTGACCAAGAGATATACAGCTTATAGCATGGAGTTTGCCAAGGTTCATAGGTTCATAGGTTCATACTAGGCTATCTGCCCTAGGGCATTTATAAGCCTAGCCAGAGTGTGTTTGGCTTTCGCCACCCATTTTAAATTAATTTTGCTATGCGTTTTTTGAGGTTAGTATACTGTGCCTCTGTCTAACAGTGACACAGAAGTGATAGCCGGGGTAAACCTACGATCTCCCATCCACTCATCAAGATTCCTCTTGAAGAGAGTCAATGTGGGACTCTGCCTAACCTGGACTGGGATTTTATTCCAGAGTGAAGGGAGCCTCTGGGTTATGAATCTGTCCCTCCAGCATGTCCTATTTATTTCAGTGCTGAGGTTCAAGTCTCGAGCGTGGCTCGATGGGATTTGGATTTTCTGAGGTGCAGCATGTCCATTAATTCTGGGTTGGACATGGCTTTATACGTCAGGCACAGATCGCCTCTGAGCAGGCGGTATGCCACTGAGTAGAGCTGGAGTTTCTTTAACCGGGCAGCATATGGCATCTGTTTGAGCCCTTTGATCCTCTTGGTGAGGTACTTTTGGGGTCTTTCCAGTTGCTGCAGGTGTCTGGTAAGGTACATCCCAAACGGGGCATTGTACTCAATTATGGGCCTGATGAGGGATGAGTAAAGAGGTACGATGACCTCCCCTGATCTAGATGTGAATCCCTTCATGATTAGGTGGGCTATATAATATGTTTTTCTAACCACTTTGGCCACGTGGTTGTCAAATGAGAGATTGCTATCAACTTGGGTCCCCAGATCCCTAATGACTTCTTCTGTACTTAATGGATTGCCACCTATGTGGTAATTTGTGGGCACTTTGTTTTTGCCAAAGGGGATGACTATACACTTTTTGGCGTTTAGCTTGAGGCCATGGCTCTGGCACCAGTTGTCTGTTTCTATGAGGCCCTTTTGGAGGATGCTTGTGTCGGCTGGAGAGTTGATTATGGCACCCAGTTTGCAGTCATCTGCGAACTTGGTCAGCCACAGTCCTTCTGTGTTGGCCTGTACCACGAGAAATATATACCGAACAAGAGAGGTCCCAGGACTGAGCCTTGTGGGACGCCACTTGTAACTGGTTTGGAGTCTGACATGGCTCCAGCAATTCTAACTATGTGGGTTCTGTCCTTGAGCCAGTTTGCAACCCATCTAGTAACATACGGGTTTATATTTAAGCTGGTGAGCTTATCTATAATGCCCGAGTGGGGTATTGTATCGAAGGCTTTTGCGAGGTCCAGGTAGGCTGTGTGGACCACCTTCCCCTCGTCAATGGCCTTGGTGACTGTTTCAAAGAAATCAACCAGGTTTAAGAGGCAGGATCTGCCCTTAACAAAGCCAAACTGGGTAGGATCCAGTGTCTGTAGGTCCCCAATATCTTTATTTATGAGGTCCATGATGATCCTTTCCATAGCTTTGCAGACCAAGCTAGTCAGGCTTATGGGGCGATAGTTTCCAGGATCCGTTGAGGCACCACCTTTGTGGAGAGGGACCACTGTTGCTGCACGCCACTCTTTGGGTACATATCCTGTAGTAAGGCTAAGATTGAACAGTAGTTTTATGTTTGGGTTTAGCTCTTCTTGGAGTTCATGTAGGGCAGCCGGGACACCATCTGGTCCCATTGATGCTGTGTTTTTGCTTTGGAGAGGGCGGCTCTTACCTGAGCATCTGAGATGTCAGGGGCAGCACTCTGTTGGGATAGATATTTGCCCTTTTGGTGGGGAGAGGGGGGAGAAGTTTGCACTGAACCTGTCAGCTAGGATGTTGGCAATGTCTGTGGGCTCGGTGTATTTTTTGTCATTTTGGACTAATTCTGAGCATATCTGGGAATTCCCACCCAGGTTCCTAACATAACTAAAGAAAGCCTTGTGATTATCCTTAGTGTCCTATGCAATTTTTCTCTCGAAGCTGGCCTTAGACAATTTTGTGAGTGCCCGTAGTTTTTTGCTAATACTGATCAGAGATGCCTTCCCTTTTTGGGATTTTGCTCTATCATGTAGTAGCTTCCTCCTTCTATTGTATAGTTTGTTTATGGCTGGGGTCCACCAGACAGGACGTCTGCCTTTGGAGGATTGGGTCTTGGTTTTATTTGGGATTGCATGATCCATGCATTCCTGAAGTTGTTCATACAATGCGTTTATAAAGGATTCTGCGGCCTGGGCCGTATTTTCCACAGGCCCGGGGGCTTTGAAGGATTTCGCCTCGGTTTTGAGGCATGTGAAATTTGCTTTAGAGAAGTTTTTCACTGTGGATTTCTGGGCAGGGGGTGGGGTCGGGATGTGAATATCCAGTGAGATTAGTTTATGGTCTGATCTTACTAGTGAGGGATACACTTCTGGTCTGGAGCATAGTGTCCCCATGTTGGTGATGATCAGGTCCAGTATGTTTTCCCCTCTTGTGGGAGTGGTAACAAGTTGTTCCATAGCATTTGAGTTTATAAATTCTAGGAACCTTTGGGCTAGGGTGTTGGAGCTAGAGTAATGCTCCCAGTCTATGTTTGGGTAGTTGAAGTCGCCCAATATAATGGTGTTTGGAGAGACCTTCATATTTTCCAGTATTCTCAGGAAGGCCAAGTGGGGTTCCTGTGTTTGGGAGGGTGGTCTGTAGCAGGCTATAAACTGGAAGGCAGATGTTCTTCGTCTTCCATTGCTGCAGTCCTGACTATTGGGTATAGTCCGCGTCCCAGTCGGCCCGAATACCAGAGTATAAGGCTGACGTCGGTCAGGGCGCATTAGACTGACGTCAGTACGTCAGGGTACTAATGCGCATGACCGACGTCATATCCTCAGTCTTTTTTGCCGCATGGTCCGATGCAGAAGCAGTTTTGCGAGTGCAGGTTGGCGTACTGAAATACTTCCGAAACCGGAGTTTCAGACCGAAACAGAGTTGGCTAAGTACCCGCTGGAACATTTTGGTTTTTTCTTGCCTCAGTATTTTACCGGATGTCAGAAAAGGTGAATAACTGTATTTCTTGTGGGAAACAGATACCTCATAGGGATTATCATACCTTGTGTATACCTTGTTTAGGGCCTGAGCACGACGTTGTTGGTTGCCGCCTTGTGCTAGGTTTAACAAACGCACTATTAAGAGGAGGTTAGACTGTGCCAGGTTAGTGTTTGGGAAGCGTTGTAATTATAAAATGCCGCCGGATGCTCCGGCCCGCCTCCAAGAAGCGCAAGGATAAAACAGTGAAGCCTAGGGTTGAGGATCCGCAGTCCCGGACGCCGGTTCTTTGGAAGGCTCAGTGGAGCCGGAGGTTTTGCCAGGAGTTTCCATGGAGTCCCAGGCAGAAACTATACTCTTACAGGATGTGCCTTCTCAGGAGGTAGGCCAGGCTGAGGGGGCTTCTCAGGTGACTGTTCTTCCCTCTCTTCCCAAGGTAGTTAGGGCCTCTCCTTCTGTTGCCAAAACTTCTATGAGAGGTAGGCCTACTTCAGCTTCAGTGGGGGCTTCTCCTACCATTTCAGGTTCTGTACCTAAGAAACATATGCTTAAGATGGCAGAAGATTTGATTACTATGATTAGGGGTTCTATGCCCCGCCTGATAAGAGGCCTAGGGTGGAACCTGAGTTTGAGAGTTTTGAACAGTGTTCTGAGGCTTCAGAATCTTCTGTGGAAGATTTGCAGGAGTATCCTACCTATTCTGATTCTGATGTGGATGATTCCACTCCTACAGCTACTCCACCTGAGGATTTCTCATTTTCAGAGACTTTGCATTCCATGAGGGAGCACTTTAAATGGGAAGGCCAGGATTACTCTGACTCCAGGAAAAGGCTTAGGGAGTTCTTGTTTTTACCCCAGCATAGGCCTTTAGCTATTCCTCCTGTGTTGAATGTGGTGGAAGATGTTTTTGCAGAGGCTTCCCTGAACCCTGACTCTTTGCCTCCTGCTCCTGTTAAGCCTGATAGGTATTATAGGGTGCCCGAAGCTCATAAATATTTGTTTAAGAGTCCTAGGGCGGACCCAGAAACTATTTCCCAGGGACCTAAGGGTGTAAAAGCTTCTGTGGTTAAAAATCCTGTCCCCACTGATAAAGAGGCGAGGGCTTTGGATAGGTGGGGAAAGAAAGTGTATACTTCTTCCACTCTAGCCATGAGAGCTTTGAATTGTCAGTTTCACATGTTAAAATATCAGAATTACCTTCTTTCACAATTGAAATCTAAGGTGGATGCTTTGGCGGAAGGTATTGAGTGTAAAGAGTTGCTGGATTTGGTTCATGTGTCTGAACAAGTGGGTAAGCATTCTTTGCAATGTGGTTTTGATGCTGTACAGGCCTCCTCGAGGGTGGCTGCTACCAGCTCTGTTCTTCGCAGGCATGCCTGGTTGAAGGATCAGAATTTAGCTGAGCATGTTAAGACAAGGATTTTGGATGCTCCTTTACAGTCTGATGTGTTGTTTGGTTCGCCTGTGGAAGCTGTTTTAAAGAAAATGGAGGACAAAGCTAAGTCTATGCAAACTGTTAAAGATTTTTGCAGGTGCAGCCACCGAAGTTTAGTAGAAATTGGCCTGCTAAGGGGTGGACATATCCTGCTTATGATTCTCAGTCTAGGGGTAGGTCTAGACGTGGTAGGGGCAGGGCTCAAAGTTCTTTTAGGCCTAGAACAGGGAGTTCACCTGCTCAGACTTCTGGTGAGGGCAGGGTCAGTCCTTTCGTAAACAGACCCAATGACCTGTTTTCAGCTGCCAGCAGATTCACGCCTGGCAGCTCCTTTGGGGAAGACTGTCTCTTTCAAAGAAAATTGGGATTTAATTACTCAAGACAAATGGGTGTTGGATATCATTCACCACGGTTACAGATTTTATTTCCATACAATGCCCCTTTCAAAGGCATGCCAGACGTTCCTCCTCTACAAAGAAAAGAGGCTCACAAGCAAGTTTTACAGTTACTTCACATAGGGGCCATTCAGCCAGTCCCTGTGTCAGAGAGGGGCCTAGGATTTTATTCTCGCCTGTTCCTTGTACCAAAGAAGGGGAACACGTGGAGACCAATTTTGGATTTATCTCTCCTCAACACGTTTTTGGACATTCCCAAGTTCAAGATGTTGACGTTACAACAGCTTTTACCTCTGCTGGGCAAAGATCACTGGATGGTAACTTTAGATCTCAAGGAAGCTTACCTTCATGTGCCTATAAGGCTAAGTTGCAGAAAGTATCTGCGGTTTCGAGCTGGAAATTCTCATTATCAGTTCTCTGCATTGCCCTTTGGCTTATCTACTGCGCCCAGAGTATTCACAAAGGTTCTGGCTCCAGTGATAGCTTACTTCAGGCTTCAAGGAATTCAAATCTATCCTTACTTGGACGACTGCCTGATTCTGGCTCAAGAAAAGGAAGACCTTCTACAGCATCTGGAATATGTTATAGCAGTGCTAAGATGCCTAGGGTATTCTGTGAACGAAATAAAGTCCAGTCTAGTACCCTCTCAAGACATGTACTTTCTGGGTGTAAGACTGAATACAGCAGCCCAGATGGCCTTTTTAACCCCGGACAAACAAAAGAGTCTGTCACTTTACTTCCATCAACTATCTCATCAGTCCGTGCTGACTGCAAGGACAGTCCTTCAAGCATTAGGGTTCATGGCATCTTGTATTCTGGTGCTTCCCAATGCCAAACTGCATATGAGGAAGCTACAATGGTATCTCAAAAATGTATGGACGCAGCACTGCCAGGATTTGGACACTGTCATTCAAATAATACCTTGCATTCAAAAGGAATTTTTGTGGTGGGCTCAGGAATGTCACCTAAACAAGGGACTCTCTGTGACCCGGCCAGAGGCAAGTCAGATTCTAACGACAGATGCCTCGGACATTGCTTGGGGAGCTCATCTAAATGGAAAGTGGATACAAGACAAGTGGCCTGCCAGACTACAGCATCTACATATTAACATGAAGGAGATGTTAGCAGTCCAGTTTGCATTAATGGCTTTCAAGGACTTACTTCTTCCAGGGCAGGTGTTGATTCTAACAGACAACACAACTGTCATGTGGTACATCAACAAGCAAGGGCGAACACATTCTTATCCTCTATGCAGGCAAGCAATGATTTTATGGGAGACTGCGCTAAGCTTGCAACTAACTCTTCAGGCAAGGTTTCTGCCAGGAGCACAGAACTCCTTAGCAGATGTGTTAAGCAGACAAATCATGGATCCCCACGAGTGGAAACTGGATCTTCATGTATTTCAGAAACTGACAGTGTCATGGGGAACTCCAGACATAGATCTGTTCGCTTCTCCACTAAACCACCAGCTGCCAAAGTATTGCACAAAGGGGTTTCATCTCACAGCTTGGAAAGTGGATGCTCTGTCTTTCAGTTGGAAAAACCTTCATGTGTATGCCTTTCCACCTCTACCGCTTCTTCCAAAGGTACTATTAAAGGTCAGACAAGACAGGCCAAGGATGATTTTGATAGCTCCAGATTGGCCTCGGCAACACTGGTACCCACTACTACGGAGTCTGGTAAAGAAGCCTCCATGGCCTTTACCTCTGATTCCTCATCTGTTATCTCAGAAGGACGGTCACCTACTCAATGTCAAGCTTCACTCTCTTCATCTAACAGCCTGGCATATTCTGTGTTGAAACACAGCAGGTCTCAACTTCCTCAACAAGTTTTAAATGTGATTATGGAAGCTAGAAGGCCTAGTACAAGGAGAGTGTACGCAGAAAAATGGAAGAGATTTTTATTTTGGAGTACAGCAAAGAATTTGGAGATTTCAGAGCCTAATTTGAGTGTGGCTCTTCAATATCTTACTGAATTATTGGACAAAGGATTGTCCTTCTCTTCCATAAAGATTCATGCTGCAGCAATTTCAGCTCACTATGATTGTGACCCACCTTTGTTTTCGCATCCTTTGTTCAAGCAGTTTCTTAGAGGGGCAAAGAATTTAAGACCCCCACGTAGAGCTCCTACTCCTGCTTGGGATCTCAATTTTGTGTTGGAAAAACTTACTCTACAACCTTTTGAGCCTGCAGCTACTGCTGAATTGAAATATTTGTCATGGAAGACTGCTTTTCTGTTGGCTATTACTTCTGCAAGAAGGGTGTCTGAGTTGCAGGCCCTTATGGCAGTAGAGCCTTTTTTGATTTTCCATAAGGACAGGGTATCATTACGTACTAATCCTTCCTTTATGCCTAAGGTGGTTTCTAGTGTGGCTTTAAACCAAACTATTCATTTGCCTACGTTTTTTGCAGATCCTCAAAATAAAGGGGAAAAGATTTTGCACACTTTAGATGTACACAGGCAATTGCGTTATTATTTGAGCAGGACTAAGGATTTTAGGCAGTCTCAGCAGTTACTTGTTTCTTTTGCTTTGAGTTCACAGGGCAAGCCTGTGTCAAAACAAACTATTTCTAGGTGGATTGGCTTTTGCATTGCATTTTGTTATTCCCATCATGGCAAGGAGATACCAGCTGGGATTAGGCCTCATTCCACTAGGGCTACTGCCACTTCAACAGCATTTCTAAGGGGTGGCAACTAAGGATATTCTGGAAGCAGCTACTTGGAGTTCAGTGCATACTTTCTCTAGGCATTATCACCTTCCTATATACTCTAAGACTAGGGCTGGTTTTGCCACAGCTGTTTTACAAGGCATGTTGTCAGCGCCTACTACTTTATAATTTGCCAGCCTCCCTTACCTCTGCTTTGGGATTCTACCCAATAGTCAGGACTGCAGCAATGGAAGACGAAGAACATAGTACAGTTTTGTACCTACCATAAATGTAGATGTTCGAGGATTCCATTGCTGCAGTCCAATTTACCCTCCCTCCTTCCCCTCTGTGTTTAGGGGTGGTTGTGTAGGTGAGTTTACATGCTTATATTTTTATATACATATATTGTTGTATATATTATACATGTTTTTGGTGCAGGTTGTTTTGGGACTTGTCTTTTGGGTCTTCTGACATCTGGGGCAAGAAAAGACTGAGGATATGACGTCGGTCATGCGCATTAGTACCCTGACGTACTGACGTCAGTCTAATGCGCCCTGACCGACGTCAGCCTTATACTCTGGTATTCGGGCCGACTGGGACGCGGACTATACCCAATAGTCAGGACTGCAGCAATGGAATCCTCGAACATCTACATTTATGGTAGGTACAAAACTGTACTTTTTACCCACAGTCAGCTGCACATGGATAGTCTCTGATGCTTCGTGCTGTGCCACCAACCTGGAGGTGTGGGTATCTTTGACGAATATTGATACTCCCCCTCCTTTTGTGGTTCGGTCCAAGTTTTGGGGCCGAAAAGTATGGTATGAGGTATAACCTGATAGTGCTGGGGTGCTCTCGGGAGCCTTGAACCAGGTTTCTGTTACTGCACAGATATCGATGTTCTCCATGCTAAGGAGAGTTTCGAGTGCGTGCATCTTGAGGTTTAGACTTCTGGCGTTGAGTAGCATTACTCTTAGTTTCTTATCCCTTGTAATACCTATGGAGGTGGGTTTGTCTTTTGAGCCTTGCCTAAAAAAGGCACTATGGGGGTAGCAAGAGCCTTTGCCAATATCCGAAAGCCCAGGGATGACAGGTGCAAGCCGTCCCTAGTGAAGCATCGTGGCTTGTTGAGCATGTCATCCCAGGCTGACAGGCATTGGATCCCCTTTGAATGACACCAACACTTAAGCCAATTGTTGAAATTGATCATCTTGTCTTCATATTGTGGCATCATTCTTGGTGAGGGTAAGATGCTACTCAAGGTCAGGGTCATACCAGCCTGGGCTACATGCTCAGAGAGCTCCTCTATGTCTCTTTTCATGTAGTCCAGGGAGGTACGTCTCAGGTCATTCACACCAGCATGGACAATGACTGAGTCATATTTGTACTTGCCTTGGAGTGACCTGAGTGCTTGTGTTATGTGGCGGATCCTAGCGCTCGACAGGCAGCTCACCGTGACCTTCTCCTTGTTCAGCCTGGTGAGCAGGACGTCAGTGTGCCTGATGATAGAGTCTCCTATTACAAGTGTATCAGGTGTGTTGTTTAGCCTTAAGGGCTGTGACTGTTCGGCACACTGGCTTTGTGAGTTATGTGTTGCACGTGTTTTGTTTTGGGGTAGCGGTTGCTTGGGTGTCTGCTTTGGAGGTCTCTGCTGCTTAGGCAGATTTTTATTTAGAGCCTCCGAGTATGTTTTTGTGTGTTTATGTGTTTGGTTTGTTGTCGTGGTAGGTCTATGTGAGACTGGAATTGTAGTGAGTGTGGTTTCCTTCTCCTCCTGACTGGTTACGCCAGTACTGAGTTGAGAGAGCTTAGCCTCCAGTTTGGCTAGATGGTTGCATCTCTCACATGTGTTGGAATTTGTTGGGAGGAGGAGAGGGTTGTCTGTGTACATGAGGCAGTTGTAACATTGCCTCAAGATTCCCAGATTCACCTGCTGGACCGGAGAGGAGATTGACAACTGACCTTTGGACATGCTAGAATAGTATTGGGAATTCCTTTATAATTGAAAAAAAGGGCCAATGGGGAACAAGGTACTCAAGGGAAGTTTGTGAGGGTGTAGTGCTTTTAATTTTTTTAGACCTGACTTATATAATTGCTTTAGTGAGCAAGTGCCAGGTAACTTAAATGCAATGTGTTACAGGTAACCTAAATGAAAAAATGACAAACAGTAACTTTCTTACAAGTGAAACAAGGAAATAAGTACAGTAAGCAATGCAGATATCACTAGGGATCTACAGAAGTGCTAAAAGGCCGCGTTTTAGGTGGAATTAGCGTTTCAGGGAAATAAACAAACAAGCATACAAATAAAGCTAGATTCAGCAGGCCTGGATCTAGTCTATGCTACAGCAAACAAGGTGTACCAATTTCAGTAAGAAACAGTTAGAATATGCAGGCACTATAAGCCTTTAACCAGATATTCCTTGCTCAGAAGGGCAGAGTCCAGCCTCTCCTCCCACAAGAGTACAGACCGCAATCCTTCCTAACGTAAAATAACTGGCCTGAAGCCCAAGTGCTTAAACCAGAACTAATACACTTTTAGAATAACAGACACTGAGCTCTCAATCAGCAGTTCCTAACTTAGAAGGATGTAAGCTACCTGTCCTGCCACCACAGTGCAGGCCACAAACCTTCCTAATGTAAAACAACTGGTCTGAAGCCCAAGTGCTTAATCCAAAAGACTTAGAAATGATAGCTACACTTTAATCAAGTTACTACCAGCAGTAATAAATACAACTGAATACTTTAAAAATGCCTGGATTAGTGCTCAAGTTATACAAACAAAGCTAGATTCAGCAGGTCTGGATCTAGTCTATGCTACAGCAAACGAGGTGTACCAATTTCAGTAAGAAGCAGTTCAAATATGCAGGCACTATAAGCTTTAAACAGAAATTCCCAGCTCAGAAGGACAGAGTCCAGCCTCTCCTCCCACAAGAGTGCAGAACACGAACCCTCTTAATGTAAAATAACTGGCCTCAAGCCCAAGTGCTTAAACCAGAATTAATACACTTTTAGAATAACAGACACTGAGCCCTCAATCAGAAGTTCCCAACTTAGAAGGATGTAAGCTACCTGTTCTGCCACTACAGTGCAGACCACAAACCTTCCTAATGTAAAACTGGTCTGAAGCCCAGGTGCTTAAACTAAAAGGCTTACAATGAGTTACACCAAGCAGTAATAAATACAATTGAGTACTTTTAAGGTGACGCAAGAGCAAAATAAAGTAAGAAAAAACACAAATACAATATTTTTTTTTTTTTTTTTTTTTTTTTTTGGAAAGAGAGAGAGGAAAGAGAGAAAGGAGTAGCAGAAACTAAGGTGATTGGCCTTCTCAAATGCTCTCCCTGTACTGGGTAGAATGAGGTAATGATACTAGACTGGGAGGAGGGTCCCAGATCAAATTTACACTAGGGGCGGGCAACTGCAAAGCCACCAACTATAAAAACAATATACCAACAGTGAGGGAGGGTGGGAAACAAACTGCAGAAGTGTTACTCCCAGCTGAAAAGCAGCAGTGAGCCTTTAAATGAAAGTTTTAAACAGCTAAAGGAGCCACTAGAAAAAAAGAGTTTAACTGCAACAAGTTATCATAAACAAACAACCCAACAGATGCTTAATAAGAGTGGACAATTTCCAGTTAATACCTCACACACAGTGAAACTAGCTAGAAAAAATACACAGTACACAAAGTGCTATAAACAACAAAGAAATAAAGAACAAAATAAATAAAAAAACAGGATACTTAATGTTATATATTGTAGCTCCGAGTTTGCTGAGTGTCCTTCCTTCAATAAGCTTACTGTAAAATGGCTGAACACTCACAACTGAGCTTCTTAGGTAACAGAAAGTTGAAACCTGCGACAGCTTTTAAGAAAGAAATCTCAAAAGAACCAATGAGGTGCTTAGTCTAAGCTGTAGTCCAGGAGACCTCAGTCAGCCAATGACCTCAAACAATTCTCTCTCACTGAAATGCCTGATGGCTTTGGCTAAAACAAGATGTCCCTGAATTATGTACTCAGACACACAGCCTCCACAAACACTAGGCCCAAATACAAGCCTGAATATGGAAATGCTACAAATATCCACACTACTTAGAACAAACTGCAGAAGTGTTACTCCCAGCTGAAACCCTGCTATACTGCTAACCCTCCCTGTTCTTAGGAACGGTGAAACAACATCAACATCTCATTCCCATACTGCCACATACAGCCTGCCCAATTCCAGTGCCTCTAGACAAACACAGGTCATCTGGTGCACAGTAAGGACTTTATCCCTCTAAGCCATGGGGCTTTTTCCAAAAACAATTTTAATCTGTGTCTACATAGATTTTTGCCATTTGCTTCAGTTTCTTCCCAGCCTCCCACCTCACAGAGATACTTTTGTAGCTGAACTTGCATTTCTGCAGATTGTCTTTAGATATGTGTGCCATGTTAGTGCAAGTGTGTGTGTGTGTGTGTGTGTGTGTGTGTGTGTGTGTGTGTGTCTGTGTGTGTGTGTATGCTCTCACATGGGCATACCTTGCCAATGGCTAACACCACAGCTAGGATAAATATCTCTGCTCACTAAGTGCTGGGAAAGGCTGTTATTCTCCAATGACCCTAAACCGGATTAAATGAGATATCAAAGAAAGAATGAATGAATGAATTTTATACCAGTTTCGATGTTTAATTACAACCTTCGTTTTTTTCTTCCCCCCATTCTTTTTATTTTTCCTTCAAAACAACTAAATCATTGAATAGTTTCTTTCAAATTCATACTACTTTTTATTCTGTTCTGTACCATTATTTTATTATATTTTTATATCATTACTCTCTAACCTGAAGCTCTGACATTGTTTTCTTACACTGTCTTCTGCTTTAATATGCAGTTATTCCTTCACTCTACAACTTAATATTCATTTATCACTTTCATTAATATACTATTCTTATAAAAATGTATTTATGATCCCTTGTTTTATTATTTTCCCTTCTACACATTCTTCTAAGTCTGCTAATCACTGGTCTTGTCCATGAACACAGTCACTTTTTTCTGGGTCACCTTCTTATGTCTCAGTCTACGTCTCTTTTATCCACCATTATCAATAATTCAAAATAATGAAAGGCTTTTTTCTTGCCCAGACTTATTAGCATTTCTTCATTGTAATAGTTTACTTCATACACTGCTTTTTAGTCCACCATAAAATGCCTGTCATATCATTCCTGCTTAAAACCCCCCTCATCATCTCTTTTTCAAACCAGTTTTCATTTTATTTTAATGAATCTAGGTTTTATACCCAAACACATAAAATTATGGTCAGTGTAATTAACATTATGGATTTCTATTTGTCAATATTCTTTGTATACAACATCACTTTTTTATTAATGAATTGTATTACTCTGTCATTCATTAAACACCTCACTTGCTCTTAGTTGGATAGTAGATAGATTCTTATAAAACCTGTAATCCATACCTTCTGTTCCTGATGTCATAACCACCTGTATTTGTTTTTAACACATTTCTAACATCTTAAATATAATAATTTTCAGGTTTACAATACTTCAATCATAAGGAGGCACAGCTCTCAACCTCTTAGCACAAAAAGATCTGGACAAAGCTAAAAATAATGGGAAAACAAAGGTCGAAAAATAAGGACAGATTTTAAATATTGTTCCTATAAACTTAGAAAGTTGCTAGAATAAAAGGTCTTCTGTTACAATGTATCTTCTTAAGGATATGAAGCCTGAAATTCAAATGCCTGTCATTATTTAGTGAATTCACTCCTCAGTTATTTACCACAAAAATATTAAAAAAACACACATTTTATGAGGAACAGACCTAAAATATGAGGCAAAAATCTGGACATTCTGCCAAAATCTGGACAGTTGAGAAATATGGTGAAGCCCCCTTTCTTTTTAGCAGCCTTCTCAATTAGCTGATAATCACAATTCACACACACACACACACACACACACACACACACACACACACACACACACACACACACACACACAGTTTTTGGCCGATTTGCCTACTATCACTCAGCACTCTGAGATAAAAATTACCAGCAGTTTCTAGAACTAACTCTCTGCTCTATCACTAGAAACTGCTATTTCACCATTTCACTGTGTCAGTAGTTACATCCAACAGAATTCAGAGATCTGATGTTATCGTTTTCATTAGTTTCTCAATTGATAGATCTCAGCTCCAACTTTGGATTTGTCAAGGCCCCTTTTCCCAGACTCAAGGATCCAACCTTCAAGCTCCTCCCTTTACCCATAATGCCATATCATCCTAGCATACCTCATATCTCGTTTGCCGCCACAGAGATCAGACATGTATTCCATTTCTCTCAAGCATGGGAGATAAGTACTAGTTGTATTTTTAGCTTCTTTCTATTTTAACTTTAGATACTGATATCTCCCCTTTATTCTCAGCGTAAGGAACTCTTTGAGCTCTCTTATTCTTACGGATTTTCTCCCTTTTTCCCTCTAAAGGCTTACCTAGGCTTCTACATCCCATTGCAGGTACCATTTGTATCATTGTTGATACCTTCTTCTCCTACCCTGTTTTAGGGTATTCTGTTAATACCACTCTTTGTACCTTACTGCTATCATTAAAAAAAAAATCTTTCCTTTCTCTCGTAGTCTCCTTTCTATTTGTGTATAACCACACATTTTCTGTATTCAGGGATGGTTGTTATGGCATTTGGTTTTAAGAAATGCACTTCTTGTGGGCAGAAAATTCTCATTTCAGATGCCCAGAAGGAGTGTGTTTATTGTTTGGGTGCTTTGCACATAGATGTCCAGTGTTCTGTTTGTGCAGGTTTCAACACTCATGCCCTTAGTGACAGGAAGAACAAACTGGTGTTAAGAGGTCATCTTCACTCTTTTGTTGACTCTCCTATGGCTGGGGCTCAAACCCTCTCAAAAAAGCCAGCAGAATCCAAACATGGAAGAGCACTGAAAGAGAAGGAGCTCAAGAAACAATCGCCTGATCAGTCTCCTCAGTTGGCTCCGACCGCCGAACCTCCAGCCAAGGCTTTATGACCATGGGATCCAATCACCCATAAGGATCTCACTGTACCAAAGCCTAGATTTCCTAGGACCAGGTCCCAAGGTTTTTCCTGGAGCCTGTGTACTCTCACCTTCACTCACGATTCCTCCAGGAGACTCTAAAGAAACTTTTGAGGCTACCTTCTTCCAGCTCCTTCCATGGATCCTTCAGAAGTTTGTCTGAGGCAGAGGTAGACTGAATGATAAGGAAGTTCCTCAGGGCTGAAATTCAGATGGGAGTTATTCCGGCCTTGTTTCCCATCAGACCTGTGAGCCTGCCAACTGCTCAGATGCACATTATAGCTCCTTCACCAGTCTGACCTGTGGTTTTGGAGCCCTTGGATCTGAGGTCCCCAGGATTGTCTTGGTTGAATCCGAAGAGTGCTGGTTCTCAGACTCCAACAGTTTTTCTGAGTTATTCAGCTCCAGCCCTTTTAGAGCAGGACAAGTCTCAGAGCCGAAGTGTCAGCACCAGGTCTGGGGGGTTTGGTGAACTCCCAAAGTTGTCAGAGCCATCCCTTCTTCTCAGAGTCTCAGCATTTGACAGCTCAGGTCTGACTTCCACTTCAGAGTAGGAACCAATGAGGGCACAGAGGTCTCTGGTTCAGGTGGCCTTGGTTCCTGTGAAGATGATTCTTGCTTCTTCAAGGTCTTCTGCCTTCAAGGTAGTGGACATCTCTTCCCTCTTAAATCAGTCTGGTCATCCCCTATCTGATTTGTGCACTAAGCCTCTATATTCTTTTCCACTGGTATAGCCATTCTGATCTGATCTCCAGACCATCCTGATCCGGGATTCTACTGATTCTTCTGAAACCTTACCAGACCATCCCACTGAAGAACTGCTAAGAAGAGGATGTGTTGAAGGTGACACCAAGATTCCCCTCCAACAATCTCTCACTGTGGGCACAGACTTTGATGAAGGGGAGGAGTCCCTCAAGCTCTACCTGATGACATCTCCTTTGTTTAGATTCTGAAACTTCTCAAGCAAAAAGTTGGATGGTCTTTCAAACCCCCTTCCCAGGAGGAGATAGTGTTTCTGGAGGCTTTTGAATCTGGCCCAGCTATGTTTTGGATGGTCCTACCATCTGATGAATTGATAGACCTAGTCTCACTCTGTGCATGGAAAGAGCTGGATACTGTGGAACCTATCCCCAGCTGTCCAGATAAATTTTTAGCTCCCCCAAACAACATAGACCACTGGAGCAAGGGAGTCCCTGTAGGTGCCATGGTCATGGCAGCAGCCACTTAAAAAAGAGCTCACGGAGCAGAGCTCATCTGTCTATCCCCCTAACAGGGAATGTAGGGCCTTGGACAAATTTGGCAAGCACATATATGCCTCAATGACCTTTTCCCTGTGGTTGCTGAATCATCTGGTGCACTTTACCAGGTTACAAAGAGATTTGACCAAGGAGCTCACCAAATATCTTTCTGTGCCCATGTCTGTGGAGGATCAGAAGAAAGCATCTTCATAACTGGCCACCCTTCAGTCCATTACCAACCCATCCATGAGGGTGTTATCTCATGCTTCTGAAGGTACCTCTAGGGTGCAGGTTCAGGCATATGTGTTAGGAGACATGCCTGGATGCACCTGTGCCAGTTTATGAAGCTCTTCAGGTCTTTGATCATCAATGCTCCCTTTGATGGATCATCATTATTTGACCCCAAAGTGAAGAAATACTCTCCAAGAGTGAGCAAGATGGAAATACCTTGTCTGCCATTGGGATCCATCTCCTACCTCTCAGAGATTTTTCTCTCAAAATCAATGAGGTGGTAAGAAGAGATGGTTTCATATGTCCCAAGGGCCTTTTCAAGACTCGTGAGGAGAAGGTTTGCCCCAGGGCAGAGGGAAAACTGTAATGAAAGATGCTGCCGTCATGGCAGAGGTGGCCCACAGAATCAGGGTTTCAAGGATAAATTCTCTGATCAACCTTACCAGCATTCCTGAAAGGTTGCCTGACTGCTGAACTCTGGCGGCTGTCAGGGGGCATTTGTCTCTACACCCAAAAGCCTGGGCATTCATCACAAGAGATATTTGGGAGCAGAGAATTATATCCAGAGATTACTTCATACCATTATCCAAAATCCTGCCCCCCCCCCCATAAACATTAAAAAAGATTCCTGATGTTCCACCAAATCAGAGGAATGCAGCCACCCTAGAAATAGAAATCTGCTAGAAAAAGGAGTCTTCCAAAAAGTCTCCCCAGACCAGTTAGAAGCCAAAATCTTTTCAAGATTCTTTTTCGTGACAAGAAAGACAGGGGACCCCATCCTGCATCTTAGCAAATTAAACCAGTATGTGAAATATTTAAAGGTGTGGATGGTCACAGTTCAGTCCATTTTGCCTCTGCTGTGAAAGGATGATGGGATATGCTCAGTAGATCTCCAGAATGTGTATTATAACTTCAAAAGGAACAAGTGTTCCAGGAGATATCTGTGCTTTTAACTGAGAGCCAGTCATTACCAGTTCAGAGCACTGCCCTTTGGTTTCACCAGAGCCACCATGCATGGAAGTGGTAGTTGCTCACTTGAAACTGCTGAGATTCCAAGTGTTTCTGTTTCTAGATGACTGGCTCCTGACTGCTCTGACCAGGCATCTACTTATACAAGCAGGGGATTACTTGCTCCAGTTATGTCACCATATGGGCATTAAAGTCAACTACAACAAGTGACAGCTCACACCTACACAGAATCTGGAGTATATGGGTGCTTGTCTAGACAAGGTCAATCAGATAGCATTACTTCCTCCAACAAGAGTACAAACCCTCAGATCACAGGTCATGGAAGTGAGCAGGTTATGGAAGTGATCATGAATTCTTTTTCTCCTGCATGACTAGTTTTGCAAGCTTTAGGGTCTGTGGCAGCAGTAATTACTATGGTTCCATTAGCCAGATTCCATATGTGAAATCTGCAGTGGACTCTGTCAGTACAGTGGTCTATTCTTCAACAACCCTTGTACACACCAATGAGGATCACATATGTTTTCAAGCACCACCTTCTTTGGTGGATCTGTTCAGACGAAGTTTCTCAGAGCCTTTCAGTTCTTCTCCCACAACTGGTGGCCACAGTAACCATGGATCCCTCCCATCTGGGGTGGGGGGGGGGCATTTCTTTTGTAAGGACAGTTCAAGGCATGTGGTCCTCAGAAGAGGCAATTTTGCACATCAATGTCTTGTTAATGAGAACAGTCCTCCTAGGGTTGCAGGCCTTTCAAGATGTTCTTCCCTCCAGTGTGATTGCTACTCAAACCAACAATATGTGGGTAGTCTGTTACATCAGGGGGGATTCAAATCTTATCCTCTATGTCGAGAGGCCGTGAGAGTGTGACAATGGGTGGCCTCTTCCAGCCACTTTCTCATAGTAACCCACATACTGGGGAAAGCCAATGTGCTTGTAGACAAACTAATAAGATCCATTCTGATGCCTTGTGAGTGGTTTCTCAATGCCAAAGTGGCGGGGAGGATTTTCCATTGATGGGGCCCACCATGCTGTGATCGTTTTGTTTCTCCCCACAACAAATGCAGCAGGTTCTTCACCCTGCTTCCTCCACTGGGGAAGTTACCAAGAAAGATGCTGTAGTCCACGACTGATCCTATGGTCTCCTCTATGCGTATCCCCCATTACCTATAATTCACAGATTTCTACAGAAAGCATTCCATTTGAAGAGCACAGTTGTTCTCATTGCATCTTTCTGGCCTCATGAAGTTTGGTTCCCCTTTCTGTGGCCTCATGTCCTGTATCCACCTTGGATACTGGGCACAAGTCCAGACCACCTATTTCACCCATCGGGAATAATACAACCAGATATCAATGGTCTCTAGTTAACCGTATGGTTTCTCCACTTTCATTGATGGTTAGACAGTCCAGTCCAGGCTTTCTTCTCCAGGCTGCTGTATTCTCTTATTGTCTCAAAACGTTTCTACTAGAAAAATTTACAAAATTAAATGAGAGAGATTTTCAATATGGATCCTCCAGAGAGACCTAGATCCCTCCTTCTATGTCTCAGTCTCCTTGATTCTTGAATTTCTGGCCTCTATTTTTGATAACAAGGTGAGTTACTCAAGGTTCAGTTGGCAGCTATTTACAGTTTGCATTTAGGTGAAAATTAATCCTCTTTGGCCTTTTCAAAGTTGCACAAATCCTTTCTTAAAGGCACCTTTCTACGTAAACCTCCAGTCAAGGATCCTACTCCCCCCATGGGATTTGACTATTGAGCCGCAAGCTCTGACTCAACCTCCCCTTTGAAACATCAGCAAAGACAGATTTTAAATTACTGTCCTGGAAATGATATTTCTGGTCTCTATCACATCCACAAGGTAAGTATCTGAATTCTAAGCCTCTCCTCTGGATCTCCCTGTTTGATTCTTTCATAAGAATAAACTGTGTAAAGGTGACAAGATTACACTCAGTGCCTCCATTTATATAACAAAGTAAACAAAGCTGCCTCTTTTAAAGTGTGGCTTGGGAATTCTGGGCCTTAATTAAGTGATATGGAAAGAGTTTTAGTATGCCAGTAGAGGTTGAGATAAGCAAACCATGGACTATGTTATGAAGCTTGGTAGCAATTCATAAAACACTCCTTACTGAACAACCAGGCTGCCATTACTTTAAAATGACAGCTCAATGACACTGCTGCTGTCCGATATGGCTTTGTTCTCTCTAAGAAGGATTAATTAGTTTCTTCAGTTATTCTGACAAATTCTGTCCTGTCTAATGAGTTCCTGCAGTTAATGTACTTTTTCTGGGAAATACTACATTAACCTCTAGTAGCTAAATAATTACACTGACATTTTAAAGTAAATTGGAATGCAACCATTGAGAGACTAAAACCACCTTTATTATCTCTCTGTAGTACTTTTGCCACAAGAAAAATATATACTATAAAAAGACAGCCATTGTGATTATTCCAACAGCTACCATGATTTGCTGAGCTACAATATGTAGTTCATTTAGTAAAAGTGAAAAAAACACATTGTAGTTATACAGCTGCTAAAAATAAATAAATAATGTTCAGACTCAGTTTTTCTGCATGCGTTGTTAATCTTAGTGCAGATTTTATGGACACCAGAGGCAGGAAATGATGCTTATGTTGCAAGGTGTATAAGCAGCATGCACTGAGCCAGAAGGTAACATCACCTGGCTGGTATGTCTCCCCACATAGAGATACCACCATGCACAGTGAGCTGTTGCAAGGTTCCATAAAAATGTAATTTACAAAGACTAAGGGTGAGTGTAAGCAGTCAGAGGTTGGATAATATTGATTAAGGGGCATTTGAAAATCTGTGCACCTTCTGTGGCTTCCCTTTAAAAATGGAGCAGAATGACTTGGGGGCAAAAAAAAGATTACTGGCTTGCTTTTTATGTAAATATTAAAAGTACTCCCTTAGCAGAACTAATTTATCTCTCAACCTCTTAGCACAAGAAATCTGGACAAAGCATGACAAAATGGCGGGTCAAAAGCCCAAAAATAGGGATTATGTTAAATATTGCTCTTATAAACTTCGAAAGTCGCTAGAATAACAGGGTTTGTTTTAACACCTATTTTCCGAAGGACTTGAAGTCTGAAACTCAAATATATGTCATTATTTAGTGACTTCAGTCCTCAGATCATTTCAGTGATTTGCCAGAAAACCACATATTTTATGAGGAACAGATCAAAAATATGACCCAAAAATCTAGACTTTCTGTGAAAATCTGTCCAGTTGAGACAAGCCCTTCCACCACATTCCCCTTCCTCTTTCTGATTCGTCTCTCCATCCCTCGACTCTGGCATATGCTGATACCACTGCAGGATGAGAGAGAGCATTCTGTGTTCATATAATGCAGCATGCTTGTAAACAGTGAATTCCACATCCCAGCTCAGGTTCATTAGGAACAGTCAGTAACTGTGTTCCTTAATTGATGAATGCTGTCATTAAGAGGTACCAGAATACACACTGTTGATGAGAAAATGTTATTTTCATTGCCACCTTATAAACAGGGCACACCCTCACATTTTATAACAGATAACTTAAGGCACTGCTTCCGCTTGGTGCTTTACAATTGTATGGTTTCCTTTTTTAACAAGTATTTTGTTCAGTTTGCTAGCTAGTTTCCAGAAGTGTAAATTCACTTATTATTGCTATCTTTAGGTTAACATACGAACTGCATTCTTGGTATCTAAAATAGCTGTTTAATGGCTGTCATTTACGTGAAGCTGAGCTCTCAGAAAAGAGATTGCTAGGAGATGCCTTGAGGCTAACAATAGGTTTTCTAGTTATCAGTACAACAGCATATATTTAAAGCACTACTGGAATCCCAGTTTAAAATCCATGACAATTTAATATATAGTGGGTAAGTGCCCTGAACCAAAGTAGAACCTTTTCAGCCACAGCCTAAGATACCTCTCAACCTCTTAGTGCAAGAAATCTGGACAAGGCCTAGAATAATGGGAGACAAAGGTCCAAAAATAGGGACAGATTGTTAATATTGCTCTTGCAAACTTGGAAAGGTCCTAGAATAACAGGATTTGTGTTAGCATACATTTTCTGAAGGAAACACAGTCCAAAGCTCAAATGCCTGCCATTATTTACTGATTTCAATCCTCACTGATTTGCCAGAAATCCATACATTCTATGAGAAACAGACCAAAAATATGAAGCAAACATCTGGACAGCTGAGTGCTATGCAGCCAAGGCCATAGGCAAAAAAGATGAAAAATGTGCAAGTATAACGGATATTGCAGAATCCTAATATACATAAGTAATGAAATAAAGACTGGTGATGTGCCACCCATACCTATCAACTGTCCAGATTTTTCCCTCCTAAAATTTGTGTTTTTCTGGAAAATCTGTGAAAATAAAAGTCTCTAAATAATGACATTCATTTGAGTTTCAGACTTAAGACGTCACATCCTTCAGAAAATGCATGTTAACACAAATACTATTTCCTTTCTAAGTTTATAACAGCAGTCTTTAAAATCTGTCCCTATTTTGGGCCTTTGTTCCCCGATTATTTTAGGGTTTATACAGATTTCTTGGGTTAAGAGGTTGAGTGGTATGGTACCTCCATAATATGCATGCATTAGAGTATATACAAAGCTAAAGCGATGATAGTCATACCACCAACCCCAAAGAAGTATTCATAGTTAAGTATAAAGTAAATTAAGGAGTTACCATTACTTAAGTTGACACTACAGGGGTGCCCAACAGATTATGAAAAATTAAGTGATGTGTTTATTCGTGATCTGAAGGCAACAATGTAGTAAGTGACAGTAAGAAACAACATCTCCTGCAGTGAGCTTAAACAAATTGGCAAGCAGAGCTGATGAGTACAAGAGGGCTGTGTCAACAGTTTTCATTACTAGTCTTTGAAGATTTGCTAGGAGGTTAGGGATTGCTGTAAGCCATATGTGTAAAGGCATTCAGTCTACTTGATTAGCCAGTAGAAAGTTACTGTGAGCTCTGAATGTGAAGGAATTCAGTCTTGTGACTGCTGCAGGTATATGAAATACACAAGTGTGATAAAGTATATGTTAAGGGTTTGTAAATGCAGGTAAAATGAAATCAAACTGCAGAGTACTATAAGGGTCTTTACAGAATGCAACAAAGTTCCCACTGTACTCAGGTAGACCAGTTTGCTTAAGTCATCTCAACTCTCCCTACTTTGGAGGAACATTCCTTTTTTTGGGCCTGATTTACCCTAACACAGAAGGTCTTATTTTGAAAATATGTCCCTGCTTTCAGGTTTGATTTACCCCTTCATGCACTTTTCTGAATCTCTCTCACCATATATGTTTTTTGAAGATGTGTACATCTGTATGTATGTACACAGATAACCACACTACATGATTAGCATGCCACTGGTAACAATAATTTAAACAAAGAAGACGCACATCTTGCATTTCCATTTTTCTGAAGCAAAAAAAAAAAAAAACAAATGACCTTGTGTGGTAGAATTTTGCAATAGAGTTCATTAAACTCTAACAATTTTACACTGTCTCCTTAATAATGTGTTTATGTTTTCCATCATTTTGTTAGTGTCTGTTTTATAAATATGTTTCTGAGTTGGGCCCATCATTCCTACTGGAGACAGGAAGAATTATATACTTTTTGGTGTTCGAAGCTTTGCAAATTACATGTCCAGATTTTTATGCAGGTGTACCTGGTTTTCAAGGGCCTTTGTTCCTGTTTTCAATGTCTTCAGGTTGAGGAGTATGCTTGCATGTAGTAGAAACACTGGACAAAGCAGAACAAGTGGAAACCTGAGTGCATTAGAGTATTTCCAAGTTTTTGAAGAATTTTAAGTGATTAATACTTTGTGACTGTGAGTGGAAGTTGTTCTGTGAAGCTACTGGTAGCTCTGTTAGGAATTTAAGGGACTTTTATCTGAAACATCACAGACTATCTAAACTCCTAATGTATAGAGAGAAGGTCCCATATGTTTGGTGTCACCAAAAAAGTTTTATTGGCTAGAATTATGTTGAATTTTAGATTGATAAAAAAAAGCTGCCTTTGCAGTATTAAGACTGTACATTGTAGTGCTTTTCCTAGATAATAACATTCCTGGGGGGGGGGTGTCGGTCATTACTCAAAAAATTCTAGCCTGAACAATGAGATGCAGAGCAGAAAGTTTGAACATTTCACCTACACAAGCAGCTACTTTGCGGTCTTAAATGGAAATAATTGTTTTATAAATTTAACTTGTGCTGACAGCTGGAACTCAGATGCATACTCAGGAATGTATGTAAGTGATAAAAACTGTCTCCTTACCTTTTAAACTGTTCAGTTTGCAGCATGGCCTTGTTGGAACCACACCTGATATTATAATTAGCTGTCTACTACTTTTTCAGGCTGGAGGGTCACACAGATGAAACACCATCATTTTTTCAATTTTTTTAGAAATTAAATTTTATAGCAAGCTTTAGTCTAGACTGGGGAGACCTAATCTGAAGCAAAACAATTAGCATGAATGCATACCGGACTATTTAATAGGCAACTGTTCATTCTTGTTTTGTTCATGTGAGTATGTGCTACTCAATAAAATTCATTTATGTTTCAAGTCATCATTCCCCACTTCAGATTATCTATGATTTTTCTGCATGTATTTTGTAAAAAAAAAAAAAAAAAAAAAAAGTTCAGAAGTCATTTTGCATGACACTCCACCCCTGCAGAGAAAATAGAAAGCTAAGTATAATAGCAGGTATGTTCCTAGTCGCTCCTTGTCACACATAAAAGCAAGAATTTGAAAGACAATTTGTTGGTATTTATTAGTTTTGCACATTCCATAGTATATATTTGAGTTTCAGCTGTCAGTACAGGCTGAAAAATGTCAAACAATAGTTTTCTTTTAAAGGTCATGTGCATTAAACACAGCTTTTCTTTATCTCAGAATGTGTTTTATTTAATTTCTGATTGCCCCCTTAACCCACTTCAGGGTCATGGAGGATCTACAGCCTACTTAATCAGTGAGCACAAGGCAGAGATACTAATCCTGGATGCAGTGGCAGTGCATTCTAAATTGCATATAAACATCTGTTAACAAGTTCACACCTATAAGCAAGACTGACAATTAACCTATGACATATCTTTGTTGTATGAGAATACAAAATAACAGTTTGCAAATACTCACTCAGATACACAGAGGACATGCACCGTCCAAACAGAAGTTACTGCAACTGAGAACTGTGCTGAAGAACCAAATGCTGCAAGCTGACAAGACTAACCAGTATAACTCTGTGTCACCAGAGTAAGCTGGCAACACTAACCAGTATAACTCTGTGTCACCAGAGCATATTTTCTTCCATACAGAATGATCACAACAATTTATTTTGTTAACCGGGAAAGTCCAACTTGGAACAAAGCCAATTTTCAGCAGAGGCCTGGGGAGAAACACTCCAGATGCATGTCTTTGTACGTGGGAGGAAATCGGAGCACCCGGAGGGAACCCTCACAAATGCAGGGAGGACATGCAGACTCCACACAGAAGGCACCTCAGCCAAGAATCGAACCAGAGAACCTCTTGCTGTGAGGCAACAACGCTACCGCTGCACCACTGCACTGTCCAATACCATTATTTATTTTCTTTTGTTGACTGGTTAATCACATCATGGACTGTTTTTAAGAGAGGTCCAAGTCTCCTTTAGTTGTTTCCTTCTTTGGGTGGCATTTATGTGCTGTTACTCATCCAGAGCACAGCATGTTGACTTTGGATAAAACCTCACAGTACTTTTTGTAAGCATTTGTCTCTGTACTTTTCATATCATACTGATCACTACATTTAAGATTCTTAGACCAGAGAATCCAATATAACAATGAATTTAGCCCTTTCTTTCTTCTGTTCTAGTGGGTCAGTAAACTTGTTGTACTTCTATAAATATATACATTTCTATAACCACCCACTTCCTTTCAGCTGTGGGGTGCACTTGTACAGCTTCTTAATTAATTTATTTTTTCTAGGAAGGCTACATCCTCATCTGAAGCTAGACACCCACCATCCTTCTGTGCACAGTCACACCCAAGACAGCACACTAAGGTTCAAATCCAGGCCCAGGCCAAGAAAGTAGTTCACAGCTGGATACTGCTAAAGCCTTCCAAGCAATCAGACAGGCTGGATTGCATTAGAACAGTTTAACTGGTCAGGTTCTCACAGCAGAGATATCCCTGGACAGATAACATGGCTTCTTACTGGATACCTCAGACTGGTGCTTGAAATAATACATGTGCATTGCTTACGTCTCGTCCTGGAAGTGGGTATGCTGACACTTTGATTCCATCCTTTGCCTTTCCCTGTGCACTACCATCATACAATGGGTCATACAAACCAGTGGAGGCAAGGCATGGTTGAAGAAGGTGAAATGATGCAGCGACATGGCAGTAGCTTTTGTTATGCAGTCAACAGATCAGAACTGGCCAGATTGCAGACCAGTAGAACATGAACAAGGACTGGAGGTAAAGAATTGCTGCCATTACCTCAACTACTTTGTTAAAATAAAGTGTAATGGTTGGCAAAAGGCTGAAATAAAGCAGGCAGTTGTCTGACCAGGAGACGGGTTCTGTTTCCATGACAGAAGTGACCACACCAAGTTGAAACACCTAGTCATGTGAATGACCATGCTTATAGGCAATAAAGGTAACTAGCTGACCAAATCCTAACCCTTTCATAGCAAACACAGTCCTTCACAAGACTGACAGACTCATCTTTGACTCAGATGTTGAAATTGTACAAAATGAGGGTTCAACAGTGAGTTTAGGAGAAAGTCTGTGAATTCCTGAAAGAAGGTCTTCATTCTACTAGGTTTATTACTTCAGGGCTGCTTGATGTCATCCTTATTGTTATACATATACACTGCCCTGGGGAAGGGGCACCTGTGAGTTGCATCTTTATACACTGCCCTGGGGAAGGGGCAATAGTGAGTTGCAGCTTTTAATCACTTCACTCCTGTACGTCTGAAGGAGCCTTGAATTGATGGCTTAATTACAAATTCCAAAGGGAATCTTCTGCAACACAGATAAGTGGAGCAAAGCCAGATGTTGCTGACCATAGACACACCTCATGAGATGGCAATGGTAGAATTAAGCAACTCGACAAAGCAATAATAATAATAACAATAAGCTCATTGGGGAAACCCAGCCACAATGTCTGGTTAAGTAACTTTCTCAAGGTCAGACAGTAGGCAAATGAGGACTGAAGGGAATCAAACCCTGTACCATAGGAACTATAGTTCTCTCCTTAACTCTCTGTCCCATCTTCCAGATGATAAAATATCCCCTCAAAAATCTTTGAGTCATTTGTAAATAAAATAGCTTAAGATGCTAGATTCAGTGTCTTCAGGTTGAGAAGTATGCTTGCATGTAGTAGAAACACTGGACAAAGCAGAACAAGTGAAAACCTGAGTGCATTGGGGTATTTTCAAGTTTTTGAAGAATTTTAAGGGATTAATACTTTGTGACTGTGAGTGGAAGTTGTTATGTGATGCTACTGGTACCTCTGTTAGGAATTTAAGGAACTTGTATCTGAATCATCACAGACTGTCAAAATTCCTAATGTATAGAGTACAGCCTTGCAAGGAACTGTACAGGAAAAACGACCACACAACCCAGTTAAAATACATCTCTAGTGATTTAATTCATTCTTTTAGAATGTAAATTAGTGAAGTGGCCAGCAAGATGTAAATGAGAGTAGAAACAAATTTGGTAGCAGTTATAAGTTTTCTCTGGGATTACAGTGAAAATAGGCTTCACTCACAGAACAGATGAGAAGCGTATCATCTGCCTAGAAGATGACAACTAAAGGAAGCAGTTCTGAATGTTCCGTGGGAGATAAATCTGTTGAAAGCAAATCCACATTAGCATCCAGAATAATTAGTACTTTTCCAGATATGAACAGAAACACCAGCAGCAAACATTCATTTCTCCATGGTAAAGCCAATGATATGGAAGAATTCAATGTATGTTGTGCTGAAATTTTTTTTTTCATATTTAAGTTCATGCTGGTGAAGCCAAATGTAAAACCAAAAGATACAACCAGCATGAAATTAACTACAACAGCTTTTTTCTGTTTCTAGCAAGCTTCCTGATAAAATGCAAAGATGACCCTGAGTCTCCATAGGTTCATAGGTAAGTACTAGGCTAGCTGCCCTCGCAGGCCATTTTAAGCCTGGCTAATTTTCCTTTTTATGCTCAAAATAATCTATCCAATTTGCTGTAGATTGGCCCTACATATCCCATGGTTGATAATTATACATATATTACCCCTAATGAGAATAACTGGATCATACCATAGTTAATTGGAAAGGACCCATGCACTGGATAAAGTATTTAGAAGCCGTACAGGAATGAACATTTTATGTGGATGGGGTGTCTGTTCCACAGCAGTGGTATCCCCTGCGAGATATACCTGTCCCTCAAAACTGTTTTGTTGATGTTTTAGAAGAGGTTTTGAACGCTAGATTGAGTATTTCTGATGGCATTTGACTTGTTGATGTGCAGTAAATCCATCAGTAATTGGTCGGAGGATTCCTTGAATTCCAAACACAGGTCACTTAGCAGTTTGTAGCATAGTGAGTATAGTGACAGGGTTTTGAGTCATACATGTATGATGTGTTGTTTAGGCCTTGTATCCTTTGAGTAAAGTATCTCTGTGGGCGTTGCAGTTGTTGCATGTGTCTGGACAGATACATGTCAAACGAGCATTATGTTCAATGACTGGCCTAAAGAGGGAAGAGTAAAGGGGAACAATGACATTCCTAGATCTAGATATAATCTCTTTATTTATGAGCTGTGCAGTATAGAAGGACTTTCTTGCAATAGCCACATATTAGTCAGAACTTAGGTTACTATCCACATAAGTTCCCAAATCCCAAACATTTGGGTCAGGCCTTAGGGGTGTTTTGTCAGTGTTTATTTTCATGATAGTCATGAGCCTGCAGTGATAGTAACAGCAGAAATATAACACCAGGGTTAATATCTTTATTCATTGCTTGCTGTCACTCCCTAAAGACTGAAGGGGATGGCAAAGCACACAGGCTGCCTAAAGTGCAGGACTTCAGATAAACAAGGAATATCCCAGTCCTGAGTTTCTTCATAAAAATGCTGCAACTTCAGTAGTGCTGTTCAAAATGGATATAGGACAGTAGGAGGCAGCCAACGTAAATCTTGACTCATTGCATCAATCTCATATAGTGTCTATAATTGTGAGCTCCTTCAGCTGATAAATTCCTCATCTGGTAACTCCAGAAACGCAAGCAAAATCTGACAGCGTAGTCAATGTGTGCAAATCCAAAGTCCAGAAATTAAAAAAAAAAAAAAAAAATCAGAGCAAGTCACCATCAATGTGATCCAAAGCAACCACCCAGTTGCTAATTAACCAGTTGAACTTCATCTGTACAGTATATTCACATTACCTGCAGTGTATAACGTGCAATATATTCATATTGCCATAAAATATATTCACATTGCCTGCAGTGTATAATGTACAATAAATTCACATTACCATAGAATATATTCACATTGCCTGCAGTATATAACGTACAATATATTCACATTACCATAGAATATATTCATAATGCCCGCAGTGTATAACGTACAATATATTCACATTACTATAGAATATATTCACATTGCCTGCAGTGTATAATGTACAATATATTCACATTACCATAGAATATATTCACATTGCCTACAGTATATAACGTACAATGTATTCACATTACCATAGAATATATTCACAATGCCTGCAGTGTATAATGTACAATATATTCACATTACCATAGAATATATTCACATTGCCTACAGTGTATAATGTACAATATGTTCACGGTGCCTGGTATCTCGATCTGTCCTGAGGTCAGTGTCACACATGAGAATTGTATTTTAATTTTGCAGTAGGTTACACAAGATTACAACAATGAGATATCGAGGAGCTTTCTGCAGCAGAATTGTGTTTGAATCCCCATGACCACTATCATCTGTGTAACGCTAACCAAGTCATATAGCCTAACCAGAGTTTCATTATGACCCAAGAAAACAAACATTTATACTTAGCTGGTTTTGCCTAGAAATGCAACACAAATCTGAAAATTAGCTCTACTACAGCATTGTACAGGCATTTTGAAATACCTACAACTAAGCTGTACACACATTGCCTCATATACCTCCATGTTCCATCCATAGTCATAGACATTTACAGGGCTGCAGCCAGATTATAGCTGACCTCATGCTGTAACTGAACTAGTCTAAGGACCCTTTTCTGTCATGAACCAATCCACCAGGCAGATAAAACAAATAGTAACATTCCAGTTATAAACAATAATAAATATCTTCAGTACAAGTTATGCTAGACAGCATTGCACTAAATGCAGCATTATCGCTCTTATTCAAGACTGCCAGCAACACCAATAATGCATTCATTGAGTAAATTGCATTGTAGACGTGATAACATTAAGGTAACACCATGCAAGTATTATAACACAGTAAGGCCACATTTGCTATAAAAACATTTACCTCTATGTGTTAAACTAACTAGAGAAGAAAGACAGAACTGTCTAGAGAATGTAATGTAATGTAGAAATTAACTATGATCATTAGGTTAAGGTGCTTTTATCTGAAAAACTAGGATGCAATGCACACCCTGATTGCTAGGTTGTCTGCAAATATAGTATTTTAACCATGTAGGATAAACATACAGGTATTCTATAAATAAAGGCTACAATTCTAGGAAGGCATATACTTCCATTTGTTAATATGCTTTTATATAACTATACAATAGGCCTAGGTTTGCCTTTTACAAGCCATGGTTGCATGGATCACAGCAGTTTATTTATTCTATATAATGACAGCCTAACAAGCATGCATATGTTTTCATATTTACAAATGATATTATTAACAGCCTTACATAAATTAGGTAAAGTCTAAACAGATCCTATGCACTTCAGTCTTCATTAAGTGATGCGTATGCTCCATCTGTTATCAACCTGTATCTTTGAAGCAGTTGCATTTGTTTTCTTTTAGATGCACTTGGAGATTTCCTTAAAGGTTGTCAGACTATCAGTTGTCACTATCCTTTATGTGGGACTTTGTTCCAGTAAACAGGGCCTAGTTTTCTGAAAGCATTTTCAGTACAATGTAACAAAAAACATGGTCTGGCTAGTTGAGGACCTTTGGCTTCCCTTAATGAGTAGAGGTGAATTCTTGCCATCAGGTTGTTTTTCTGAGGTGAGCAGTAGCAGTCATGAAGAAGTTTAAAGATGAATATATCTAGTAGCAGTGGACCCTGACTGAAATTGGAAGCCACTTACATTTTCTTTAAGATGATACAATGGTGCTCGCTGTTGTTATCAAGATGAATGATTTGCACTACTTTCTTTTCAGTTCTTTATATAAGGGACGACTTCAGGTCTGAAAATGATATAATAGCTAATCTATGTTCAGGTATGGGAATTAGTACCTTGACATCTTGCTTCTTCTATAAGTAGATTTGATATTTTAAAAAAGATCTTTCATTAAGTCAACACCTTGTTGATTTGAGTTTCTGCGTGAGATACAAAGGAAAGATTCTGATCTAATATTAAGCCTAAATCGCTGTGTTTGTTCATGAGAGTGCCTCTCTAGTAGTGTCGCTCGTCCAGTCAGGATAAACTAGACTAGTCTTTATGGGTTCTGTTCAAGCAGCTTTATTGAGCTTAATAACTTTAACTTAGATGAACTTACTCACTCTCTGGCTGCACTCTCAAAATGGCACTGAAGCTAGCAAGTGCTTGCTATTTATATGCATGTGCCGACCTTGAAATGCTTCTTAAAGGTACAACACACACACACTATTCTACATCCTCCCTTTTTGAGAAATAAATCATGCAATAATGACAACATTAATTGACATGCAATCAATACAAATAATTCTTTGTCATGCAGTTTTACAGAACTAAATACATATAGACAATTATGTCCAGTTGCTGTGTATTTCACACTAGATCTGGAAATACGACCAAATCGTGTGACATAGAAATTAGAATTAGGTCTAGCAACTGGGACTGTCTCTGCCGAATATTCAACTTTAGGGGCATCAAGAACATCATCAGGAAAGTGGAAGTTAAGATACGTTCTGCAACAGGAACATTGTCTGGATTGCTCTGAGATTTAGAGTCTGTATCACAGGAACAATGCTGCAATATCGATTCTGGCACAGGAAGAAGATGTCTTCAATTTCTCCTGTAATCCACACCCACAGATTCTATGAAGTAGGATCTCGGCTCGGTGTATATTCCTGTTACTTGACCTATCCAGTCGAAACTTTTCACCGTTTGTGTCCTCACTGTCTCTCCTTCTTTCAATGGACGAAGAAATCTGCTCAATTTATCATAGCTGGACTTCTGGCAAGAATGTTTTCTGAATAATTGGCCTCTAATTGTTCTGTTGTTCTTAGCTTTAGGCCTCAACATACTGGAACTAATAGGCAATGTTGTTCTGATTTGCCTAGACAGAAGTCTCTGAGCAGGCGAGCCAAGTATATCGTCACGGGATATGTTTCTGAGATTAAGTAAATTCAAAAAGACATATCTGTATTATCACGCTGTGACCTCTCAAGTAATTACTTTGCACTCTGTACTGCATGTTTAGCTAGTCCATTTGACTGTGGATATTCTGGACTACTAGTAGCATACATGCTCCCTTCTTTCGTAAATTTCTGAAACAACTGACTGGTAAACTGGGTACCATTGTGGACTACAATGAACTGAGAAATGACGTTTCAACTTGGTGATAACAGCAGTGGACGTTAGATTAGGTAGTAAATCGATTTCAAACCAGTTCAAATAAGAGTGTATCAAACACTTAAGTTATGCTGATTATTCCACTCAAATTTATCAGTGGCTACTGTTGACCAAGTAGTTGAGGAACTTGACTTAGCTGAAGTGGTTCTTTTTACAAATGCAGTTTAGTACTACTGCATACTTAACAAGAAGAAAGTACTTTGTTAATGTCTTTTACTACAGAAGGCCAAAATACTAGTTCTCTCACCCTTCTTTTGGTAGATTCGGAACCTGTGTGACCACGATGCCAAATCTGGATGTATTCATGTTGTAAGGAAGCAGAAACAACAATTCTAGGACCTTTTAAAATAATGCCATCTTCCATCAACATCTCATCTCTGTAAGGAAAATAAATTTGGACTTCAGGTGATATACAAGATTGCTTTGACAGCCATCCAACATTAATGTAGTGGCTGAGCTTTTACAAAACAGGATCAGTCTTTGTATGATCTCTCAGCTCATCAAGTCTTGTTGTAGAAAGATGATGTACTTCTATGATGTCAAAGTCAAAATTCTCTGCATGAAGCTGTTCCGTTGTATTTCTGGGTGATCTGCATAAGGTATTAGCCAGATAAAGAAGTTTTGCCTTTTGTATAGACCATTTTGAAGATGTACTGTTGTAATATGAGCATCATTCTTTGTAATCTTGCTGTAGCTGAATGCATAGGCTTCTTTAGAATGGTAACTAGAGGTCAGTGATCACTTTCAGTCGGAATAGCTCGACCATAGATATAATCATTGAACATGCAAATACTATTGCCAAAAGTTCTTTCTCAATTTCAGCATACTGCATTTCAATTTGGGTAAGAGTTCTAGATGCATAGGCATTTGATCTGCCTTCTTGAAGAATAACTGCACCAAGACCAAACGTTGAAGCATCACAGGAAAGAGTTACTGATTTATTGACATCATAGTATCTTAATGTAGGTGGGGTGGCAGTTTTCTGCTTAACGTCTTCAAATGCCTTCTGGTGCTGTGCCAACCAAGACCATATAACATTATTGCACATCAGCTGTCTCAAAGGTGCTGTCAACTCACTGAAGTCTGATATAAACTTGCCTAAATAGTTGACCATACCAAGAAAACGTTGTAGAGCCTGAACATTATCTGGTGCTGACATCTGAAGAATGGCTGCTTGCTTGGCCGGGCCTGGTTGCAAACTAGTGCTAGTAAATAAATGACCTACATGTGTAACTTCCTGTAGTCTGAATCTGCACTTCAGAGAATTGAGCTTTAAGTTCACTTCACGTGCTCTGTCTAGAACTTTCTTAAGGTTTCTGTCATGCTCTGCTTCACCATTGCCTCTAACCAATAAATCAGCTACTAATTGTGGCACAAAGATAACCTGAAAAAAATTGTTCCATTGTGCACTGAAAGACTTCACTTGCAGAATTTATTCCAAATGGCATCCTGAGGAATCTATATTGGCCAAATGGGGTACTGAAAGTAGTCAGTGATGAGGATTTGTGATCAAGCATCACTTGCCAAAGTGAACTTTTTGCATGCAAGACTGCAAAACAGTGGCATTTGGTATTAGGGCTGCGACTTCCTTGACTGTATGCATTAGATGATGTGGTCTCTTTAATGCTTTGTTCAAATCTCTTTGGTCAATACATATTCTGATTTTGTCTGAGCCTTTTTTGTGGGCTGCTACCATGGACGACACCCATTCAGTTTGTTCTGTAACTGGACAAATTACATCTTGCTGTACCATTTTATCCAACTGAGCTTTAACTTTATTCTGCATAGCTATCGGAACTTTTCCTGGTGGTCTGTCCACAGGACTGACCTCTGGGTCTAACTTCATAGAATACACAACTGGAAGTTTGCTCAACTTCTCATTAAAAACATCAGCATACTCTGAGAAACTGGCTTCACTAAAATTGGAACTAGGACATTTGCTTATATAATGAACTTCTTTGGTAAAAGAAAGTAAATTCATTCTCAAACTGTGTCTGAGACTCAATAATGACTGCACAGGTCTTCAGACTACATAGAATAACAAGCTGTAGCAGTTCATAGCCAAATAACATGAAAGAACTACTGAGCCTTCGGTCAGAATCTCTTCACCTCCATAAGCAACAGGTTTTGTACAACTAGCCACATTGAGTTGCTCATTAGATCTCACCTTAGCAAATGTATCTGCTGACATAACACCACACTTTGAGCCAGTGTCTACTTTAAGCTCGGTGGATTTACCATTGATCTGGACAGTGCAAAACACTTCATTCTTTGCCAACAAATTTACTGCATCAACCTTTCACCAATTACTGATACACCATCTACATAGAAAGTAGAATTGCAACTCTCTATATGATCAACTTGCTTTTTCGTGTGACCCTTCTTTATAACTGTGTGAGGTTCACTTGATTTGCTAAACTTTTAAAAATGGTTCCATTTTTTACACTTGCGGCATTGCTGACCAAATGCTAAGAATTTTTCTTGTTTAGACTCATGATTGTCACCACAACTGCGACAGTTAACAATAAAGCTGGATTTGGGTTTTGCTTACTCACCCTTGTACTGCACTAAGCATGTCCTTTTCTTAGAACTTTCTGGAAAACTACGGGGTCTCCCAGGAAAACCCGCAGGAGTTGCAGCTGCCATGTGCTTAGGCCTGCCTCTGTTAGCCACATGTTATCTACATTTGCTCTAGAGCCTGTTGAAACCATGCTCTTATCACTTGCAAACATACTTGTGTGCCTTTTCATAACTTCATGGATTTGACAAATCTCAATAGCTTTGCTCAGCATTAAATCAAAGTCATGAAACAAGATCTGAAGCACTATTAATACCACAAACAAGCATGTCCTTTATTAATTCATCTTTTAAGTCACCAAACAGACACATTTTAGCTTTGTTTCTCAGGTCACTTATATAAGCTGCAAAGGTTTCCCCTGGTTTTTGATCTCTCGTGTAAAACAAATGCTTCTCTAATGTAATATTTGTCTAGGGGTTACACATTTCCCTGAACTTGCACTTCAAACACTCGGGGTCTTCCCTTGATTCAGCCTGTACAACAATATGATGGTTTTCAAAAAACCACAGCAACAAGGCAGTAAAGTAAGCAATACCACAATATAACAAGGCAGTAAAGTAAGCAATACCACAATATATAAAGTATAATCACAGACCACAGAACAGTTTTCACCAAGATTTAATACAAATGTAGTGCTTCGGCAGCAGGCCTTCAATGAGTATGATGGTTTTCACCTTCTCCCTCATATATTGCTGGTGCATACACAAAAGAACTCTGTCTTTCAATGGCCTCTAACCAGGCTAGGTTTAGCAAAATGAATGCCCGGTACGTGCATCTTTGTCAGAATAAGCTGCTCGTATAAAATATACTCTTGCTCAAATATTCTCCAATTCACTGCAATATTCTGATCAAACACTATGATGGTTTTTGAAATCTGTCTGCCATATTAACACATATCAGCGAAGGCTTTTCCAAGTATGCACAAACACACACGCATATACATATGCCAGAAATTTATGCCAGTATTTGTAACTATGCCCAGTACCACAACAAGCCTCTGAATAACTGAACTTTGCAAAATAAATAATTTCTTATCAGAGTAAGAAACATTTCAGAATAACTGCACTGTGCTAATGAACTGGGCAGAAGAAGCTCAGAGTAAGAAACATTTCAAAGTAACTGCACTTTGCAAATAAACACTACATAGCACACTGAAACATTCCCAAAATGGCTGTACTTTGCCAAATAACTCTTTACTGTGCAAGAAACACTCTGCAATGGCAGCGCTATGCGAATAGACACACCCAGCACAAGAAACTTTTCAAAATGGCTGTATTTTGACTGTACTTCATTCATGGGAATGCCCTTGTCACACTCCAACTTAAGCACCCCTCTACCCTCTCTCTGCTATATTCATAACTTATATCCCATACCCTCACTATGGGAATCCACTCCCTACCATTAATGTATTACTGTTTTCCAGTACATTTATGCTTATATCTCAATGCTCAATGTATAAGAAGGCTCACTACCTATGATGTACTACTGTTTCCAGTACTTGTAGGTGTTTTTTCAACTCTCAATGTGTAGCTAACTTACTATATTCAATAACTATATATTGTATATTTTACATACTGTATATTTCTCAGTAATTACGTGTATCTTGCAACATGTGAAAACTGTATAAATTTTTGCTTAGAGCTTTTTTCCCCGGGCCTCCACTGAAAATGGGCTCTTTTTGGCCTAGTGGACTTCCCCGGTCATCAAACTGAAATAAATAAATAAATGCACTTTGCACTCAAATAAACTCTTCAGAATAAATACACAGTAATAAGCACACACTGTTAGCACTTTTACATACTTTAAGATACTTTGAATAACTCTAGTTATGCCCTGAATACAATGCAAAATAGTAGTTATGCCAAAACACTGTACTTTAGCCAAAAACATTCAGTCGCCTTGCTTTATTTATGCTTAATGTGAGCCTTTTGCCCTTACTATATTTGTTTTGCTTGTTTAATCTTTTTCCATGCCCATTATACCTTACTTGTGCTCGCTTTACTCTAAACATGCCTGTTTTGCTTTAAACATGCTCGTTTTGCAATTCCAAGACAATTCCAAACTCCTTATGTGCTTTTCTGATAATTATTTTATCAAATATCGTAACTTTAAACAATTCATTTAATTAATAAATCTTTTGTGCCTCTCGCTTGTTTAATAATGTGGTTTGTGCTCTTGTAATGCTCCGTTTTATCTTTTTTATAAAATAAATCGTTTGCGCAAGTTTTCATTACCTTTGGTTCATTTCTGCCCATTTTTCATGCTCATTTCTCTTAGTTTACCTTCACTGTTAACTCTGCACCTCGTAGCTCTGAAAGGCAGTCTCTAGAATCCTAGTTCTGACACCACGTCACTCGTCCAGTCAGGATAAAGTAGAGGAGTCTTTGTGGGTTCTGTTCAAGCAGCTTTATTATGGACAGACACATCAGGATTGAGGCTTAATAACTTTAACTTAGATAAACTTATAAATAAACTAGCTGCTACAATGATACATGCTCACTCTCTGGCTGCACTCAAAATGTCACTGAAGCTAACAAGTGCTTGCTGTTTATATGCACGGGACGACCTTGGAAATGCTTCTTAAAGGTACAATACACACACACACACACACACACACACACACACACACACACACACACACACACTATTCTACAAGTAGGGTAGTAATAGCAATGCTCTGGCTTCTTTTCAGGCTTTTGGGGTATTCCATATTGCATGACAGTTGTTTTTGTAGTATTGATAGTTAACTTGTTATTGGCCAATCAATTCCAGTTTTGAATCCACCTGTAATTATTTTGTAAAAGAATCAATGTTTTGTTTACTTTAGTAAGAACAATGTCATCTGCATAAAGAAGGAAATCAATTTGTGGAAGGTCCTGTGATAGGTCATTTATAAAAAGAGAAAAGAATAGAGGGACTTAGGAATGACTCTTGTTTAATTTAATGTTTGGGCCAATTATCCTAAATGTTCTAGTTATAAGATAATGTGTAACACCTGTAGAGAAAACAAACAGGTTACCATCTTATGTAGATATATTGTATACAGTCTCTAGTACCCTTTTTGGTCAAGGAATATTGCACCAGTTTGCAAACTGCCACCCATGTTTACATAAATCAGTTCAGTGAGTGTACACATTGCTATTAGCTTCCTGTAATGTGCATGAGATCTGCCAGCTAGAATATTGGTTTATAGATTCAGTGATGATTACTAGGCTGACAACCTCCTGTGGGCTTTTTAAGAACAGTCATGCTTCCCAAATGTGCCTGACCAGGTTTGATAACCCAGGGTTATTTTAAGGGATATATGTAGACTTGGGCATGGGTGGTCAGTCAAGTATTTATAGGCTGCCTCTGTCTGTTAGAGACATAGGTGCCAGACCAGGGGTAAATTTCTGATACTCCATCCACTGGTCCAAGTTATGTTTGAATTGAGTTAAGGAAGAAATGTGCTTCACATTAATGGGGTCTACCTTTACCATTATTTTTATTGCTATAGTTCCCATTTGTGAATGCCTGTTTCTGGGGTTAATTCTCTCCCCATGATTCAAACCCCAAACTCCCAGAATAAAAATGAACACCTAAAGCACAGAGCAAAAGAGAGGATCCTACTGTATATCCTCATATTAGAGGATATATGGTAGGATTCATTATAATATTTATTTTCTCAAGAACTTTGCCAAAGAGCATAAGTTTGGTTTTGAGCAACCGTTAGATGTAGTTAAGGGGTTGAATGATTTTTAGCATGCAAAAGTATTAAAGTATGTTTATGTGGCAACATCATAGTTGTGAGAGTAAGACAGCAAATGAAGAGTAATTATCTAAAGAACATATGTCGACAGAATCTAAGTTAATTAGGGTATATGGTATGGAATTCTGATTTATAATTATAGTTATTCCAAGCAGGTTTAGTACATTTGATTGCTGTATGTTCATGAATAGAATTGTAGTTATTGAAGATATTTATGTATAGTACAATAGTTAGTAGAGAGGCAGGTAGGGGGGAATCTTAGCTTTCATTTCATTTACTATATTTGCTGAAGGTAATTTACTTATGGCCACAGTTGGGAAATGTTATCAGCAGTAATCTAAACAGCTTGCCAGAACTGCTTTGGTTGTCCAGTATGTTTTGTCTGCAAGTCTCTGATGCATCTTTTCTTAGATACATTAATGTATATGCTCATTTGATTCATCACATGAGAACTCACTGTGCTTACTGTCATTCATGGGGTTTGACTTATTTGTGCCGTCTGTAAACATTTTAAATAAAATAAAATCATTTTTATTTGTTGTCTCAGATCATTGGTAAACCAGGAAGTCAGGTGTCCTGTCTTCCTTAGGTGGGTATAGTTAATCTTTCCTAGAGGTTAACAGTGGGTATAGCTTATCTTATTTAAGTGAATAACAGGTCAAAAAGTGGATAATTCAGATGTAGGGTCAGTGTGTGCATATAGTGAACCCCAATCTAAAAGCTAAAGGTCAGATATTAGATTATTTTCTGTTACAATAGAGATTAGCCTTGTAACCATTGCTCGGGGTGTCAGTTTATGAAATCTTAAAAATCAAGTGTATATTACTGGGTTGTGGTCAATGACTGACTTAGGAAATATACACGTCTGCAGTTTTTCTCGTATGTTATTATGACATCCAATATTGAGCTTTGTTTAGTTTTGGTATTATTATGTCTGGTTCCTTGTGATATTAATTGGGATAGGTTGCAAAAATTCATTAGTCTAGTTAGTTGAGGTCTGGGTTGCCCTTTCCAATTAATAATAATATCTCCCATAATTGAGTTTGTGATTCCCTCCAAGTTCCAATATCTTGTCAAATGCAGTAAGTGATAAAGGCATACAATGTATACCATTGCAACTAATATTTTGCATTTCTTACAAGCTGTATTTCAGTTAATATCCAGTTTGATATAAGTAATAGTTGGTGTAAGGGTTTGTATTGCATCCTTAAACTGCATTCACAATTCTAAGTAATAATCTAGGACTTAGAGCAGAGAACTAAGGCCATGAGCTGTTAACAGGCTACCTCTGTAATCCATATTTTGATTCAGTCACTTCCTGCAGTCCAGTGTTTAATTCCCTCAATGTCCATTTGCCTACTGTGTGGCTCTGAGCAAGTTACTTAACCAGACAACACTCTGGGGCTATAGGGACATTGGCCTAGTCTCCTTGATGACCTACTGGAACACAAGCCTAGTAACTACCTTTGAACTATGAACCTAAAATATCCATGAGGTATGTGTAAGCCAGAATTCTGTTACTCAGATTAGTTCATTTTTATGTACACTTGGCCATGATCCAAGCTCTGTTTGTTTATTATTTAGTATGGTTGCTGAGGTATTGTTAAACTGATAGCTAAAACTGCTACTGTTCTGGAGAAATTTTTTTTGTAGTGCATATTGGGGCTCTGTAGTGTTACAGTTCTAGAATGGTAAAATTACATTTTACTTAATGGATACAGGCATATACATATATAGTCCACCATGTAGTTATTTCAGCATTGCTATATTCCCAGACATGTGGACTTGACATAAGTAGTACCTGTTTTATTTAATAGCTCATGCATTTATGATTTTGTAATAATGCAGTTGCTAGCAGTCCAAAATGAAAAAGAAGATGTAAGCATAGTAACCTTGGTATGGTGTTTTTAGGCAGGCATCTTTGACTGCTTAAACTTGGATAGATAGTATTAAGATTTTTCATGACTTAGCAAACTTAGGTAGGTGGATAATAGAGTATAGTAAATCACAGTTTCTAAAATCGGCCTAGATGTAATCCAGTGGCTGTATGTAATGAGATATGGATTTGCTGGTAGCCCAAGATTGCACAGGCCTTCTAGAGGTAAAGGAGATTAATGTTGAAAAGTGTGTAACTAAAAACAGTTTGTTTAACTGACTCCTGTATTATGCATTAGCAATATGTGTGGGTTCTTTAAGTGGGAGAGGTAGGTGGCATTGAAGTGGGTGTGGTTTGACTGTTGACCAAAGCAGGCTACATCTCTAGTGACAGTGAAAGTCAATCAGTCTGTACATACACATTCCTGAAAGAAATGCCCACTCCAAAGGTAAGTGGGGCTCTATATATAAAACACATAATCATACATGTAGATTAATATCAGAGGCATTGGTGGATTTTATAGTGCCTAAAGCTGTCTGAAAAACTGGTGCCTCATCTCTCCAGCTCTTCATCTGAAGAGCAAAAAGAAAAAAAGGAGGTCCACTCCAATACACTAGCCATGGCAGCTTAAAGCCAGTGTCATGTACCCTTCCTTCCCCAGCTCTTCACTGGAAGAATTAAAAAACAAAAAGTCTGCTCCCCTGTGATATACTGGCTGTTTAAGCTAGCCGTATACATGCCCCCTCCTTCCTCCAGTGACAGCAAAAAAAAAGTCTGCTTTCTTACTCTGACTTCAAAGCTAGATGCACACCCCCTCCCTGCACTAGCTGTTTAGCGGAATAGTCAAAAAAAAAAAATAAATAAATAAAATAAAATAAACTCAGGTACACTCTCCCCTCCCTGCCCTATCTGTTCATTCAGCTCTTCATTGGAGGAGCAAAAAAAAATGCTCCACTAGACTAGCCATGGCAGTCTAAAGCTAGATATATATCTACTCCTTCAACCAGTGCAATAAAAAAGGGTCCACTTTATAATTCTTGCTTACTAAGCCAGCGATGTCTTCCTCACTGCTCAAACTATCAGCAAAGAAAAAAAAAAAGGTGTGGCCCTGCTCATCTCTCTCTGCCCACCAGATACATGCCCTCTCCTTCCTCCAATTAAAAAACAACATAAAGGGTCCTTTCTTACTTTGGCTTTCTAAGCCAGATGGATACCCTCCGTGCCCCACATATTCAATGGTAAATCCCCCCAAAAAAGTAAAAAAATAACATTTGTTTCATTTTAAACTGTAGCAAGACTACAGTTACAGCTTGCCCCACACAAAGCACTAATGAGCTGAACTCACTTTCTGTACTGGCATTCAGAAGGTAGAATGCAGGAAATGCACTTAATGATTGCCGTCTCTACCACATTGTGCTGTGGCAGCTGCCCCCTTTGCCCCACCTCTGCTATACTGCTGATTGATATTGTGACAACGACAGTTATTGCCAGCACAGCCATCTGGAATTTTGTAAATGATTATATGTCATCTGTGAATATCAACATGATGTATGTAAGATGCTTGTGTTACAAATATATTAGAACTGTATGTCATCTGTATATCAAAGTGGTCTGTATAGACGTGTGTTAAAAAGGTATTTTATAAAGTGCTTGTGCTTGACATGTAACCACAGTATGCCCTGCCGGAATAGAACAGAAATGTACATGCACTATTATAATTGTTTAAATGTATATATTTTAATAGTGGAAACTGGAATACAGGAGGTTAACTTCAGCAAAATAGCTGAAATTAAATTACTTTATAGGCCAGGCCAGAGACATAATGTCTGTGCTGAGAAGCTTTGTTTATTGTCTTCAGAGCTAACTAATTACTACCTCTGAAAGTATGAAGGAATGCAATTGTTTTATGACTTCCAGCATCTGCCAAAGATCTGAGGTCTATGTATTTTCACAGGTAGATGCTAAATACTGCCATTTTCCAGCAGTGGGGGTTTCACCTGGGATAGTCATACGGCAAGAAATGATGTCATTCTGCAAGCTATCCCAGCAGTAATATTTGAGATATTAATTTGAGAACTCGCTGAGAGAGACAGTCCATTCTATATTCTGTCTTGGACCTTGCAAAAACCATTCACTACATCTGCCTAAGTTTCTAGGGCATAGTAATTCTCTTAGATGTAGGCAAGAAAATAATGAAGCTTAGTTTAGATATTTTTCTTTATTTATTTGAGACTGTCCTGCAATGTTGTTTTAAATATTTCCTGTGATTTTGAACTCTGATGTCACTGTGAATATATAGTTGGTATTTTCTTGTTCTTTTATTATTTCTTATTAAAAATATTTAAACCTTTCATTGTGGATAATCTGTCAAGAGATATTTAAATTTTAAAAGTACTTGCATATTTATTTGGTGAGACTGTGTGGGACACTCCTAATAGCCTTGGTCTTGGTCAGGATACCATTTGTATTGATAGTAACATTACACAGTAAGCTTAGACACCCTTTGTTAAGGGTCTTAAAGAAGCTGATAATGAGTTGCTGGTGGCAGTGATAACTACCTTATAGTCTGGGCAAAAGGGGGCATAGCTAGTAAACCTGGGCCAGCCTTTCCCAGGTGTGTGTGTGTGTGTGTGTGTGTGCGTGTGTGTGTGTGAGCTGCATGTGTGTGTCTCTGTGTAAATCAAACCCCAAAGAGTGTGTGTGTCAGCTACTTGGGCAGGTGCACAAAGCATTGGTTGGACAGAGAGGGTGCTGCTGGTCTTGGCTTTGCCACTCGGCTGAGATCTCAACTCTATAGATGTGACAGTGGGAAGTCTTACTGGGGATCTGGAGAAAGAGGGAGAAACCAGCCCCAGAGTGACTGTGGTCTCTGTGTGCTCTTAAGGGAAATTGCACTTGATGCAGAGAGCTGCATCTAGAAATACTGTGTGGGTACTTGTTACCCTCTCCAGTCAACATCCCCCACTGGTGCTAGTGGTGAGGATTGAGGCTCCTTGATTACTGGTCCAGTGGTGGGTCATCACAAATATCATACTGCACAGGATGACGAATGTATTTTTGTCACAAAGGGAGTGATTACAGAATCAGCACACTAATGCGAGATGTTGGCATTGGGCCTCTAGTGTTGCAATACAACACTGCTGACAATGCTGCTAATATCCAGTAAGTCTAATAGTTGTAAGTAAGACTCCCACTTCCCATAGGAGTCCTGCAAAAGCAGAAAAAAATACCATCTTCTACATGTACCCTAATAAAAGATAAGCAGTACCAATGCAGTCCACAGCAGCTAACATTCCGGTTGCTTAGGAGGAGGGGGCCACTTCCAACTCTAGTTGTAGACATCAGACTGGGCTGACAATAGAACCGAGAGCCGGGTAGTAATCCTCTATGCAGCTGTAAGGAGAATGGTTTAACAATGTGTAATTCCTTACTTATGACTTTCTAAATTACCTATACTTCATGCATATTAGTACCTAACAGCAGCACAGTGTTATAAAGCTCTAGCAGTTAAGGACCTTTTTAGTGTTATGCCATTGTCAGTGACTCAGCAGAGAGCACACTATCCTTTGATACTGGAAAAATCAGAAGGCTGTGAATACTGTCTCCACTTTACTTCATCTGACATGTGATCAAGTACCGACACCATACAACAGCATAAGGTGTGGGTGGGGTGGTGGGGGGGATCTTCACTTCTGAGAGTCTGTTCTTGGATGAGTCACAAAACCAAGATCATGCCTGTCTCAGTTGCTGGTAAGTCAGATGGATGTTCAGAGTCCAATAACACTGCAAAACGTACAATTAATTTTATTTGCCAAATTCTACAGTACATTTATTTTCTTAAAAAGAAATAATCAGTACAAAAGAAATTAAATGCACATATCCACATCATTAAAAAAAATTCTTTCAGCAGCTCTCCCAACATCCTGCCACTGCCTTTCGTACATATTTCTGTGTCTGCAGGCCTAACCATATTACCATTTTTCTTTGCCGGAATTGTGATGCTGACCCATCTACATTCTCCATTATATAATTTGAAACTATGTAGCTCTGTTCGTATTTGAGATATTTCAGTTTTTTTATAATTCATATACTGTGTTTTCTTTATTTTAATACATGCAAAACCAATGCAGTTTTATCCCCCAAACCTTGTATTTTTTTGCAAGCCAGTAAAAAATGATGGGCCAGATTCAATAAAGCCTCTTTAAGTGAGCACGATATGTATTCATGAACATTCTTATAACCTTTTTTGTGCTTTCTAGTCACTCAGAAAGATTACACTCGCTGCACTTTGTGGTAATCTTTATGAATTTGTGTAAATATTTAAAGCTACAAGAGTATCAGTAGAAAAACTAAAATTAGGAGGAAGAAGGTATGAGTTATGTCTGTGTTGTCTGTTCACTCAGAACAATGTACAGTTAGTGTACACTTAGTGTGGGCATTATTGAATCCCGGGGTATGTTTTAACCACTACCTGCCACCCCACACATAAACTTTCAACAGCATTATATTTCTTTTCACATACCTTTCAACTGTACAGATTTTCACAAAATGTCCAGATTTTTGCCTCATATTTTTGGTATGTTTCTCATAAAATTGTAGTTTTCTGGCAAATTTTTGGCAAATCATTAAGGAATGAAGTCAGAAAATAATGATAGACATTTGAGTTTCAGACTTCATACTCTTCAGAAAATTTACGATAATGTAAAACCTGTTATTCTATCAACTTTCTAAGTTAGTTAGTGCAACATTTAAAATTGTCCCTATTTTTGGGCCTTTGTCCCCCATTATGTATGGCTTTGTGCAGATTTTTTGTTTTAGGAGGTTGAGAGGTATGTAATAAATACTTTCTTGTGAGATAAGCTCAAAACAACACCCTGTAAACTCATATTTATTCAGACTTTGTGTTTTCATTTTTCTTTTTTTTTCTTTTTTTTTTTTTGACATTCTTTGTTTTCCTCAGCTAACATTTTTTCCATTTTGTTTTCATAATATTGTACTGTAGTATTGCTTTACAAAACCATGCATGGGTGCCAAAAACATAGGGTGAGGGGGGCTGTGGGTGATAGCTCCCCACACAATGTCAACAGCTGCCTAATGATGTGCCCTCAAACTGCCACGAGAGTAGTGATTACACAGAATCATTCACATTGCCATTTCTGAGATAACTAAAAGTTCAGGCAGCTGGAAAAAGGTACTTTGAGTAATAAATCATCTTTTTTCTGACCGCCCAAGCTTACAGTTACCATGGAAACCCCTATGTGAGTTTTTCTGAGGGATACCTATCAGCTTCTTTTGCCAAGAATTTTGGATACAGTAAAAAATTATAGGGGACTGAAGGCTCAAAACCAGGGAAATTTTTAACTATTACTTATTTGTTTAAAATGTTCACAGTACAAACAGGTTTTGCCTCAACATGCATTTTCTGAACAATGGAAGTAGGAAACCTTAATGTCTGGCATCAATGGCGGACTGTAATCCTCTGCATACTTTTCAACTGTTGCATAAAGAATTCTGGACAAAGCCAAAAATAATGGGGGGATAAAGGGCCAAAATCAGGGACAGATTTTAACTATTGTTATAAACTTAGAAAGCTGCAAGAATGACAGGTTTTTCATTAGCATGCATTTTCTGAAGAATATAAACTCTAAGACTCAAATGTTTCATTATTTAGTAAGGACAATCCTGAATGGTTTACCAGAAAACTGGTCACTTTCATACTTACTAATGCAGCATCTGCAAACTGCATTGTGTGGGCTCTGCCTTTTGGAACAGTTTGCTATCTATCTTACCACATATGGGTTGATTTTTAAAGTAATTATATTTTGTATGATGCCAGGTCAAGATACACCACATGGACTGTATGCACACCAGCTCTACAGCCTGTGTAAGCATTTTGAATAAGTTGACCAAGTTAACTAGACAGTATCTACCCTTCATAAATCCAGACTGTTAGAGGTCAAATCAAACAAGAGACTTGATATCATAGTTTATGAGGTTAGTTGTAATACAACCCATGGTTTTACAGATGAGGCTTGTAAGGCTGATAGGTTTGCAATTACCCAGGTCAGATGTAAGGCCACCCTTTTGGAGGGGCATCGCCATTGCAGTGCACCACTCATCGGGGACAAAACTAGTAGCTAAACGTATGTCAAACAGTTTGGGGAGTGTTTGCAAGGGCATCTTTAACAATATTATGCAACCAGGTATATGATCTGCAGTAGTAAATAAAGATACAAAAATGGTTGTTGTATACCAGAAATCTGCCAAAACCAAGCATATTGCATGTTTTTTTTTTTCTTATCCAAGTGCTATACTGTTATAAAATGTTTTCTGGAAAGTAAAAAAACCCTTGTTGCTATGCTGTGTGATGTACATAAATGGGGCAGTCCCTGGCAGTACTGAATATTTTGACTCTGGCCTTTAGTGAAAGGAAACCCTAGGAAAAGGATTTCATGGACCTAATGCTGTCCACTGTCACCCAACTGTGTCTCCTGGTTTCCCAAAATCCTGGCCTTGCCACACCATTTAGGTTACTTTTCTTCTTGTTTTCCTCATACTTTGTTGTACACTTCAGATTTTCAGTGTTTCCATATATCCCGGTACAATTACACCATAATATGTGAGGAGGAAACAATCGAATTAAACCAGAGGTCACACCTACCCCCCATCCCAAGCCACTGGGTACAATTTTCTCTGAGTTGTATTTTAGAGCTTTTTTCCAGTGGCCTGAACAAAAATCGTGACCAAATAAAGACATTAATTTTTCTTCTTCATGCTGTTCCTGTATCCTTTCACCACTCCCCAAATGGCAAGGACTGCAGTGTAATAACTGTGGAAGAAATAACAGAATTAAGTTGATAGTCTGGAGGCTGCCTGGGCGTTGGAAGCCATGAGATGCTGTGAGGTACATTTCAGAGATTTTTTCCCCGGCCTTTTGTTACAATTATGGCCTAGACAAAAATCATGACTAACTAAAGAAATAAGTTTTATTTTTGCTTTTGAGGAAGAAATAAGCTGTTCCCAAAGGTTAATGATCAAAGCTGAAAAAAAGTAGTTCCCCTATAAACTCAGAAGGTAAATAGTTCGAAAAATACATGTCATATCTTAGAATAGTGTCTATCTCCCTGTCAAAACAAACAAAAAAATAAAAGATAGCCACTTTGTGTGTATCCCTCTGATTTAGATTGGGATGAAAGTGAATGAATAAATGGGCTTGTACTGAGATGGATCAATTTATTAATATAGACACTGGATAGGAGATTGCTACTGCAGCAGTTTTTAGATATTTAGCAGGTAGATTACCAGCAGCAAATGTTGTAGGTTTAATTCTTTTTGAGGTATTTTACTATAGTGTTTATTGTGACAGGTTGGAAAGACAAGTTATTGTGATCTGGAGCGGGCGCTATGTGAGTCTGGGGAAGAGCAATTATTGTTTATGAGGGCTAGTATGAATTCCATGAAGTATCTGCTAAATTGTGAGGCTATGCTGTCTTTCATATCGATGAGTGTCAGGGAAGGAGTACTAGTTTGTCCTGGATGTAGGATTTATTTGATGGCAGCACAGATTTTTTATGGGTTTCTTCAATTTTTTTGATCGGATACTGCTGTAGTGATTTATTTTGTCCTGTCTAATATGTTTTTTTAGCTTTATTTCTTAGTTCTGGATATGTTTGCTTATTTGTTGCAGTTTTGTACTGAGCCATTTTTCCCATGCCTTATCTCTAGTTTTTAGCAGAGATCTTGTTAATATTTTCTCCTACTGATGAAAGCCTTAGGGCTGAAAACGGTCTGGGATTTATTTATCTAAATAAATCTTGTGTGTTAAAACCTTATGTTTTATTTTGTGCCTTTTTTACACACTCATGTTTGGTGCTGGCTATTTTTTTATGTTATACAGGGACTAGGCAACCTGGGCTACTAGAGCAATGTCTGTTTAAGTGACTTGCTCAAGATCACACAGCAGGCAAATTAGGACTGAGGAAATCATATAATGTACTACAGGAACTATATCTCAATGCCTTAATCCTCTGCACCAAGTGCCAGGCCTTCTGAATCTTGTGTATTTTGGGAAGTTGTCTAGTGAAATGCTAACACTAGCTGCATGTCTTCCTGTAATTAATAGAAGTGTTTCAACCAACTGCATCTTTTCATTGTAGAGTATCTTAAATTTGTGCCCTAAATTAACCATTTATTGGTTTCAGTCCACCACATCTTTTCATTTTACTTCTCTGACATCATTAATTTACCAAATATATTTCCCAATGTTTCAGAATTTTCCATCCCCAGTTGTATACAATTTAACTCATAAAACCTTGCCCCCCCACTTTTTTCCCAATTTATTTCTAGTGCATATTTAACTTTTTCTTTTCAAAATTCTTCAACATTTATCTATATATTCTTTACTTTCAAACATCAAAACACAAATTGTTTGCATAAGTTAACATACTTGGTTATCTTACTGTCCCATCAGATTCTAATATCTCTCCTTCTAACCCCTTCTTGACTTTTTAATTACAGCATCCATGTATAGCCACAAAATAATCAGGCTAAGGGGGTAACCTTGTTTAATGCAACTCCTAATAATAATATATTTACTTGAATTATCCTTTTAGCTATAGGCATATTTCTGACTTATTATATACTTTTCTAAGCCAGCTACTAGACTTGCATTCTAAGCCAATATGTCTTAATGTCTTTCTCATAAGCACGTGCTGTATCCTCTCAGATATGTTTCTTGTTTCTGAATGAAATAGAAACCTTTTCTGTAGTATCCAGTGTTTCCTGCATTAATATTGAATTGTTGTCATTACTCTTACCGATCCCATTAAGTGTGTTCATTACTATCTCATACATCCTTTTGTTAACTGTAGATTGTTTGCTACCCCATTGCAATCAGTATTTAGGAATATAACTGTACTCCAATTAAAGTGTAATTGGCATCTGTCTGCATTTTCTTTATAATCTTTCTTCCATATTATTGTAATTCCATCTCTGCACACTTCCTTTGTTTCCCACCATCTAACTTACACAATTTCTTGAATGCCTCATTTATCATTTTAATTTTCTATACTTCCAGATGTTCATAAAAATGTAATATAGACTATCTAAAACACGTTATTTTTTAAAACTTTTCATAACCATTCTTTTTTTCTGTTTCAGTCTGTTTCTCCAGTATTTATGTTAAATAAATATCCCATCCCCCATACCACAGTCAGTCTTACCTGTGTTTCACTGCTGATTCCAGACTTTTGTTTTGAATAATTTTATTCTCTACTTACTTTTCCTACAAGATTATATATCGCTCTGTCTTGCCAGTCTCCTAAAAACTGTATGCAAGTTATATTTCTCCTTTTTCTTTCTGATAATAAATGTGAAATATCCTCCTTTGCACAACAACAATACTCTTAGAGATAACTTCATTCTTTCCTTAAAAAATACTGTCGCTTTCTGCTCTGATGGCTTACCTTTGTCCTTTTAACTTATAATATTATTTGTTCATTTTTGTATTTCCATTTTTATCCCTTCTCCAAAACACCATTCAATACTTTTGCCACTTTCCTATGTTTTATTTTAATTCTTGTAGTCTCTTCCTATCAACTAATCTGTACCCCCCTTTGTTCTTTCAAGCTAACCTCTCTCGATACCCAAGAGCCATATGACACACTCATATTCACAGATCTGTCTGTAATTGCTGAAAAGTACTTTTATTTTCATCCCTTCCAAAATCATTTGATTTCAACTTGAATATTTCCATCTGTCCTTTGCTTTCAAAATACATATTAATTGTTTTTCGATACTTAAAAAACTGTGATCAGCCTGTGCCAAGTGCATTCCAATACATTAAGCTTTGGTATCAACACTGGATTAAATGAGAGTGTAAACTATTAACTGTCTTTTACAATTAAATGTTAGTTGATTGGCCTTTGTGAAATGGTGATGGGGTTAAACAAGTGTTTAAATTGTGATAGAGATTTGGTGGCATTTGTTCTGCAGAAATCCAAAGAATTTATTACTTCATGTGTTTTTTGGCTTTGTCTGTAGTTGTATGAATGAAGCTAATAATAATACCCATTTTAACCAGTTAAACTCCAGGGCTAAATGCTAGCTTTTTTGTCATTTCATATTATATTCCTTAGCATTATGTACTAACTCAAACACATATTTTGCATATATATGTATGTATGTATGTATATTCAAATACCCAACCTTCCCATAAATGTGGCAAGACTTATGTGGCCCGACATATCTAAACAATCCCCTGTCTGACCCAGAATATATATTTTCAGTATAACTTAGTGTTCCATCTAACATGCAAGATAAAATCTTGTTCCCATTGCCCGTGTATATAAACCCATTTTATCATATACTTTGTTCAGCAATTCACATTTGTTTTCTGGTTTTCTTTTATTGTTCTCTTTAGACAGTATATGACTTCCAAAATAAATGTATAAACTTCATCTTCTTTTTTAAAGTCAGATTTTGAATCGTATATTCTTTTCATGTTGGCACCAGTTTGCAATTCTCAGACTCTTCCCAGATAGAGATCATATATAATATATAGAGTACCAGGCTTTTATTGAGAAGACTAGTGTGATCACTAGTGCAGCCCCCCACATCCCCAATAAGGGAAATGCATCCCCCACACCCTTGCTACTTAAATATACCAATTCTGGTCACATTTTAATGGAAAACAAGGGCATTACTAGTATACCAGTAGTTCACTTTTCCAGTAAAAAGCTTTCCAAATAGCAGAGTAGTGATTGCAGAAATCCGTGTTGATCACTACTATTCTATTTTTTTTAACTGAGAGGTTTCACTCATTTGTGATCACAGTTGTGGAAGGCAATCACAGAAGACTCACATACATGTCTGGTAGCCCACCTACATTTTCAACAACAAAATTAATACATGCTAAAGTTTCAGCTGCTTTCCCAGACGGCAGTGCTCTGTGTAGAAGATCTGTTGCCCCCATGTATTTAAGGCACATTATATTCCTCTCTTTCATGCACTAGTGATTATTTTGTTTCCGTGCTTCAGTATTTGTATGTAACACTTGTGCAAAAAGTGATTATTCTTCATTACTCCTTCTTTCAAGCTTCTGTCTCTTCTAACTGGCCAGGACTGATTTCCTTCATTGTAACTTTCTGCCACTACATAATTTCCTCATTCTCAGTGTTGATGTCCGGCAGGTTACAGCTCTTTAATGCCTTCCTCCTGTTTATCTTGGCACATTGTGAAATGTCAAACTGATATCATATCTCAGACATGCTTTGCCTCTCGGTGACAAAGCCTGCTGCTCAGTCTTATGCATTTCTTTACTACTTTTCGTTTTCTTGACCAAAGTAGTTTCTTCTGTAGTCTCCAGTGCAGTTCTGTTCATTAGCTCAGAGCAAAGTATTTCTGAGCCATCAGCCTGCAAATCTGAAAAATCATGAAGCTTTTCTGTTTTCTGTGAGAAGACTTCATTCTGCACATGTCATTTCACTCCCTGCCCTCCTTCCTCCATCTTGTCCAATTGGCTGATGTTTGTCATCTTCTTCCAGTGGCAATGTGCCTTGTAGCCAGGGTTGCCAGATTTCCGATTGGACAGGGAGGGACAAAGTGAAGACCAAAAAAAAAAAAAAAAGGTCTTTCATACATAAATGAATGACAAGGACTTGTACTGCATACAGTCGCTGTTTTTAATTAGATGTATTAATCAAACCAAATATGCAAATAAGTACATACAATACAGTAGTACTGAAGCAGGAATCACAGTTATTATACATTACAACATTACAAACAGTCACATATTGATTAGATACCTTCTAAACATTTTAGTTAAATTCTAATATTGATTAGATACCTTCTAAACATTTTAGTTAAATTCTAATTATAAACATGTATAATCAAACCACATACATGGAATTAACTACATATACATAATAGTCACACAGTAACAATAATAATAACAATAGTACACTTTGAACATTTGCAGGAATCACAGTTATTATGCATTGCAAACAGTCAAATATTCATGAGATACCTTGTAAACATTGTAGTTACATTCTAATTATAAACATGTATAATCAAACCATATATATATGCAAATAACTACATATACAGAATACTCACACAATAATAATGACAGCAATAACAGCAATACAGTAGTACACCTTTGAATGAATATTTTGATTTAAATCCACAAAGTTATATAATAACAACAGTTTTATTATAAGTACTTTTCACAGCTTTTAGATTGTTTCAAAATATATTCACCATCTTTAGTCGATAAAAATTTTCTAAAGTCTTTACAAGTGTAATTAAAATTTTGTTTGACCATTAATTCAGCTTCCACAGTCTTTAACAACAATCTGTTTCTCTCCTTTCTCCAGGCTGCACTCATTAGACTAAATATTCTCTCACAAATTGCATTGGAATGTGGAATTGTGAGTATGTGGGCCACGATTTTGTACCAATTACTGCAAGCAGGATGATCTTTAAAAAATATTATCCATTTCTCATCTATTGTTTTTTTCTCATTTGCTTCAGTCATACTCAGTACAAACTTGTTTAATAAACAGACATCTTCATATAGAATTGCAAGTAATATTAAATAATTTTGTTAATTCTTCAATTGACGGGAATTCGATTTTTACATTTGGTTTTAAGGATAAGACATTAATGCATTGAAATTTGTTACTTTCAAAGTCAAACCATTTCTGTAGGTATTTTATCGCTGTGTCAAAAAATGTCTGTGCGTCATTTTTGAAACGGGTTTTTTTGATGTCATCACTGCATTTTAGTAACATTGTTCTAGCAATGCTTCCATAAAAGGCATCATCTTTTTTTTGACTGAGTGACTGCAATACGCCGTTCATTATTTCAAAAACATCAATTATTAAAACATCATTGCTTTGAAGTTTTGTTAACGCATTCTGAATAATACTGCATGCATTTGCAACAAACCCCAGGTATGCTAATGCCAATTCATCACTGAAAAACAATTCAAGAATTTCAGATTTGGATTTTTGACTCAGAAAGTACAATCGTATTGGCTCAAAATTTTTTATTATCCGCTCAATTGCGGGCATCAAAGTGAGCCATCGAGTCGGCACATGTCATAACATTTCAGACCACTCTACTTCTAGCCATTTGAATAATTCTTTCAGTTGTATGACTCTTTTTGTTGACGAACTAAATTCATTATAAATTTTTATAACGATCGACTCTATATCAAAAGTTAAAGTTTGTGCAGCTTTTTTAGCAGTATTATGTAGTATGTGACGATTACACCCAATTCCAATTATATTTGAATTAAGGTCTTTTAATTCTGTAAAGACGCTTTGTTTTTTACCAAAAGTGATGTTAGCATTGTCGGCGCAGAAAGCTGTTATATTTTGTATTTTTAAATTATTATCTTTTAAAGCCGTTGTTATAGAATCTGCTATACTAACTGATGTCTCGCTTTCCAGTGAGTAGAAGGTTAATAATTTTGTTTGAATGCCCTGTTCTTTGTGAAAATACCGTACAATTAATGGGAAGGTTTTTATATTGCCTTTATTTGAGGCGTCGGTACTCACAGAAAATGGCTGGTCATCTTGCAATTCTTTCAAAATAATTCTTTTTGATTCAGGTGCAAGCACACATGTAATAATTTTTGTTGATTTAGTTCTACCACAACAATATTTTTTTGATATTGTTGAATCTGGGAACAAACGAGAAAACAGCAATCCTGCACAGTCACTGGAAATGTAACTGTATGAATGCTTCACAGTGTGAAAACAAAAAGCTGTTTCTGCAGCAATAATATCATCTTCTTCCTTTGAATTTTTTGTCATGAAAAATGTTGTTATTTTGGTGGACGTCGAAGCTGCTGAAATAATGTTGGTGTGCGCAGTAGACTTCATATGTCGTTTGATGTCATTTTCACCACCATGTCCAATTGAAAATGACGTATTATTGCACATCGAGCATATAGCATATCCTTCTCGTCCTTCTCGTAACCAGGAATATTTTTTCATCCAATCAGTGTTGAATTTCACAAGCCTTTTTATTTTCTTTGAAGGAGTATTATCAACATCTTCGGAAGTACTCATCTATATAATGATGAAAAGTTTTTACATGTTAAGATATTTTTAATAGAATGTAGAAATCGACTATGAACAAGCAACAAATATCAGGCTGGGTGTTGTAAACTCAACAAAAAAGTCGTAAAATAACACCACTAAGCACAGAGACAGAGTCAGATTCCAAGTTGATTTTACTTTTTAGTGTAGTTAAACTGCAATAGTCGCTATTCGATGTTTCTTAATTTAAAACTGGTTTTGAGAGCTCAAGTGTAGTACCAGGTGCTTTACAACAAAAGGCAGAACTCCTGCAGTAAGATGATCCTTAGAAATAAGTTCACAGACTTCTACATAGAAAACCTTTGCAAAACCCAAAAGCTTTTGCAGTATCAGAGGAGGTTAGGATGTACCGACGGTACCTCACCAGATTTGTATAACTGGAGCTGTAAACACCCTAGAGGCTTCCAACAAAGAGAATTCTACATTTAAAATCCCTAAGCTACCAGAAAAGACTAAAAGCACTGTCTCCCTGGCCTTGAGTGTCTTACAGACTCTTCAGAGGAAATCAATACCTTGCCTTCCAAACAGTCAGGCGACCCAGCAGTCAAAGACCTTTTGTACCTTCACAAATCAAACAATCCCAAAAATATCAGAACATCAGATCTAAACCAGCTTTAACAGAGCAGTAACACAAGGTGGAGAGACAAATTAGTTACTCAGAATTTTCAAAACCTCTGGAATAGACTCGCTCTTCAGATAAAGCAGTGTAACACACCACCTTCTTTCAAATGGGACCTGGATAATTGAATGAGTATTCATAAATTCAACCTAGGCATGACTGGCACAAGACAACCCTCCTCAAAAAGGGGGTTACACAACTTACAACAATCTACGGTGGGGAACTGACATGGCATAATGGTGCAAGAGTAAGACTCATTAGCCTTAAACTTCTTGTGATAACATTAAATACACTTAAATGGGGAAGACATCCCTGATCAGTATCAGCAAGAAACTTTATTCTCTTGTAAAATCATCCAAGGCTAGCTTCAAAAGAAAAATTGCCATGGACTCCAAAGATAACCACAAGGCATTCTTTAGCTATGTCAAGAATCTAAGTGGCAATTCTCAGGTTTTCTCAGAGTTGGTGCCGAGAAATACACTGAACCGACCGATATAGCCAACATCTTGGCATACAGGTTCAGTGCAAACTTCACCCCCCTCTCACCCCCCAAAAGGGCCCATAACTATACCAGAAGAATGCAGTGCCCCTGAAATCACAGACAATCAGGTTAAAACAGCCCTCTCCAAAGCCAAAAACACAGCATCAATGGGACCGGATGGTGTCCCAGGCTGCGTCCCCTCCTACACGAGCTCAAAGATGAACTAACCTCTCACCTAAACACACTGTTTAAACTCAGCCTCTCCACAGGCTACATGCCCACAGAGTGGTGCACAGCAATGGTTATTCCGCTCCACAAAAGGTGGAGTCACTCACACAACAGACCCTGGGAACTATCGCCCTATAAGCCTGACTAGCTTGGTATGCAAAGCTATGGAGTGCATCATCATGGAGCTCATTAACAGAGACATTGGGAACCTCCAAACACTGGACCCTACCCAGTTTGGCTTTGTTAAAGGCAGATCATGCCTCCTAAACCTGGTGGACTTCTTTGAGACAGTTACCAAGGCTATAGATGAGGGAAGGGTGGTCCACACAGCCTACCTAGAGCTCACAAAGGCTTTTGACACCATTCCCCACTCAGGTATTTTATAGACAAGCTCACCAGCCTGAACATAAACCCCTGGAGCTAGGTCTGACTCTAAAGCGGTTACAAGTGGCATTCCCCAGAGCTCAGTCTTAGGACTCCTCCTGTTCAGCATATACTTCTCAGAGGTACAGGCAAACACAGGAGGATTATGGCTGACCAAGTTCGCAGACGACTGCAAACTAGGGGCTATAATTGGCTCTCCGGCTGACACAGACATCCTCCAAAACTCTCGCTGAGACAGACACCTGGTGTCAAAACCATGGCCTCAAGCTAAATGCCAAAAAATGCATAGTCATCCCCTTTGGAAAAAACAAAGTACCCACAAACTACCACATAGATGGTAGCCCCCTAAATACGGAAAACGTAATAAGGGATCTGGGGACCCAAGTAGATAGTAACCTCTCCTTTGATAATGGTTATAAATCCTTCTATGTGGCCCACGGCCGGCCACCCACCTAATCACAAAAGGGTTTTCATCCAGATCGAAAGAGGTCATTGGGCAAAGGGCCCCTCTATGCATCACTCATCATCAGACCCATCACCCATCATAGAGTACAATGCCCCATTTGGGATGATCATGTACCTTAGTTATAACAAGACACCTACAACTGCAAAGGCCACAGAAGTACCTCACCAAGAGGATCACTGGCCTCAAGCAGATGCCCTATGGAGCTCGACTGAAGAAACTCTAGCTGTACTCGGTTGCAACTTGCATACCGCCTACTCAGAGGTGATCTCTGTCTGCCTGACATACAAGGCCATGTCCAAGTCCAACCCAGAATTGATGGACATACATACTCCACCTAAAGAAAACCATATCCTCTACCTATGAACTTATGTTTGCCAGTCTGGTTAGGAAGTTGAGTTGGTAAGTATGATGAACCTTTTAGGTAATGACCCAAACCAATAAGCAAACAGCACAATATAAATTTAACATACACAGAAGTAAAATACATTTCAATACTTAATCAAAATTAAATAAATAAAATACATAATGTTCCACAGAAGAACATAAAAATAGATAGTGAATCTAACGGAGTTACGGAGATAAACGATTCTTAGTTAAAGCATAATGTAAATAATTTAAGAGTGGAATCATATAGCATAAATCAAACAATTAACACTTACATCCACCTAAATTTGACCTATACAAGTAACTACAGCACAGCAACAACTTTGTAACACCCTCCATATTTCATCCTTTCCTGTACTTTCAAGGTACTCCATCCTTCAAATACTTTAACTATCCCTATCTATGTCTACTATTCCTTTCCTTTCTCCAGTGACAGTCTAAGAAACAACCCAAAAGTCTAAGAAGCCCTTTAAATAAGAATTGTATCTTGTCACAATGTGTAATGTTTCATGTGCAGATTGGTTCTGAGAGCAGTTGACCTACTTTATGACATAGTGACTTATTAAGGTTAACATATTTAAACAAGAGTATTGAGCTTTTGAGCTCAATGTTAAGTCACAGTTCTTTACTTTTTTTTTTTTTTGCTGGTTCAGTGGATAAGCAATCATTGTTTCATGACTAGACAGTGTGTAAGTTTCTCAGACCATGGGTAGAAAGAAAAATCTTACTGTGTGCGTTTCTATTTCTAACTTATGTATTAGGATATTATCAGCTTTTTTTATATAACACTGGCATGCTGCTTAAGTTATCAATTAGTTAGTCTATTAAGATATAATATATATACTTAAATTATTAAACCATCTGCTTGCCTCTGTCTGTCACATTATTCAATCACATCACATATCAATCAATAACAGTAATTATTTCTCTGGCTGGCTGCATGTTCAGCCTCTAATACTGTTGTCTTTGACTTTGGGCCAGTTTGGGCTGAATAAAAGCCTGAGCTGCCTGAACATGAGAATTGTAATTTGGGCATTAGGATCTGTGCTCCCGAGCAGTTTAATGTTTAACACACACAAATAATTAAATAAATAGTGTCTCTCCATTGAATGACTTTGAAACTTTTTATACCATCACTTAGTAGGCAATAGTTTGCTCTGGAGTCTGGAGACATTTTTCATTTTTTTTTTACTCCTGCGGGGGTGTCAGGTTTGATCTTTATTTCAAATTAGACAGATTTATAGTCTGACCTTACCAGGGAGGGTATCACACAGGGGGTAGTGCAGTGACCCCCAAGTTGGTGAGCACTAGGTCCAGGACATTTGATGCCCCTGTTCCAGGGCATTTAAATTAACGAAGTTCAGGAACCTCATGGCAATCAGTTTGTGCTCATGTAAGTCACCCAAGCGACAGAGGGCTAGTTGAAATCTCCCATGACCAAGGTGTTTGGCTGTATACTGAGTGAATCTAGCAAGGCCAGGTAGGGGGTACACTTCTCCTGTTACTAGCGATGATGGGCAGGTGTGTTTCCCCTATAGTTATTTGAACCTGGAGTAGCTCAAGAGAGTTGTACTGTTTCACTTGTCTCGAGGTGTATTCAGATTTAATGAAGATGGATACACCTCCATCGTTGGTTCTTTCACACTTGTTTTGGGTTCTGAATGTGTGAAAGGAATTGCAGCCTTGTATGGCTGGGGTGCTCTCTGACTTTAAACCAAGACCTGAGCTGACCTTTTGTATAAAGTGTATAAAGGTCTGTTGCATTGCTACTTTGTACTAGTTTTTTGTTGTTTTGTCTTCTTATGAGACATTGTTTTATTCAGCCTATATGAACAAGAGAAAAAGTTTATAATTGAAGGGATGGGATTAGTTCATTAAATAATGTACAAAATGGTAGGAATAAACATGTTTTACACTGTTGATTATCTTGGTGGAGGCCACTTTTAGACCAAATTGATCTGTATCACAGAGTTGGGGGGATTCAAAGGGATTTGGATTACATATATAAAATCCTAGTCGTGACAAGTGTTGGTGCACCATGCATGAGGACTGCACATTTGTTTCTTGCAAAGACCAATTGTAAATAAAAGGTTCTGTTTTGAAAAAAAAAAAAAAAATTGATGCTCAGTGAGAAGACAAAATGTATGACCTTTGGCATCAGACAAAAACCTTCAGATGGCCGTAGTCAATGGGCTATAAAGGTTAACAAACAGCTGGCCTTACAGACAACTCACTTCAAATACCTAGGTATCTGACTTGATCAAAACATCATATGTTTTACCACTAAAAAGCTAGTGCATTACGTTTGTGTTTCTACAATCTATGTACCTATCATTACAAGGCTTGTGATATTCACACGCCATTTTTATTGCCCTCTAATGAACAGTTTCTACCTTGCACATGCCATTATGCAGATGAGGTTTCTACAGCTGCTGCATACATTATTCTCAGTGAAGATGAGGAAATTGTATGAAGCTGAAGATGGATGACAATGTTTAATTTTCTATTGGCAATAATTTTTTTCATACACCTGCGTATTCCTTTTTTTACTTCTTTCTCATGTTGCTTGCTAATCTTTAGGCCATCCAATATGGGTGCTCTGACTGAGTCCCATTCTTCTGGCATTTCGACTGTGACCCCCTCCCCCTCAGTAGTTTTGTGTTTTGCACTAGCTCAGTTCTACTAGTATTGCCTGGTAATATATTTAAGTCGTATTAGTTTGATTGCTATGGTGGAGGTGAAAATAACTTTAGTTGCTTTGTCTTTAGATTGAGTCAGTTAGCTTTTAACTCTTGTAAAGGAATGCTGTTACTCATTTTGCAATGAAGAGTCTGCATACATTAGTGTTGAGTCATCTGCGTGTTGGATTACATTTCCTCAGTGACAGGCTATATACATTTTATTTATAAATATATTAAAGACTGAAGGCCCTAATATACTCAGATGATAGCATGCAATATGAATGTTGCCTGTTCCATCCTCTTTTCCAGTGTTGTACTCTACTAATTTTTTCTTCAAAAGGCAGTTATACCAAGCCAGTCTTTTTTCACATAAATGAACTTCTGAAAACTAATCCTTCAACGGATATAGAATGGGCACATGTGATACAAAATGCACTTTATCTACTGTGATGCATATAGTATCACACATCTGCTGATTAGCTGCACGTTTCCAGTCCATGAATTGTGTTGTTATTTGTCTTTTTTCTTTTTGCTGCGTTGCTTTATACCCTGGTCTGCTTTCAGGAGTGCAATCATGATAGCAACATTTATCCTGCGTTTATAAATAAATATAGCAGTCAGCATATCACATCAGGAATACTACTAAAGTGTATAAGTTACCAGTCTCTTTGCCTCTTTCTGCCTTTCCCTTTAATTCTTTTAAACCTCAGATTAAACCATTAACAAGCTTAATTTAGATTTGCTCAGTCAGTATGGTTTAAATGTCTAAGAAGAAATTGTGTACTAAAATGTTATTTGTCAGAGTCATACTGAATGCCAGTATGTCCAACTACAGTTGTTGTGTCTTTCGGCTTTTCCCAGTTAGGGGTCGCCACAGCGGGACTTCAGTCCGCTAATGATTGGCAGTACATTTTTACGTGCCGAGTTGCCGGCCCTGACGCACCACCTTCAATCAATGTACGCCCATTCACGCATGTCTCCACACAGAAGACGCTCTAGCTGAGAATCAAACAGGACACCGTCTTACTGTGAGGCGACAACGCTACCGCAGCACCGTCTAGTTTTAAAATACAGGTATGTGTTTTAACAAAGTGCTTGTGTGGGTTGTTTGAAAAGGGTGGTAGGGTGAAGTATTGATTAGATTTCCTGTTTGAGCTCCAAACACATCTCTCAGCTGTTCCTGGATTTGATGAATGCCCCTGATTTTGCCTCATATCTTTTCCTTGTCCTTTCAGTAATACCAGGCATAAAAGTTTCATGCATCTTATTACTCGGTCAATGCATGCTGTTGTAAAACCTGTCGATCTATTAACTTTTCAAGTGAATTAGAGTAATATTTAAACATTCCTCGGGCAGATAGCCTAGTACCTACCTATGAACCTATAACAGAAAATACACCCCTGGGATCACTTCATTGGCTATGCTTGACAGAGGATCAGTTAATTAATCAATGGGGCGGCGAAAGCAGACACACTCTGGCTAGGCTTATAAATGCCCTCGGGCAGATAGCCTAGTACCTACCTATGAACCTATGGACCATTGTGACCATTGTCCCTGATTTGGGGCCTTTGCACAGCCCCCACCCACCTATGACACATACACTTATTTTTGGCTTTGCCAGGAATTGTTAAGCAAAGAAGTTGAGAGGTTTATCTTCAGGAGCAGGAGTTTGATTCTGGCTTCACTTAGTCTGCATGCTCATGCTGTGTATGCGTGGGTTTCCTCCCACATACAAGGAAAGAATGTGGAGGCTGTACATGTGAGTTCTGCCCGACACTGGGCTGCTCACCTATAGTGTCTATATTGTACTTTTGTGCAGCGTTTTCCAGATAGCCTCTGTTGTCAAACTGAAAAGTGATATTAACCCGTAGGTATTTGTTTCAGTTTCATTTTTAAAATAAGTAGATCTGCATACTTTTTTGAGGTACACCTCAAAGGGCCACTTGCAAGGAACTTTTTTTATTTATGAAATACTTGTGCAGCTGACTCAAAAGAATTCAAGTTTGATGGAACTGTTGAGGGAAAGAATTTATCAAGAAAACTATAAATTGCAGTAGCGTGTCTTTTAGAATACAGGATGAAGTGCATTTTAATCCCTGAGGAGTCTGGTTATAATGCAGCTTTGTTAAGCAGAGGCCCAGGATATGGTAAACTACAGTGGCCTTTTATTTTATAGACCAGCCCCAGAATGCAGATCAAATATATTTATGTGCCTGAGTACATCTGTCTCAAATGGATGATATTAATGGCTGCAATTGAACATCCCTCCCTCAGCTCTTGATACACCCAGCTTTATTTCTGTGTTAAGCTATGACCTTCCAAATATATGACATCATGCTCTGCTCAGAAATTCCAAGACAAGGACAAGGGGCATTTGTGCACTGTTCCTCTATCAAGTACAGACCGTGCTTTGTGCAGGATGCCTTTACGAGCATGTGACAGCTGCTAGCTGTAAACTCCCTACTATTTAATTTCATCTTCACACAGCTACAAGACCATAACCAATTATATATGTCGGAGCCTCAACACCAGCATCTTTCCTAAAGACACGCAGTCGGAGCCACAAAAAATGCAAATAAAAGTCAGGACTCTGTGACACTCCCTTACTAAATTACATCAGTATTTTTCATAAATGTCTCATAATACCCCCTTTAATCTCATGTTCATCTGCACTATCAGCACTGTATGAGCTTCTGCGCACAGATGGGGATGACAGCATACACTAATCTATGTTAAGGGAATCAGAGTGATACATTCTATTGACCACAGTTTGTATCCCTATATCTTTAGCAGAATAATAATTCTCTGTTAACAAGTCTCCCACCCCACCCCCACTCAGTCTGCCGTTGAGTTGGTACTGAGGGGAGGCATTGTGCTTTACATAGCTGACTACTGTTTTTGCTAAATAATCAAGGACAAAGACTAAAGTCATTTCAGTTAAGGCCTCATATCAGGGACAGATTTTAAATATTGGTGGTATTCAAAAAGAAAGTCCACAGTAAACAATAATTTGTAATAAAATATTTTGTTTGAAAACTAATAAGTCTGGGGTTGTAAAATCTGGTGCAATTTTGTGATTAAATCCTCACTGTTTTGCCAATTTGTCACATACATTTTGTGAGGGACACAGGGAAATTCGGAGGTAAAATCAAGGCCCTGAAAATCAGAGATGTTTGAGGGCCTTGGTGCTGAGCAGTTTCCAAATGATAAATAAACAAAACTATACAGTACTTCTGTATGGCTGTGAGTGAACAGAATTCTTTACATTATTCTCAAAATATCTTGAGAATGTGTGGAAGTTAGTTCTGCCACTACATATGGTGTTGAACTGGTCAAACCTGTTACAGTTAGTTGTCAACACGTTTCTGTAATGTCAAATGTATTTTCTGGACTGTTTTCTGTATAGTGAAAATATAAGCTGCCTGAGTATCACCTACCAAAATGGTGGTAGCATTCCAGCAGAGCTTATCAGCTGTCTGTACCAGTTCTAACCAGGTATTCTCTCACTTTATTCACGGAGCTGAGAAGAAGGGTTACAATATTTTATAGTCCGAGCTTCACCTGTTTAATGTCTGAAGCATAAATTCTCGTTTCCATACAAAGCAAACCCCTTTTGGGTCTTACAATGATTTACAAGGGCAGATACACTGTCTCAGCAGTTAGGATCTGTCTTATAGCTCCTGGATCAAGGGGGTTCAGTTCTGACCTGTGGCCAGTGTCAGTGTCTGTGTCACATTTTCATATTCTGCCGATGTCTGTACAGGTTTTCTGTGGTCCCCTCCCCGACATAAACACGCACACTTCATAAAACATGTTGGTTGATTGGCTACTCTAAACTGCCCGTGCATATTACATTTTCCTTCCTTGTGGCCCAGTTTATGGTTTAAACGGGTCTACAATGGTGAATTCAGTTAACAAATGCATACATTTAAATTAAAATCAAGGTCAAACTTTGTTCTATGATTTGATTATGTATTTTATCTAGGAATGATGCAGCCATTGCCAAAGAAGCATTTCACTGACTCCCAATGAATGCCAACTCAGAACATTTCATTCTGGATGCAAACAAGTGTTAACTGAAAACCTGGCTGATGATGGCTCCAGTGCTCTGTCATACAGGCCGAGTCAGATGTGGACTGCCAAAATCAAGATTAAAAACAACTCTGGTCATAACAGCACTCTTGCCTAGACCCTGGCCCCTGGCCAATGATGCACATAGCTTTGAAATGGCTCACTTATGGCAGAATCAATAAGTAACCAAGTGCTGACTTTCATACTATAGAAACATAATAAAATATATAGGGGCAGGGATTGTGCTTCTCTTTTAAATTGAAAAAAATATTTAACCCTTTCTTCTATGCCAATACTCAGGGTTTCATGAACTAGTCTATTCTCTGTAGACTCCCACTAGATGAGGTAGTAGCCCATTTTAATTTTGTGTTATATAGTGTGCTAAACAGCATGGCTACCATATAGAAAGATGTGTCAGAACAGCCAATCTGCCTTGAATTATCCTGAAATAAACATGCTGAGGGCTAATAGAGGTAATTAGTGTGCAGTTTATCTTTAAATGAAGTTTGGTTACGCCCAAACCAAATTCAGTGAGGCATGTAACTGAGTCACAACAGTTGTTGTTGTTGTTTGTCTTTTGGCTTTTCACAGTTAGGGTTTGCCACAGCGGAAGTCCAGTCCACTAATGATTAGCAGTAGATTTTCACGAACGCCGAGGTGCCAGCTTGACGTTCAACCTTCAACGAAGGCACGCCCATTTACACATGTCTTTCAAATGCCCACCCAACCATGTGGAGGACATGCAGACTCCCTGCACTCTGGACAAGAATCGAACGGGAGAACCTCTTGCTGTGAGGCAACAACACTACCACTGCACCACTGCGGATCTCTAACTGAGTCACGACAGTTATTATGTCAAAAAAATACATACTACTGCAAACAACAGAATCTGCACGACCCCAAAACGGTTTGGAGGAGTGCTGATCAGCTACTTCAACCTGATTCTACCTGAGTACCTTCCTCTTCTGAA
>NC_056726.1:1527439657-1527537157 GCF_019279795.1 Protopterus annectens
GCCTGTTTACTGCATTTCCTGTGTTGCACTTAATTTAAAATCTTTTTTTCTGTTAAAATTGCATTTTGCCTGACTTTGGCATAGCACTCAAGTGTGGGGTCATTTATTGCACTGTTGTGAATATTTTGCTACTTGTGTATCTCTGCTACCTTTAAACTAAAACAAAAAAAGAAAAAAAAAATCTTGATTTTTTTCCCACTTTCTGAAATTTAAGAAAGTTCAGTTACAGATTTGCTGTTCTGAACTGTTTGTAAGTTTCTTGGAGGCCAATGCTTGCTTGGGCTAAAGGGAAGTCTCTGTGTTCACCAGTGGCAGTGGTTACCACTGAACAGCCTGCCTTACCCTGTAGGAGTTGTTACTGCCTAGAAGCTGTAGTTTTATTGGCCATTTTGGGTCAATTCTAAACTCCTTGATCTCTCTCTCTTAAAACCCTGCTGCCTCATGGTTTTGGTGTCTTTCCAGGCTTGTTAGTTGTTGCTAAAGCACCTACCAATGGGAGAAAACACTGAGAGAAGAAAGGAGCCACTTTTGAGATTTTAAGTATTTTCTTCTGATTTTTTGTTTAGAATTAGTGCTTTGCCGCCTAATTGTCGGCGTTTCCTGGCTTGCTAAAGTTTATATCTGTATTAGAAACAGTATTTAGAACACATCTAGAGCCTGCTAACTGCATTTCCTGTGTTGCACTTAATTTAAAATCTTTTTTTTTTCTCTTAAAATTGCATTTTACCTGACTTTGGCCTAGCACTCAAGTGTGGGGTCATTTATTGCACTGTTGTGAATATTTTGCTACTTGTGTATCTCTGCTACATTTAAACTAAAACAAAAAAAAAAAACAAAAAACTTGCTTTTTCCCCACTTTCTGAAATTTAAGAAAGTTCAGTTACAGATTTGCTGTTCTGAACTGTTTGTAAGTTTCTTGGAGGCCAGTGCTTGCTTGGGCTAAAGGGAAGTCTCTGTGTTCACCAGTGGCAGTGGTTAACACTGAGCAGCCTGCCTACCCCTGTAGGAGTGGTTACTGCCTAGAAGCTGTAGTTTTATTGGCCATTTTGGGTCAATTCTAAACTCCTTGATCTCTCTCTTAAAACCCTGCAACTCTCTTTTTGCACAGTCTTGCGCGCAGAGCAGCGTCGGCAGCGCCGCTCAAACAGGTTTAAACTATCCCCGGCTCCACAAAGTCTGTTCTTCACTTTTTCCCTTAAAACTGCTCTAAATCTCTAATTAAGCACTCTATTTTCATTCTAAAGCCCTGCACTTGCTCGTATAAGTAATCTCATAGGTAAACACAAGCTAAAGCACTACATCCTCTTGTACTCCTTCTAAGCGCTTGCTCCCTATTGGTTCTTTCTGATCAGTCAATAAATTGTTCCCTATATTATTCAGGCATGTCCAAAGGTCAGTTTCGAGTTTACTCTCCATTCCAACTGGTGAATCTGGGAATCTTGAGGCAATGTTACAACTGCCTTATGTATACAGACCACCCTCTCCTCCTCCCAACAAGCTCAAATATATGTGAGAGATGCCACTATATAGCCAAACTGGAGGCTAAGCTCTCTCAACCCAGTACTGGCACAGCCTGTCAGGAGGAGAAGGTAACCGCACACACCACAAATCCAGTCTCACATAGACCTATCCCATCAGCAAACCAAACACATAAACACACAAAAACATACTCGGAGGCTCTAAATAAAAATCTGCCTAAGCAGCAGAGACCTTCAAAGCAGACATCCAAGCAACACCTACCACGAAACAATATCCACGTAGCACATAGCTCACAAAGTCAGTGTGCCACACAATCAAAGCCCTTAAGGCTAAACAACACACATAATACACTTGTAATAGGTGACTCTATTGTCAGACACACTGACATCCCACTCACCAGGCTGAACAAGGAGAAGGTTACTGTAAGCTGCCTGTCGGGTGCCAGGATCCGTCACATAACACAAGCACTCAGGTCACTCCAAAGCAAGTACAAATATGACTCCGTCATTGTTCATGCTGGTGTGAATGACCTGAGATGTACCTCCCTGGACTACATGAAAAAAGACGTACAGGAGCTCTTTGATCATGTAGCGCAGGCCGGTACGACCCTGACCTTGAGTAGCATCTTACCCTCACCAAGAATGATGCCACAGTATAAAGACAAAATGATCAATTTTAGCAACTGGCTAAAGTATTGGTGTCATTCAAAGGGGATCCAGTGTCTGTCAGCCTGGGATGACATGCTCGATAAGCCACGTTGCTTCGCTAGGGACGGCTTGCACCTGTCACCCCTGGGTTTTCAAATACTTGCAAAGGCTCATGCCTCCCCCATAGTGCCTTTTTTAGGGAAGGCTCAAAAGACAAACCCACCCCCATAGACAACACAAAGAAAAAAAAACTAAGGGTAATGCTGTTCAACGCCAGAAGTCTAAACCTCAAGATGCACACACTCGAGACTCTCCTCAGTATGGAAAATATCGATATCTGTGCAGTAACTGGTTCAAGGCTCCCAAGAGCACCCCAGCACTAACAGGTTATACTTCATACCATGCTTTCCAGCTCCAAACTCAGACCAAACCACAAAAGGAGGGGGATTATCCATATTTATCAAATATACCCACACCTCCAGGTTAGTGGCACTGCACGAAGCATCGGAGACCATCCATGTGCAACTAATAGTGGGAAAAACTGCCTTTCAGTTTGTAGCATGCTACAGACCACCCTCCCAAACCCAGGAACCTCACTTGGCTTTCCTGAGAACACTGGAGAATATGAAGGTCTCTCCAAACACTATTATATTGGGTGACTTCAACTACCCAAACATTGATTGGGAAAACTACTCAAGCCCAAACACCCTCGCCCAACGGTTCCTAGAATTTATAAACTCAAATGCTATGGAACAACTGGTTACCACTCCCACAAGAGGGGAAAACATATTGGATCTGGTCATCACCAACATGGGGTTTCTATGTTCCACACCAGAGGTATATACCCTCATTGGTAAGATCAGACCATAAACAAATCTCACTGGACATCCATATTCCATCCCCACCACTAGCCAAGAAAACCACAGTGAAGAACTTCTCAAAAGCAAACTTCACACTTCTCAAAACTGAGGTGGAATCCTTCAAAGCCCCCGGGCCAGTGGTAGATATGGCCCAAAATGCAGAATCCTTTACAAAAGCATTCTATGGACACCTACAGGAATGCATGGATCATGCTATCCCAAATAAAACCAAGACTCACTCCTCCAAAGGCAGGAGACCTGCCTGGTGGACCCCAGCCTTAAATAAGTTATACAACAGAAGGAGAAAGCTACTACATGACAGATCAAAATCCCAAAAAGGGAAGGCATCACTGATCAGTACTAGCAAGAAACTATGATCCCTCATAAAATCATCTAAGGCCAGCTTCGAAAGAAAAATTGCACAAGACACTAAAGATAATCACAAGGCCTTCTTTAGTTATGTCAGAAACCTGGGAGGCAACTCCCAGATATGCTCTGAGTTAGTGCAAAATGACAAAAAATACACTGAACCCACAGACATTGCCAACATCCTGGCAGAAAGACTCAGTGCAAACTTCTCTCCCCCTTCTCCCCCCAAAAGAGCAAATGTCTATCCCAACAGGGTGTAGCCTTCCTGAGATCACAGATGCACAGGTGAGAGCTGCCCTCTCCAAAGCAAAAAACACAGAATCAGTGGGACTAGACTGTGTCCCGGGATGCGTCTTACACGAGCTCCAAGAAGAACTAAACCCTCATATAAAGTCACTGTTCAATCTCAGCCTTACTACAGGATATGTACCCAAGGAATGGCGTACAGCAACAGTGGTCACACTCCACAAAGGTGGTGCCACAACAGACCCCGGAAACTATCTCCCTATAAGCCTGACTAGCCTGGTCTGCAAAGCTATGGAGTGTATCATCATGGAAATCATAAACAAAGACATTGGGAACCTCCAGACACTGGATCCTACCCAATTCGGCTTCGTTAAGGGCAGATCTTGCCTCTTGAACCTGGATGACTTCTTTGAAACAGTTACCAAAGCCATAGATGAAGGGAAGGTAGTCCACACAGCCTACCTGGACCTCGCAAAAGCCTTTGACACAATACCCCACTTGGGCATCATAAATAAGCTCACCAGCTTAAATATCAACCCCTATGTCACAAGATGGGTTGCAAACTGGCTCAGGGATAGAACCCACATGTGCAATATTATTATCCAATAGTAGTGCAACATAAGCAATCTTAAGGCTTTGCAATGGCTTATTACAGGATCACTTATAAGCATGGAATGTACTCTAGAGCTTAATTATCTCTACATAAACCAGCCACAGTTGAAAAGGGTTTAAACGTATTTAATAATAAATAATTAAAGCACAAGACAATACTACTAGAATACAATGCTACTCAAGAGTTCAGAGATCACACAGAAACTTAAAATAATTCCGTAGTACAGTTCTGACATAACAGAAAAGCACTTAGTCTAACTTTCTTCTAATTTCCTAGCTATTACTACAAGAAAACATACTTCTGAAATAACTTACTTACATAGAGCAAGGCAGTGCTGAGTTGAATATCAAGACAAAAATGCTCAATAATCTCTGGTTCTCACTGTTTAAATTGAAACTGCAGTTCTGCTAAAACATCACCTTTTTACACTTCCTGGAGTTCCCAGGCTACACATTAACTACATTTACATTCTTTTACACTTAGAGCAATAAAGGATATTCCACATGTAAATTCTGGTCATTAACTTTAGCCTTAAAACAATAGGCAGGATGCTTACTCCAGACTCATCAACTCCAAATTCTAACTTCAAAGGACATACAAAACATAATTTTAATTTCAAAGAACATTTGAAATGCTTGGCTTAGTTTTCCTTACAGCAGATGGCAATGTTGCTACAATCCTGACGTTCACATTTTACAGTGTTTTCTTTCATTTAAGAACACAAGCCTGTATTTTACATTTATATTTACAAATGCCAGAATTATGTATCAAATTCTATTTGACTAGGCTGGCAGCCTTCACCCTTTTCTACCAGTCTTCACAGCCTTATCTGTGCCTTTCCATATTAGGACAAGTTCTGATAATCTTCCATGTTGGAACTTTCTACGTTCACAATATTCAAGTTGCAATATCCATGCTGGTAGAGAATAGAAAGCTAAAGACAGGCCCAGCCTGTCAGGATCCATCTTGAAACAAGATGGATTCCAAAAACAGAACATATTACATATACACTAAACATTTTTCACATTTTATACTTTTCATTTCACAATCCCACATTTGGTGCTATGAAGCATCGCTCAAGTCGTACATTTCTTTTTTTTATGACTGGACAATTTATTTATTTATATTTGTTCGCCAGGGTAGTGCACTGATTAATATTAAGCAATTTCAACCTCAGCCTAGGCCAATTTCAGCCTCAGCCTGGATGAAGTAGGGAATATTTCACAAACAAAAAATACAGAAATGCAAGCAATAACAGAGTAGTTCAGTCTAATTACATAGAAAAAATAAAAGTGTCCCCAGGATTCAATAATACCTACACTGTGTACACCCTTCTGAGTAAACAGACAACATAGACATAACTCACACCTTCTTTCTCTTAATTTTACTTTTCCTACTGATATTCTTGCAGCTTTAAATATTGACAGGATTCATTAAGGTTACCAAAAAGTGTAGAATACGTGTACACTTAGTATAATCTTTCTGACAAGAAAACACAAAAAATGTGATGAGAATATTTTTGAATACATATCGTGTACACTTAGTGTAGGCTTGGTGTACACCTAGTGTAGGCTTTATTGAATCTGGCCCTGTGCACACATTCTAGTGAATAAGCACAGTGCAATGCACAATCAAGCAAAGTGTAATATGTAATATATACATAAGTTTTTAAAGTGGATCGCTCATCACTAACTTTATATTTCTCCCTTCACCCCTCATATGTTTCCCCTCTTCACCCCCTTCCATCTGCTCTTTTTCTTAAGATAGCATCTCCTTAACAACTTATCTCCGCTTTTACACCTCACTTTAACCTACCCTTTTACACTCAAGCATTACCTTAACTCCTGCCCTGTTTCTCCTTCACTTACACTCATTTTCCTGTAAGATGAATCATTCCTCTCTAGAACTATCAAATGATGCTTTTTTGTTCCAACCTATTATATATTATTTTTTGAAGAAATGTTAATATGTACTTTTCAATCTACTATTGTTATCATGTGTTTTTATCCTATATTGTTTATAACTTGATGTTATATGTATACTGTTATCACTTTTGTTTGCTCATTTCTGGAGCTTTTCTCCCTGGGCCTCCACTGAAAATGGGTTTCTGACCCAGTCGGACTTTCCCAGTCAACAAATGTCAATAAGTAAATAAGTAAATTGGTAAATCATGAGACAGGAGAAGAGACTTGGAAAAGAGATAGGTTAGGTGATGTGTCCTGGGCTGAAGCAGGAGTGTTTGGCTTGGATGAAGAAGTGCTTTTTACAGTTGCATTTTGAATTTGGAATATGTGCTGACTTCCTTAATGTCAATGGGGAGAGCTTGCCAAAGAGTAGTTGCTTGAGAACAGAAAGCATGTACAGTCTGAAGTTTGGTATTAGAGGTAATGAAGTCTAGCTGCAAGGGGAGTAAATGTGTGGAAATGTAGTAGTTTGTAGAGTTAGGATCCTAAAACTAGGTTAGATTTTTGTTTTATGGGTAGTCATTTGGCTTTTTCTAGAGTGATAAAGTGATGCTAACAGAGAGCTGAGTCTGTAAAGAATTGGCAGATGCTGTTAGAGATTGTTTGGAGTATGGAAATGTTTTTCTTGGAGGCAGAAATAAAACCTGGGAGCCCATATTCAAGCTGAAAGAGGAGAACTCCTTTGCCAGTGGCTGCTCTGGCTGGCTGTGATAGACAAGGAGGGATCCTTTTGGCCCAGAAGAGGAAGGAATTTATGTTGGCTCTTACTTTTGTCTGTATGGAAATGGAAGTTTAGTGACTGATGAAGCAATCGTCCCAGGTATTTGAAGGTAGAGGTTGTCTCTATGGAATGGTTGTGTAGGTCAAAGATAAAGAGTCAGCTGAATTTTCTATGGAGTTTCAAAAAGCATAGTTTTGCTCTTGGAGGGTTTGAGAAGCAGTTTATGGTTTGAGCCTTTGGTGGAGCTTATACAAGTCTGACTGGAATTGGCATTGAATGTTAGTGTCAGGATGACCTGATCGGTGACCATGTCATCAGCATAGAGGGTAGGTGGGAGATGAGGGAGGTCTCAAGAAAGTTTGGTAATGAATATGGAGAAGAGGAGGGATGCAAGAATGAATCCTTGTGGTATACCTTTGGTAACGGGTGCAGATTCTGGTTGGGAGGATCCTATTTTAACTCTGAAGTGTCTATCTCTGAGGAAGTTTTTAAACAAGGGGGTAGTGTCTGGACTGATACCAATTTCAGTTAGTTTGTTTTGAAGAAGACAGTGGTCAATAAGGTCAAATGTCTTTTTTCAGATCTATAAATAGGGCAGCTGTAAGGAGGCCACTATCAGAGTTTAGCAGCATGTCATCTGTTATGGACCAAAGTGCTGTCATTGTCCTTGTCCAGGCCAGAATCCATGTTGCTTCGAGGAGAGCAGGTGATGGTTTTCAAATGGGTAGACACTTTTTTGCATGCTATTAGACATTCATCACATACATACTGTTTCCTTCTGTCTTTCACATTCACAATGCTTATACTGATGCTAAGCAAAAATTGTTTTGTGTGCAATAAACACGTCTCTGCTTAGATGGAATAAAAAGGTAGTTTGAATGCTTTTCAGTTTCATTCTTAGTTTCAAACAACTTACCCATCTCAAATTTCTCAGTATGGTTTCCTCACTGTCCTCTAAGTTCTCCTTTTGGTATGATTGTTTTAATTCTTTCTCACTTTGGTGCTGGATGGCATACTATGGTGATTGCTTTTAGTTAATTGTCTCTTTCTGCTAGTAATTCTGCATCTATGTGTTTTGGAATGTTATCTTCTATAGCTGATTTTTTCACATATTTTCCTAAACATATCCAGAGGTGAGGAAGCTTGTAGAAGTGCTTGTAAATCTTCAGTAGTAAGCTTTTGTAACTGCATGTGTACTTCTAAAATTTTGGCATATTTAGCCGGGTGTGTTTGAATGAGAGGGAGAGAATCTACAATGGTTTGAAAATCTACTGTAATCGACGGGCGTACTCTTCTTATAGTAAGTTCAGCGTCATCATCCCGGGATGCTTCAGGATTCTGTGCCTCCCTCAGAGGATGAATTTGAGCATAAGATGGTGTGGTGTGTTGGTGGTGGGATTGTCATCATCAGAGGACACATCAGAATTTGATGCATCCTCAAAGTCTTGTTTAGGAAGTGGTTTCCACCTATATCCTTCTTCATCAATGATTATTGGAAATTATGTAACTAGTTTTTTCAATTTCTTTAAAGTACTCATCTTGGGGGGGCCTTTTATTATGAAATTATTTTAACTTGTCTTTAAGTTTTGTTCCAAATGCATGCTTGAGTTTTGGATGTTACTGTCTACCCTTATTTGCTGTCCTCATTAACAGTCAGTCAGAATGTGAAGCAGCGTATTGCCCTGCACCAAAATCTAGTGTTGTAAACTGATCCTTTAGGATGGGTAAAAGTACTGGAAATGACTTGGGAAGTATCAGTGAAAATAGCATTGGGGCCATCTTCAAACTGTTCCCCACCTGCTCTGCTGGAGAGGGGGTACTGTCTGCTTCATAGGGGGGAGCTGAAGGAATTAGAGTCCAGTCCTCATCAGACAAATCAGGTTGTTACTTTTAACTTTTCTAGCTGTTTTACAGGCTAGACATATCCAGGTACCAGGAGATTTATCTTATGCACATTTTTATAATGTAGGCATTATTCTGTTAACTATGTTTTTAATTTAACTGAATTATATTTTAGATTTTTTACTACAGATTCCTTTACTACAGATTCCTTAGTGGAATGAGGAAGTACAGGAGAGTATACAGAGGAAGAGGGTGGTGAAGAAGTGGGATTGTCAAAGAGATGAAGAAAGTAGACAGGAGTATAAGGAGATGAGGAGCATGGCAAAGAGACATGTGGTGAAGGCAAAGGATAAGGCATATGGAGAGTTGTATGAAAGGTTGGAAACTAAAGAGGGAGAAAAGGACCTGTACTGATTGGCTAGACAGAGGGACTGAGCTGGGAAAGATGTGCAGCAGTTAAGGGTGATAAAGGATAGTGAGGGAAGCATACTCACAAGTGAGGAGAGTGTGTTGAGCAGATGGAAAGAGTACTTTGAGGAGCTGATGAATGAAGAGAATGAGAGAGAGAGAAGGTTGGATGATGTGGGGATAGTGAATCAGGAAGTGAAACAGATTAGCAAGGAGGAAGTACAGACAGCTATGAAGAGGATGAAGAATGGAAAGGCTGGTGGCCCAGATGACATACCAGTGAAAGCATGGAGGTGCTTAGGAGAAATGGCAATAGAGTTTTTAACCAGATTGTTTAATGACATCTTGGAAAGTCAGAGGATGCCTGAGGAGTGGAGAAAAAGTGTTTTGGTACCTATTTTTAAAAATAAGGGTGATGTGCAGAGCTGTAGTAACCACAGAGGGATAAAACTGATCAGTCACAGCTTGAAGTTATGGGAAAGAGTGGTAGAAGCTAGGTTAAGAAGGAAGGTGATGATTAGTGAGTAGCAGTATGGTTTCATGTCAGGAAGGAGCACTACAGATGTGATGTTTGCTCTGAGAGTGTTGATGGAGAAATATAGAGAAGGTCAGAAGGAGTTGCATTGTCTCTTTGTGGACTTGGAGAAGGCATATGATAGGGTGCCTAGAGAGAAGTTGTGGTATTGTATGAGGAAGTCAGGAGTGGCAGAGAAGTATGTAAGAGTGATACAGGGTATGTATGAGGGTACTGTGACAGTGGTGAAGTCTTCAGTGGGAGTGACAGATGCGTTTAAGGTGGAGGTGGGATTACATCAAGGATCAGCTATGAGCCCTTTCTTATTTGCAATGGTGATGGACAGGTTGACAGACAAGATCAGACAGGAGGCCCCGTGGACTATGATGTTTGCAGATGACATTGTGATCTGTAGTGAGAGTAGGGACCAGGTTGAGGAGCCCCTGGAGAGGTGGAGATATGCTCTAGAGAGGAGAGGAATGAAGGTCAGCAGGACTAAGACAGAATAGATGTGTGTAAATGAGAGGGAGGATAGAGGAATGGTGAGGATGCAGGGAGTAGAGATGGTGAAGGTGGATGAGTTTAAGTACTTGGGATCAACAGTTAAGAGTAATGGTGAGTGTGGAAGAGAGGTAAAAAATAGAGTACAGGCAGGGTGGAATGAGTGGGGAAGAGTGTCCGGAGTGATTTGTGACAGACGGGTACCAGTAAGAGTGAAAGGGAAGGTCTACAAGACAGTAGTGAGACCAGCTATGTTATATGGGTTGGAGACAGTGGCATTGACAAAAAGGCAGGAGTCAGAGCTGGATGTGGCAGAGTTAATGATGTTAAGATTTGCACTCGGTGTGACTAGGATGGATAGGATTAGGAATCAGTATATTAGAGGGCCAGCTCATGTTGGACAGTTTGGAGACAAAGCAAGAGAGACGAGATTGCGTTGGTTTGGACATGTGCTGAGGAGGGATGATGGGTATATTGGGAAAAAGATGCTAAGGATGGAGCTGCCAGGTAAGAGGAAAAGAGGAAGGCCTAAGATAAGGTTTATGGATGTGGTGAGAGAGGACATGCAGGTGTTTGGTGTGACACAGCAATATGCAGAGGACAGGAAGAAATGGAAACAGATGATCCGCTGTGATGATACCTAATGGGAACAGCCAAAAGAGAAGAAGACTACAGATTCCTTCCTGTATTTTTAAGTTCTTCTTGCTAGGCATTACAAACTGACTAACAACAGATGGGTACTTTATAACCTTTTTGTTTGATTCTTTTTAAGAGAATTGCAGTGCACTATCATTTTTTAGTGATGTCAGCCCACTTTACCAAATAGGCTCGATATTAGTAAAAGTCCAAATATCCAGATAAAACAAAATTTCGAGCCGTACAGCACAGGTCACAAAGTTTATTAATAAAAAGAGTAAGCACTTTTGTTATATAACACCGCTTCTTAAGACTGCTTGAATGCTAAACTGACACATATTAAAACTACCAGTGACCTATCAGTAGTTTACATCAATTAACAATTAGCATTTCTTAAAGAAACATATGCAATTACTCCATCAAATACAATACTATCACACATGCAACAATACAACTCATAAAAAACTATATGAGCATACTGAAACATACTGCAAAAAATAGAGCATACTACAAGAATAAAATAATAAAATAAAGCTTAATAACCAATTTCAGTGTGGTAATTTACGTGCACGTAAAAAATGTTTCAAAGTCACAGCATCATTGATGCCAGGTGGTCTATAGGCTCTCAAATGAATAATCCATGTAAATTACCACTTCTTCTTCTTTCGGCTTTTCCCAGTTAGGGGTTGCCACAGCGGAACTCTGGTCTGCTAATGATTGGCAGTATATTTTTACGGTGCCTAGGTGCCAGCCCAATGCCCAACCTTCAACGAAGGCACGCCCATTTATGCATGTCTTTCAAATGCCACTCGACCGTGGGGAGGACATGCAGACTCCACACAAAAGGCGCTTCAGCCGAGAATCGAACGGGATAACCTCTTGCTGTGAGGCAACAATGCTAACGCTGCACCAATGCTGCTTAATCCATGTAAATTACCACACTGGTAGTAAAATGAAAAGCAAAGAAAGGCCCAGCCTGTCAAGATCCTTCTTCAAACAGGATGGATTTCAAAAAGAGAAAATATTATATATAAATTAAACATTTTTCCTATGTTACACATCTCCCTTAACAAACCCCACTGTATAATTATATGATATTATGTGATAACTTTGATATTCCTAAGTGAAAAGTTAAAGAGAAAGCCAGAGAGATTAAATAGTCTTAAAAAAAGAAGAAGGAATGTACCAAAGGAACAGAGAGAGATTTATACAATGAGAATAAGAAAATACCATGAGAAATTAAGGAAAGAAAACCAAAGAGTCATTTCTTTGGGTACCCTTGTTGATTTTTAGCCTTCCACCTCATTCTTACCCCTCTTATTAATAAACTCAGCCTCTGTGAGTACTCTAGTAATGTGCCATTACTGTATCCCTTTACCCAATACAGTTAGCATCCTGGACTTTACTAGTTAACGTATTCTTCCCTCCTCTTTCTTTTCCAACTTGGCATCACCCACATCTCTCCCAGTGAAACCTCCTTGTGAATTCCTATATGTATCCACCTGTCACTTGAGTAATCTGTTTATTAAAATGATTCCTTTTCCTATTTCCCCTTCTTTGGTTTTCACCAAAGAATATGTTAACTAGTAAAGTCCAGGATGCTAACTGTATTGAGTAAAGGGATACAGCAATGGCACATTACTAGAGTACTCACAGAGGCCGAGTTTATTAATAAGAGGGGTAAGAAAGAGGTAGAAGGCTACAAATCAACAAGGGTACCCAAAGAAATGACCATACATTGAATGTGATTGGAGCAAATAATACCTTGGAAACAATTATCCAACAATCTCCTTTCATTATGGGATGGGATGGGTATAATGATAGCATTAAACAGGTTGGAATTCTCTTACCTTTGGAACAAAAATCAAAAGTATATAGCTAAAAGGGCAAAGAAGATTAAACTTCAGCAGGGAGGATTACTTTAGCACAGGTACAAAGGAAAAGAGGTGAATTAAGAGATATAGAAGGAAAGGGGGTGCATGGAAGAGAGGAAAGAAGAGATCATAAGATAAACGACACAAGCTGGGAGAAAGTAGCCATGATAGACAAGGTAGAGGGAACCTTTTTGGTATAAAGACCTAAACCAACTACAACAGAGAATAAAGAGAGAGACAGCACTAGTATAAAATTATGGCAGCGGAGTCAGTGGCATAACAAAGCCGGTTAAAAGACAGAATAATGACCAATATTAACAAGACTGGGTCTGGAATAACAGCTGTTCAGGAAACACATTGAAATGAAAAGGAGCACTGAAAAGTAGAGAGGAAAAGCTATCGGCTGCTAGGGACTCACATTATGAGAGGGGTTAGGTGAAAAGGTCTAACTATTTTGGCTCAGAAAGGATTACAACTAGGTGGAAATATCCTCAGGGATAACCAAAGAAGCTTTGCAAAAGTGAAAGGATATTTCCATGGTGAAAAAACTCACAGCTGCTGCTATCTATATGCCACCTGGGACTAAGTTAAGTGAGGCAGATAATTTTAGAAATAATAAGATTTCATAAGGAAGTATTATTAATCATGTAGGACTGGAACACGACTTTCTCTGCCAAAGAAAGGAAACCTACAAGGAGGGGAAAAAAGTAGAGAGGCATGCTGGGAATCTTAAAAAAAATACTCTAGGAATGGTGGATGCATGGAGAATGACCGAGGAAAATAAAGTAGAGGGATTTACATACTACAGCCCAAAATATAAGAAGTAGTCTAGAATTAACACGGATTTTGTTATAGAAGAGCACTTCTGAAAAGTGAACAACATTCTTACAAGCCCAGTAGGGATTTCAGATCATGCCTAGGTACAATATACCGTCAAGCTAGCTGCCCCAGCCAACAGAAAGTTACACTGGAGATTCCTAGCACACTGCCTTCAAAACACTCATTATAAAGACTGGTTGAAACAAATATTGGACGTAGTCTTAAACAGTGTAGAAAGATATTCGGGACAATTTAAAGGGTATGGTTAGACAGAGAATCAGTAAGTAAACTAGGAGAAAGAACTGGCTTACCAGGCTTAGCAGGGAGAAGAAGTGGCCATAATCTCCTTGAATGCTGAAAAACTTTCAATAGAGTTCACTGTTCATTCCTATTTTGGTACTGGCAAAACAGCGGATACCACAAAAACTAACTCAATTACTGGAGGAGATCAACAAAGGAATGACATCCCAGTAGAAAGTTGCAGCAACTTTGTCAGAAGATATACAAGCTACAAGAGGATCCAGACAGGGTTGCCCAGGTTCTCCTATATTACTTGCTATGTACCCGAAGGCATTAGCAGCAGCAGTCAGACAGTCCCCCTTAAAGGTATCAGTACGGAAAATAAGAACTTAAAGTTATTTTTGCTGACAATATTATTTTATCACTTATCTAATCAGCTCTAGAATTGAAGAAGTTGAGTTAATAGAAAAGATTGTGGCCTTCTCAGGTTATAAAATAAATAAAAAGAAGACAATAACTTTGACAATTAATGTAGTTGAGAAATAGTTTCAAATTTGGGAGGACCAGGAAAGGTAGAAAGAGGGTGATGGCGTGTGCCTGTTTTTTTTTTTTTTTTTTTGTGTATGGTTTGTATGTATTTTAAAATTGAGTTTAACAAACATTATTCCATCCACAGTATTGTATAATTGCTAGTCAGCAGTTTATAAACACTGCCTTTATATAAAACAAAACATAAAAAGACAAATGGTTTATTTCTGTCTGGTGGAGATTATATTGCTCATGCCACTATGCTTGATGAAAATAGAATCTGTGCTGCTTGAGGGCATCCCACAATGTATTTGCCATGAATACTAAACGGTTATCACTGTAAACAATAGTCAAGATTCCTTTAGAAGAGTGGTAACCTGCAAAGGTAAGCGTTTGTACATTATGATCCTGTTTATACATTGTTATATTTTCTTGTGATATTATAAATACATGTTGAATAATGCCAGTGTTAAGCAATATCAACAAATTAGCATATGCATGCCAAGCACATCTGTGACCTTTTAAGGAAATGCATCTCTTATCCCTACATATGATATAACTGTTCTCATGTGAGGGACAGAGAGATTATCAAACCCTAATATAAATTAAGGTGGCACTGAGCCATTCTTTGTTTCTTCCAGAGACAGATAAAGGCGATATCCTTTAAAATCCTCCTGGAGACTCACTTTGCTGTAGTAGCAGATGTGCGACTGAGCTGTAATACAGTTTCATAACAGGTGCTGCATTCTTTGTTTTGTTAATGTCAACCAAATGAGATGAAACTCTTAGACATAGCAGTGATAAAACCATTAAGTACATGCAGACATTGTTCACATTTCTGTTATTTTATTTTATTTGTTAGCCCATAAAAATATTTTACAACACCAATAGGATAACTTAGGTGTCTCATTCTGGCATGCAAAGGCAAGTTAAGTTGTTAATTCTGACTTCTGACCTTCACCGTACCAAGTGAAATTTGACATTTAACAATTAGAATTTTCCTTTCCTTTCGGAAATATATATTTAGATTTTGCCTCTAGAATGCGAAGCCTTAGATTAGATCCTTTTCTGTGTCCTGCACACACCAACCACCCTTGCATTAGCCGCCTTTGGGCTAGGATTATATTGAAAAATATGGGTCAAATAGTTTTGGTTGGTTGCGATCAACACTAATGGTCCCCTCTGAAATGAGCTTTGCCCAGTAGGGCTAATCTAGTTCACAAAACATAAATAAGTAAAATTTATAGGCAGTGTTAAAGCTGCTTCTATTGGCATGGCAGTCAGAATTTTGAAAGCTAATGACATTTTCTGTTTATTCCATGACATAGGTGAATTGAATAGAAGTGGCATTCCCCATTCCCTCTGGTTCAGTTTTAGTTTTATTTAGTACAGTAAGCTAAAATTGCCAGTTTTCAAACGGTGTACTGTTTTTTACTTCAGCCACAGTCTATCACAGCACTGGATTATAGTAGTTGACAAACCTAATCTCTTCAAAGTGAAAAAAACACTACATAAATTACAGTGAACGGATTACCTCATTTATTATACTGCTGTGGCCAGAAATGTAATATGTAGCTGCAGTACTGTGGAAAAGGATGAAGAAAGAAAAAAATGCAGCACAAAATCTACATTGCTGCCCTGCAGGTAATTGTGCTGTTTAAATGGTTGACTTTTATATGCTAATCTTATATCAGGACATTTCTGTTAGCATAACGAGTTCAAGGAGATGGATATTCATGTAAACAAGACAGTTAAGTTTGTTGCTGGACATAATCAAAAGTTGTTGGCAGATACTTCTGGATCTGCTTGTGAAGGATTTATAAGAAAATTAGTCTTAGGCATAGAAAAGGAACACTATGTATAGTTTTATTTGTTAACCAGATAAATCCACTAGATGTAAATGCATCTTTTTTCAGGGGCAGCTCAGACTTGCTCTCGGAGTTGCACAACAAATGGAGACTGAGGGAAATGATACCAGGACTAGAGAAGGAGTGTCATTATTACCTCTTTGCCTCAATCCTGTTTGCTTAATTACAAGATAAAAATTTATAACAGACATTTAGCTAGTATATTTTATGTCTTTGTGAGGTCAGAGGAAACTAGAGTACCCAGACATAGGAAGAATATGTAAACTCAACAAAGATAGTGTTCAGAAGTCATGGTCAAACTCCAAATTCTTGAGCTTTGAGGCAGTTACACTTACAAATGTGCAGTTAAGCTGCATTGTTTTTGTTTTTTTCCTCTATGCAAAGATCTCTCTGTCTGCAAGCTCAAGTTTTCCTCCAGTAGGTATGGACTAAGCTGTTGCCCCTAGTAGAAAACCGGGGAATATGCCAGGAGTCATTATATTCAAAAACTGCCAGTCTGAGCAAAATAACAGCTCAACAGGTGGAAAAGGCAAAAGGCCATATAGTTTGATGTGCAGAACAATAAGGTTGAGCCAAACCACAGAGTACATAAAAACTTCCAACTTTAATGGTGAGCGCTTTCGCCGTGCAACAGAAGCATTACCTTGGACTTTTTGGTCGGACCATTTATCTACACCACCGTGCTTTTTGGTTTTAGTATTGTTTGTATATTTCCATATAGTTTGATAGCTATCTATTCAATAGTCAGTCCACACCTCTCAACCTTAGAGCAAGAAATCTGGAAGAAACATAAATAAAAGTGGGACAAAGGCCTAAAAATAGGGAACATTTTTAAATATTGCTCTGACAAACTTGGTTAATAGAATAGCAGGGTTTGTATTAGCATGAATTTTCTGAAGGTTATGAAGTCTGAAACGCAAATATCTATCATTATTTTCTAACTTCAATCTTTAATTATTTGTCACTAATTTGCTAGAAAAAGACAATTTTATGGAAAAACTGACCAAAAATATGACGCAAAAATCTGGACATTCTGTGAAAATTTGTGCAGTTGAGAGGTACTTATGCCACTGAAGGGTTTTTTTTGTTTTTTTTTTAGTTTAGTTTTTCCCTGTTCTTATGATAAATAAAAATAAAGTTGAACAGTGCGCATATAGGACACTATAGCTGGTAAAGTCAGAATGCTAAAATTATTTAAAGGAGCACTGTGCCTCAGAAAAAAGCAGAGATATGTTTTAACAAAAATAAATAAATAACCTGTTTCCAGGTGTACAGCTAAGGAATTAATACACTTCCAAATTCCAAATAAGTCACTTATACAAGCATTTCTGGCTGTGTGTGAAGTACCATGTGACCACAAAACAGGATGGTTACCTGATTGTCAGCTATTTCTAAATATGGTGGATTATTTACAAAGAGCTAACTGCTGGAGCACTTGGAATAAACTGCAGTCCCAAATAATTCTTCCCATAGTCTTCTATATCTTAGAGAGAACAAATATAGGACTTTAAATCTTGACCAAGAGTAACAAGATAAACCCTGCAAGCATTTAATAAACAAATGATGGCTCAACTTCACTTTCTTAATATTAGAGGTTAAAGGTGGAAACCAGAGAGATGTACCGTGTGCAAATGAAAAATGAAAGAGCAGGCCCAGTCAACTTGCTTCCCTTGATAATAATGCTTGTAAAGTGCTTTCTATTCTTTACTATAAGTGAGAATTGAAATATTTTGGAATTGATGAAGGATCAACAATAAAACATGAGTAAATGTGAATAAAACTTAGTAAGGAACATTATAGAAGACTTAAATGAATCCAGAAAACAGCGTTGACATCTAGGAACAAAGTCCATGCTATAAACCAATTTGCTCTTCGTGTCCTAATTTACAGTTTTGTAGTGACTGACTGGTCAAAAGGTGCTGGATAGGTTAGTTATGAAAACAGAAAGGATGCTTCATGCTCATCAAATGATTTATAAAAATCATTGCATGCCAAGATTGCGCTGCGGTAGCATTGTCTCCTCACAGTAAGATGCTGGCCGGTTTGATTCTCAGTTAGAGCGTCTTCTGCGTGGAGACATGCGTGAATGGGCGTACCTTCGTTGAAGGCTGTGCGTCAGGGCTAGCCACTCGGCATGTAAAAATCTACTGCTAATCATTAGCGGACTGGATTTTCGCTGTGGCGACCCCTAACCAGGAAAAGCCGAAAGACACAACATTGCATGCCAAGATTATATATTCTCCGTTCTGAAGAAGGTATGGACCTCCTCAAAATTGATTACATGTCTAGATCTCCAATCGTGGGACTGCATATATATCTGCTGACCTCTCAAAACCCAAATGTAGTGAAAATTGTGAAACGTGAGGAGAATAAGTCTAAGATGACTTCCCTGCTTTGTTTAGCAGAAGAATATCACATCAAGCTGGAATGGAAATCAGACCAAAAGTAGAAAAAAATCAGGCAACAACCGATTGTGCCAAAAAACAAAAGAAAGATTATAAGGTGCAGGATCAGATGAGAAGGCAGGGAATGTAGAAAATGCATAAATATAGGTGCAAGTATAGAAAACTCCTGTAACAAGTTCATGTTGATCATGATCAAATGCAGGAATCATTAAGGAGAGCTGAATTTAAACAAAAAGACGAAAGGTTAATATTGGCTGCCCGAGATAGTGGACTACGTACAAGTTGGTTTACAAAGTCTATTGAACATGTGGAAGAAACAAATAAATGTAGGTTTTGTAAAACAGAATTGGAAACAGTCGCACATCTTGTTGCTGGTTGTGATATAATAATGGGAGAAGGACTGTATACTGAAAGGCATAATAATGTGGCAAGACTGTTGCATTGGGGATTGTGCAAATACTATAATACTGAAGTAGCTGAAAAACACTGGAAACATGAACCACAAAGCATCATAGAAATTGATTAAGTTTATATCACATGGGATCATCCATTACTAACAGTTCAAGAAATAGATGCAAGAAAACCAGATATAGTAGACCATGAAAAGAAGACAAAAGTAGCACTGATCGTTGAAATTGCTACACCCAGTGACTATAGTGTGTTACATACAGAGAGACACAGAGTTATAAAATACTAGGATTTGCAGGCAGAAATTAGGGCGATGTGGAATTATACCCAGAAAGTTCCATTAGTGGTAGGAACAATGAGTCTTATAAAAAAGAATTTACAATCGTACTTAGATATATTACCGATACATGCAACTCTGTACGAATTGCAGAAGTAGTCATTACTGGGGATATTGTGGGTGCTGCAAAGAGCACTTCTGGCTGACGTCAAAGACTGAAACCATACTAATTTCATGAACTTTAATCATACTTTGACTTTGGAATAGGGTCCATTCCCATCATGGTTTTAGAAACCCAAAAGACTTGGAGAAATTAAAAAAAGTGTTTATTAGTTCATCTATAATACATTTCATAATCTTGCAAATAATACCAGTGAGTCTGATAACCTGTAATTTCCAGGATCAGTAGAGAAACCACATTTGTTATACGTTTACTTGGGATGCCAGCTTTCAGAGTGATCTGTCAATTTCAACAGATATCAATTTAAAAAAGTGGGCCCAAAACACAGCCCTGAGCAACTCTTGAAATGATAAAAGATCTATCATATTATTTTTGGGGTAGTCAGTCTGTCAGACAGCTACTGTCAAACCCCATGAACAATGTATTTGTTAATACCCAGATGGAAAACTTTCTGAATCAGAATTTGGTCATCAAGTAGATCTGAAACTCTGAACATTACCTAGAAAGATGAAATCAGTGGGAAAGCACAACTCTAGGGTTGTAATGAAAACATCATAAAATAATGAGTCATTCATGTTGATTTTTATTTTGTTGTTGTTAATAAAAACATTATTTTCCTTCCCAAAATTGCAGACTCCACATCCCTTGACCAATGCCAGTCTGTATGTTTTCGCCCATCCTATCTAAACTGCCTCAGAAAAGTCACCACCACACAATTAAACCAAAATAATCTGCTGTGGACAGATTAGCATGGGTGCTTTAAAAGACAGAGGACATGGCTCCACCTCTGACCTCTGCTCACAGTGCTGACAGATTAGCATGGGTGCTTTAAAAGACAGAGGACATGGCTCCACTTCTGACCTCTGCTCACAGTGCTTTTGCATTAGTATCTGTAACAGCACAGGCTAAGGCATCCTAGAATGTGTATCTCATGTTTATCTTGACAAAAATCCCAGTCCATACTGCTGCTAACTTTTATGAACTATAAATGTCATTTGGTTATGGGGAGATTGGTGTGATGGTTAAGGTGTTTACCTGCAAGGCACAAGGTTTGATTCTCACATGGGGTAATTGGCCAGGCTTAAAATAGCCCACAAGGGCAGTTTGCCTAGTACTAATCTATGAACCTATGTGATCAGCAACGGCTTATCAACTGCCCAGTTTAGCAAAAGTGCTTGATTTCCCCACCTGGTGCAACCTTGGAGATGATTATATTTAGTAAGGGATGCAGAAACAATGCCTTAAGTGTGGATGTGTGTGGGAGATCTGTACCCCTAATAACCAAGGTTGACTTTTTTTTTTTACTTTTTATTTTGCACTTTTACTGAACTTGATTGTTGAAAAACAGTTGTCAGTTGCGTAACCCATCTTCCTTATAAACTCAGTGACAATTTGCTTCAGTTTTCTAGCCATGTCTTAGTGGTCACTACATAGAAGACCTTCTTAAACAGCTCTTTCTCCCCTCACATATATGCTTTTACATGTTGGCATTGCACAAAGCTCTATACTTAGACCTCTGCTTTTTTCCCTTTTCAGCACTGACATGTCTATAACTTTGACTTCTAGCAACCATTTTCCTTTTGCCAGTAACATAGTCTTGTATTGTTCCCAACTTGCTTCATGATAATGTCACCAAGGGATTGGCTAACCTCCCCTGGATTAACAGTTAACAACTATAAAGCCAAATTTATGCCTAGATGCTCACAAAAACATACTAGGACAGTTCACTACTGCCTCATTTCCCCTTACTAATGCAAACTAATTAAAATACAGACATTTCAAATATCTAGGAGTCTTCATAGCTTCACCCCATACCTTCAAACCCTTATCAATAGAACAGTATTAAATCAAAGGGCCGCTGAAAATAATCTGACAACTCCAACACTCACTATTTAAATCATCTAAGAAAATTATAGAAAACAGCACTTTGCTACTAGTACTGAACTATGCCTTAGTTGTAATCAACAACTCTATCAAAAACTGACTTAAGCTCCAGCATTGCTCATCGCTGTATATATGCACATTTCCCAAAGACATGCATAATTCTGCCCCCCTTTTGAAGTAAATAGCCAGGGACCGTCATTATCAATGCTCTTCTGCTGCTTTTCAGTATGAAATGTCTTCATCTCAGCCACATCCCTGCATTCATGATTCATTTATAAGTCAAACCCACCAACGACCACCTGTGTGTGACAGCAGTTGTGTGGTCAGCAGTAACTCTTATCTCACTTAGCCTTCATATCCAAATTTGCATGAAGCTGAGCTTATCAGTTTATTAATTAATGTGAAACTACTAATTTTTTAACCCCTATGCCCTTCTTAATTTATAATTCTCAGTCAGAGGTTTGTAAAATTAATGATTATGCTGTAACTGAGAAACAAGTAAAGAAATATGAACAATTTAAAACTCGAGCCATTATGCTAAAGCAAGTGTGGTTTTAGCTTAGGTGATCCAACCAAGTATCCATATGTCACCCTGTTCTGCATTTTACTTTTATCCATATGTCACCCTGTTCTGCATTTTACTTTTATCCATATGTCACCCTGTTCTGCATTTTACTTTTATCCATATGTCACCCTGTTCTGCATTTTACTTGTATCCATATGTCTCCCTGTTCTGCATTTTACTTTTCTTGAATGTGCAGACTTTTTGCTTTAATTCTTTCATTACTTTGATTAACTAGAGAAAAATTTACAAACATTTTCCTCATATTTGTTTTAGTACCCAAGTGTTTATTTAATCAGATACTTACCAAACTGGATAAATAAATTAATAAATAAATAGAAATTAATAAATACAAATTATTTAACTATATTGACATTCACCATTCAGCTTTGGATGGAAATGGATTCTGATCTGACCCTGAGGAGAAACCCAGATGAAGTTTTGTGTGTGTGTGTGCCCGTGCGTGTGCGTGTGTGTGCATGTGTTCCTTTGTACCATGTGGCCCAATTGTCCTTTTTGTAGCTTCATCTTGCGACTTTCGTGTTTCATTTATATGGTGATTTTCATGCATTGTATCATGGAGTGTTTTTTTTTTTTCATATAAACTTTAATTACAGTCTGAATCTGAGAGAGCAGCAGGTATGGTGTGGTGCAGTATGCTATCAGTAACGATATGCCCTGCAGAGATTGAAAGAACTGGTTTTAGGGGGAGTTATTCCCAGAATGCCAGCAAAAAACTTTGTGAATATTCATGGTTTCATTTACCACTGTATATACACCTACAAAGATGTGTAGAAAAAAACTTTGGTTTAACATTTATTTTGATGAATAACACACCCCAGGATCCATTATATCAGTGTGCTGCACTTAAATGAATGCTGATATTTGGGTTATGAGATAAATCTCTAAGGGTAACTAGAACTTCCTGACCTTTTAGATGGATGACATACCAGCTGAAGCATTCACGTATTGGGACATGTCTAGTACTTATGTAGTAAGACAGTTTCCTTTATATTTTTAAAAATAATACAGCCTATTTCGGCTAATAACCAGGTATCAGTTAGTAAACTTCTTGCTAAGAATTTTTGAGTCATTTTGCTAATGCAAGCAGATCTTTGATAATTTAATTGAAGTTTTGTGGAACCCCATGACAGGAAGGGTGTAACCAGTTTATAACAGCAGGAACACTGATCATTTTACAAAGTTGAGATCTGCATGACTTTGGCAGTACAAAGGCCACAATGAGAATATTATTTCCAAAGACTTTTTGGACACAAGCAGAGTCTATGTTCTGTTCAAACATACTTTGCTTTCCTCCCAGCTGTAACCCACCCTTTTGCTTTATTTGTACACATGGTCTGCCAGCCAGTAATATTCAGGAATGTAGATGATGGAAGTGAAGTGTTACTGACGTTTGAGAACAGAGCTGAGAACTTTAACAGAGCTGTAATTATTGTGTCCTCTATAACTGTAGCGCTTCTAACATGTGAGCAGTTCAAATAAGTTATTAACAAGTGCACAGTGGTGTGTGTGTGTGTGTGTGTGTGTGTGTGTGTGTGTGTGTGTGTGTGTGTGTGTGTGTGTGTGTGTGTACTTGCTGCCTGATGGAATAATGTGTAGTAGGAGTCACATGCTTCTGTAAAAAATTCTTTGCTTTTGCAGCTCTCTTCTCCACCTCTGCAAGGATTCATTGCTGACTTGTGGGGGAGGGAGTCGTGACTAGCATAGAATTTCTGGAATGTTTCCTTCAGCCATGTTTTACAAACCACAGTGCAGATGGTTGAACTCCAACTTTGGATTTAAGCTTTCCTCTAAATTTAAAGTACATCTTGTTTTTCTGTACTCCACTGGGATGTTATACATGGTGGAGAAATAACTCAGGATCTTATTATTTTGTGTTATACTCTACTTTGGTGTTGTGAATGATAGTGGTATACTTTATATACCATTTTGTTTGCTATGGTTATTTGTTATGGGCCTGATGTGATTGAAAGTATATGGTCTGGATCAGCCCATCCACTCAGATAAGAAACAAATACGTAAGGAAACTTTCAAGCAAAATGAGGTAAAATCTATATGTATATAAATCTATATATATCAGTATAGACACACACAAGCACACACTCTCTCTCTTTCTCATTCATTCACACACGGCATGCATTCCTGAGAGCAGTTTAGGAGAAGGCCACTTTATTTACAGCGCACACACACACACGCACACACACACCAACATAGCTGTGAGGTGTCACTGATTTTGCAGAGATCCCTAATTTTGTTTCATATTTTTGCTCAGTACCTTGATTTTCTAGTAATTACTAAGGATTACTCTGAGTCAATGTCAGATGTTAAGAGCTGCATACCTCTTATTGTTCACAAAATGCATGTTGATGCATAATATGTTGTTTATTAACCTTTTTAAGTGGATTAGAGTAATATTTAAAATTATCTCTGATTTTGTGCTTTCGTTCACCTATTATTTTTGGCATTGTCCAGAATATTTGAGTAAAGTAATTCAGAGTTATGCCATACAACAGAGAGAGAGAGAAAATTGTGGAAGCAGAAATCAAACACAAAGATCAAGGATTGCCAGTCAAGCTGTTAGCACAAGAAATCCATTTTCTGTTGTTGTGGTTGTTTTTCGGCGTTTCCCGGTTAGGGGTCGCCACAGTGGAATTCCGGTCTGCTAATGAATGGCAGATTTTTATGAACGCCAAGGTGCCTGCTCGACGTTCAACCTTCAACAAAGGCACGCCCATTTACGCATGTCTTTCGAATGCCCACCCAACCACAGGGAGAACATGCAGACTCCACACAGAAGGCACTCCCCGCACTCCAGCCGAGAATCGAACAGGAGAACGTTTTGCTGTGAGGCAACAATGCTACCGCTGCACCACCGCGGAAGTCTTGGACCTAATTACCATTATTCTTATACTGCTTTTTAAAAGATGCCACTATGCAGGACTCAGGTGATTTTAATAAAGTACTTAAAACTTTGTGCCATGCCCTTGCCTCCTTTTTGCTATTGCATTATGCTACCTAGCGGCTTCATGTGCTTTGGAGACAATCACTGATTTCCATCTATTGTTCTTGGTAAACTCCATCACCTTGATCCACTCTGTTTGTCTCTTTGCTCCACTTCATTAGTCTCAGTTTTACAGTACAAGCCTCCCACCAACTTAGCTAGATTGTAAGTTTTCACTGCGGACTTACTCAACAATGACTTTACTCCTGGTACATGTCAAGCTGGTTGCCTCCTTGTGGCCTCTTTTCATGTATATATTCTTTGTGTAGAAACTCTAGCAATTGTATTTCTGTATGGCAATCCTGCATGTGTGCCTAATTTGTTGTTTTTTAATCTTTTATTTTATTTTTCCAGTTCTTTTGAATGGCACTGCAAAAGGTCTTCAGATCCGTTCACTTATATGGTTATTAAACTGAATCAGTTTTTATAAAGTTTCTGCTACAGACTTTGCATATTTTGTTGCCAGCTTCTGAACTACTGCTGTAATTTCAAGATAAACATTTTGTAGAGTAATATAAACTACCCAGGGAGGGTAGACAAAAGTAGCACTGATCGTTGAAATTGCTACACCCAGTGACTACAGTGTCTTACATACAGAGAGACACAGAGTTATAAAATACCAGGATTTGCAGGCAGAAATTAGGGCGATGTGGAAGTATACCCAGACAGTTCCATTAGTGGTAGGAACAATGAGTCTTATAAAAAAGAATTTACAATCGTACTTAGATATATTACCGATACATGCAACTCTGTACGAATTGCAGAAATAGTCATTACTGGGGATATTGTGGGTGCTGCGAAGAGCACTTCTGGCTGACGTCAAAGACTGAAACCATACTAATTTCATGAACTTTAATAATACTTTGACTTTGGAATGGGGACCATTCCCATCATGGTTTTAGAAACCCAAAAGACTTGGAGAAATTAAAAAAAGTGTTTATTAGTTCATCTATAATACATTTCATAATCTTGCAAATAATACCAGTGAGTCTGATAACCTGTAATTTCCAGGATCAGTAGAGAATCTGCATTTATTATACGTTTACTTGGGATGCCAGCTTTCAGAGTGATCTGTCAATTTCAACAGATATCAATTTAAAAAAGTGGGCCCAAAACACAGCCCTGAGCAACTCTTGAAATGATAAAAGATCCATCATATTATTTTTAGGGTAGTCAGTCTGTCAGACAGCTACTGTCAAACCCCATGAACAATGTATTTGTTAATACCCAGATGGAAAACTTTCTGAATCAGAATTTGGTCATCAAGTAGATCTGAAACTCTGAACATACCTAGAAAGATGAAATCAGTGGGAAAGCACAACTCTAGGGTTGTAATGATAACATCATAAAATAATGAGTCATTCATGTTGATTTTTATTTTGTCGTTGTTAATAAAAACATTATTTTCCTTCCCAAAATCGCAGACTCCACATCCCTTGACCAATGCCAGTCTGTATGTTTTTGTCCATCCTATCTAAACTGCCTCAGAAAAGTCACCACCACACAATTAAACCAAAATAATCTGCTATGGACAGATTAGCATGGGTGCTTTAAAAGACAGAGGACATGGCTCCACCTCTGACCTCTGCTCACAGTGCTTTTGCATTAGTATCTATAACAGCACAGGCTAAGGCATCCTAGAATGTGTATCTCATGTTTATCTTGCCAAAATATTCAGCTTGGTATCCCAGTCCATACTGCTGCTAACTTTTATGAACTATAAATGTCATTTGGTTATGGGGAGATTGGTGTGATGGTTAAGGTGTTTACCTTACAGATGCAAGGCACAAGGTTTGATTCTCACATGGGGTAATTGGCCAGGCTTAAAATAGCCCACAAGGGCAGTTTGCCTAGTACTAATCTATGAACCTATGTGATCAGCAACGGCTTATCAACTGCCCAGTTTAGCAAAAGTGCTTGATTTCCCCACCTGGTGCAACCTTGGAGATGATTATATTTAGTAAGGGATGCAGAAACAATGCCTTATGTGTGGATGTGTGTGGGAGATCTGTAGCCACTACTTGGTTTATTTTGATGGGGTCTTTTCCTTAGTATCCCAGCTTCAACCAAGTGCTGCTTATTAAATTGTCACACTGGTTCTTTCACGGTTTTTCATTCATTTATTTATTTATTAACCAACTTATTGGAGTGGTTTGTGACTATTTTCTGACAAACCTTGGGACATGAGGCATGAACAAACAGATTACAAATAATCCTATATTTGTGAACATACAAATCTCAGTAAATAAAGCAGAGAAGTTACAAGTGGGTATATATGTTTTACCACATAGCCATACATATATTATGAACATTATGCAGACAGAATATATAGGAAAAAGAACAAAACTGATGCTACATGCACAGTAAAAACAGAAATATTTTTAGATAAATTGTCAGAATCATACATTCATTTGACAACATTAGTGTGTTATATCAGCATAAACAGCTATGTACAAACTTTTGTAAATCCTTTAGCTTTCAATATACTGGCATATTTGCAGGATCCTATTTCATACACCCCATCCAATCAAAACTGATGGTAACCAAGCCATTTGCTGGATCCAGTTTGACGCCAGCTATTGCTTCTTGCCTCAGGATTCTTCAGGATTTGTCTTTCTTAACCCCCTGTGCACTAACTGACCTCAGTCCTTGTTTGCCTCTATTAGGTTTGAATGGTATGTTAGCTCATTATATAACTTTATTTGGGGAATTTCACATTTTTTTACTATTTAGACCTATTTATTCTTTCAGTATAAATGTTTACCAGTTTACTGCTGCCCTTTCATTACATTTAGGCAGGAAGCCTAATTTTTCTCTCTTACTGTCTTTTCACTTCTGTTTCGTAAAAAAAAAAAAAAAAAAAAAACTTCCATCTCGTCCATTTTAAATAATTTTTCCAGTAGTTACCTGTCTTATCTTACAGTGTAATAGTTTACAGTTAGTGTAAGGTTACTGTTTTAAGTTTTATGGTGTGGCATTAGTTATCATGAAGAAAAACAAGTTTCAAGAAATGTAGCCAGTTAGGTAAGAAAATTCGGCCCCAGGACATCCATGACCTTCTCTGTGGTGTGGCTGGGGCCATAGCATCTCTCCACAGAGTGTTCTCTGTAAGGCCTTTAGACCTCATTGTTTGACAGGCAGAAGAAATAAGTTAAGTTTAAAAGTGTACTTTCCTCCTTACCCTTCTGTGGTATACCTGGGGAAAAAACAGTGATTCTGTGGCGCAATGGATAGAGCACTGGACTTCTAACAAAATGGTAAAAGGCATTCAAAGGTTGTGGGTTTGAGTCCCTCCAGAGTTGACTTTAAAACTAAATGCCAAGAAATGCATAATAGTATCCTTTGGAAAGTCATCCATCCCTGGTAACTATCATATTGACAACACATCCCTTAGAGTTGACCCACTAGTCAGGGAGTTAAGGACATACATAGATAGTAATCTAGCCTTTGACCATCATGCATTTAGGGTGGTGAGGGTGGTGAGGAAATCATTCTATGCTGCGCAACTTATAAACAAAGGTATGGCATCTAAGTCCATTGTATTCAGCATTCAGCATTCATCAGACCTGTCATTGAGTACAATGCCCCCTTTGGTATATACCTAACCAGGCATATCCAACAATTGGAACATCCATAGAGGGTACTCAATAAAAGAATACAGGGTGTAATTAAAATGTCCTGTGCAGACTGCCTCAAGGCCGTACCCTGTATTCTGTCTCCTACAGGCTTTTGAGGGGAGATCTATGCCTGGCATACAGGGCATTGTCAGACTCCACTGTGATGGACCTCCTACATATCCACAAAACAAACAGCATCAGAATTACCCATTCTAAAGTCTTAAACCTTGCCTGTGATATAAATAGGACCTGCGGGAGAGATTGGTATGTATCCCAGAGACTACCACATCTTTGGAACAGGCTCCCCATCCGTGTGAAGCAGAGTTCCACTTATCCCAATTCAAATGCAACTTGGATAATTGGATGGGAAACCAGAAATTCATCCCTGGTTTGGCACCTATGTCTCTAATGGACACAGGTAACCTGTAACTGGTTCATCTCCCAGGCCCATGCTTACACTTATCAAGGGTATCAGATTTGGGATACATGGCTAAGCTTAAAAAGACCCTTGTGGTCATTAGCCTAGTAAACACCTATGAACCTGTAAACCTATAAAAGACAAGGATTCTATGTCCAGGAAGAGGAAATGTAATGATGCTATCTCATCCTCAGATGCCAAAGCCCTGAGGCATTAGCCAGCACAGTGTTCTCTGGCACTCATTGTAGTGCAATAGTCTTCTCACCCTGTTCCACCATAGTCGAAGCTGACAGTTATTCCTGATAGAACTCCAAGACAAACTGTCAGCAGGCACTCTTCAGAAAGGGAGCTGGATGGCTACATCTCAATAAATTCCTTTACCACTGCCCTTCAGTCTTTCAGGTCCTACAGAAGCACCACTGATGCTGATAGGGATCGTATGATGAGGGCTTTTTTGAAAGCAGAGCTTGAGATGGGTGTCATCCCATCCACCTTAGTATCAGGGGTAGACTAGTTTAGCCTTCTTCGCTCATGGTTATTATGGTGGCTTTTGAATATGGGCATCAAATGGAGCCTGTACATTCAGTGCTAAGTAGTACCTTTACCTTGGTGCTGGCACTTGTACATCAGGTACACTTGCCTCCAAGAAGTTCAACAGCGAATGAATCTCATATCTGACTACTCAACATCAGGCGTTGGTGCCATTTTTGGTGTGTTAGTCCTTAACTCTCGATGGGATTGCACCGATTATCACCTCAAAGCCCTTGGGGAAAAAATTCCTTGGTACCGTTTATGTCCACTTCTTTTATTTTTATTTATTTTATTTTACATTTGTTTTACTTGGAAAGTCTGACTAGACAACAAGACCTTTTTCAGCAGAGGCCCAGGGAGAAAAGCTCCACATATAACACAGAATGATACTTACAATAGTATTTACAGATTAGACAAACATTTGCAATGGTCTAAAAACTTAATACAGTAGATAAAGAGAAAATGTGTAACAATTTTAGTGAGTAACATTTGTCAGAGTACATCAAAAACATGCTAGGATTCAAACAATTAATTTTACAAAAGTTAGAGAAATATAGTTGGTTTTGCCAAGTAGTCAGTTTCTGCTAGGTATAAAATAGTATATACACCGTACCTCAAGTACTGCTAGGATACTGAGATATAATTACTGCTACTGGAAGAGTTATCATTTAGTTGTACACACACGTAGCAAAGTGCACCATATAAGATATTAGTGAATTTTGCTGTTAATGTAGATGAAAATGTACTATACAGTTGAGGGGGGAGATAGTAGGGGTTATGTGAAGAAGGAGGTTCTTAGCAGGGGATGATATGAAGATGAAAGGGTAGATATGTAAAAGTAGGAATTAACTTAGGATGGGTGGTAAGGTTTACTGCAGACAGGGGAGGGAGTTAGACTAGTCAGGAGTGTCACAGTTGCAAATCCAAGAAGCTTTTAAGTTTGTTTTTAGACTTTTTTTAAACTCAGCTAAGGAAGATAAATTGGAGATGCAGGTGAATAGATTGTTCCATATTTTAGGTTTGTAATTTGAGTAGAGTGAAGTTCTTGCTGCATTGTTGGCTTTTGTTACTTGAAGGAGAACTTTGTTATTGGAGCAAAGTACCCTAGTGCAAAAGTATGGATGTAATATGTTTTGTAGAGCAGAAGCTTTGTCAAGATAGTTAAGAATCTTGTGGGTTTATATGAGCTGGTTGTACAGCAGAAGATGAGGAAGTTCCAACCAGTTAAGTTGTTTCAGGGCTGAGCAGTGGTATGTTCTATTTGTGCTGTTGGCGGCAAACTTAACAATTTTGTTGTAGCAGGTGTCAAGTTTAGCTATGTCAGACTTCCTGAGGTTGGTGAGGAGGGGTGAAGCATAGAGAAGAGTGGAAAGGAGGAGGGTTTGTGCTATTTTTTTCTCTAGTGTTTTTTGTGAGGAAGTGTTTTTTTCTATATAATGCCCCTATTTTTTATGTACCTTCTTTATGGTGACAGAGACATGGGTGTCGAATTTCATATTGCATTAAGTTTAAGCTCATAGGAGTTTGGTGTGAGTGATTGGAGATATAGTAGTGTTATTCTTAGATATGATGTTAAATGTAGGTCTGGATGAGGTGTGATTAGTGGGCTTGAAAATGAGCTGTTTGGTCTTATTTGGGTTCAGAATTAGTTGTGATTCCATAAGCCATTGTTCCACAGAAGGAAATATGCTAGTGTTTGCAGGAAGGAGAGGAACACATTAGTGTAGAGTCATTAGCATATTGGATGACTGAGGCATGCAAGGTAGAGATGTGGAGATTCTTGAAGACAGAGAAGAGTAATGGGCCCAAGATGGAACCCTGGGGAACACCTAAAGTAACTGGTAATAGAGGGGAAAGTTCTTGCCTACACTGTACTGCTTGCTGTCTGCCTGTTAAGTAACTTTGGAACCATGTAATAGTCTGTTTGCTAAGGTTAAGTTCAGAGAGAGTTGTTAAAAGCTTGGAGTGATTAACCATATCAAATGCTTTGGAGAGGTCAAAAAAGACTGCACATATGTTGTGTCCATTATTTCTGTGATTGGTTACTGTATGAGCAAAGATCATCAGTACTGTGGTGGTACTGTGGGGGGGTCTAAAGCCATGTTGAGTAGAAGTGAGCAGGTTATTGGTATTAAGGTAGTAGTAAAGTTGAGAATGTATACACCTTTCCAGTATTTTGGACAGGGGTGATATTACAGCAATCGGACGGTAGTTGGTGAATTCTTTTGAGTTGCCCCCTTTGTGGAGTAGGGTAATGTGGGAAATTTTCCAGATTGTGTGAACTAGATTTTCAGAGATTGAACAGTTGATTATAATGGATACTGGATATGCAATAGCATCTACAGCTATCTTGAGAAATTCTGTTTCTTATAATAATTATAGGAAAACAGGGTCGACTCCTAGAACTTCGCAACATGTTCAGAAAAAGAAAAGTGGTTATGTTGCGAATGACAAAAGTTTTAAATATTATAATGTTAATAATTTTATTCATGAAGATGTTGTATTTACAAAGTATGACAATTGTGCTGATTGTATTAAAACCCCGACTAGATCTGATGCGGGTAGTGTCAAGCAAAAAATTTATGCTTTAGGGAAAAGGCTTTTACAAGCCAAAAGTATTAAAATTGACAACTCCTACCTAATACAGTGCATAGAGTTGGGTATTATTCCAAAGGGGTTAAGATTCTTTAAACTACCGTTAGGGTTGGAATATACAGACAATGTGGTGCAAGATTTTAACAAACTGTTTGACCAGTTTGGTACATTATACATAGAAAAGTTAATAACATGTAACGAAGAAAAACTGGTACACCTTTCAAATGAAATAGATAAGCTTAATGAAGAAATTTTGAGTGATGAACAATTTAATTCATGGAGTGATTTATACCATAAACAATTTAGTGCTGTGGAATATAAAGTGAACACTATAGTCAATAGAAAGAAAGGCAAAATTGAAAGAGATATAACGGCTTATAAACAGCAGAGGGCGTATGTTTGGCCTCACAACAAGTGCTTTGTGAGTCGATTTAGTACAAGACAGGAGGCACACAGAGGAGAAAGAAATGATACATGGAGGTTAGAGGGGGAACAAAATTTTCAGGGGGGAAGATTTCACCCTGCTCCGAAAAAATACAGGACAAGATACTAATTCCTGGTTCCCATGTGGGGCTAGGTAGGTTAGAATCTAGTGTTCCACCACTTCAACTTCAATCTCCAGATTCCCACAACCATTCCTCCTGTCCCCTCACCACTCAAGGTCTACTTGTCGCCACACACACTTATAGAGGCCTGCAGGTTTATAACTACACTGATTTTGTTATTACAGAAGAATTTTGCTCTTTATTCTGCAAGGGCATGAAATTTATTCCCACTTCCAAGTTTAATATTTTCGACACTATAAAGGAGATCAAACTTCTCACAAGGAGAATGAACCTGGCCTTTCACTTTAAGGACAACAACCACGAAATTACTACGGAACAGCATGAAGAAGGTCATCAGTCCAGACTCAAAAGAAAGAGCACTTATGTTCCAGGATATAATCCTTTGGTTGCTCAATATGAAAAGATGGTAGAAAGTGACATATATTGGCATTCGAAAAACATCAGTAAGCACGAATCACAATCATCTGATTACTCACTGGACAACCTTACAGTGGCAGAAAGAGAGTGCTTGAATACCGTTATATGCAACAAAGATTTAAGGATCATGAAACCGGACAAAGGTGGAGGGATTGTGGTTTTCAGCACTGTCGACTATCATCAGGAAATTTTGAACATCTTACACGAATCCGGAAACTATGAAGAAGTGTCCCTCAACCAGGTCAATATAGGCTATCAACATATTGACCTAGCCATTGAAGCTTTTTTACTAGACATTATAGGATCACGAATGATACTTATGAGTTCATGAGAAATGAATTTCCTAAGATCGCTACAATCATAGGCATTCCGAAGATACACAAGAATGTAAACCGACCCCCCTTTAGACCCATCATATCTGGGTCTAAGTCCAAAACATACAACATTGGAGTGACCATTGATTCTTGGACCAAGCAGGTACATTACAATGCTGATCATCTCATCAAGGATTCTTGGAGTTTTTTGAGTAGGCTCACTCCCCTGATTTGGCATCCAGGCCAAATTTTTATTACCATCGACGTCATCGACCTTTTCTCCTGTATTCCGAAGGAGAAGGGTCTTGATCTCTTTTTTGACGGTCTAAAGAGATTTTCAGGGTTGAGTTTTGAGAAAATCAATTTGTTGGTCGACATGATGAGATTGGTCCTGGAACACAATTATCTGAAATTCCAAGGGGAAGTATTTAGACAAAGTAGAGGAGTTGCCATGGGGGCCTCATGCGCCCCGATCTTCGCTAATGTAGTAATGCTCGAATGGGAATCCTTGTTTGTATTCCCAAGTATTTATTACAAGCATGTTTCTTACTACAGCAGATATTTGGACGATCTATTTGTCTTATGGAAAGGACCAGCTAATTTGATACCAGAATTTATTGATTATCTAAACAATACAACTCAATTTTTAAAATTCACTTATAATGTGGAGACTCAGGGTATAGCATATTTGGATACATATATTTCCACCACGGAGAGTGGATTTCAATCTCAAATTTATAGGAAAAAAACATTTTCGAATGACTACCTGTATTACAACAGTTGTCACCCTCCACATATATTTAAAAATATCTTTAAAGGTCAGTGCATCCGAGCTGCACGTATGAGCTCGACCAGGGAGATTATGGAGAGAGAACTCAATATGATATTTGAAATGTTTTCCAATAGGGGTTATCCCAATAACTTATTAAAACCAATACAAACCTATATCATGAAGGAATGGGGGAACAAATACTCACCCTTATTAGGCAAACCTTTCATTTCACAAGAAAAAAAGAGAGTTCAAGAAGGTTGTTATTGTGTCCTTACTTATAGTCCATATGTGAATACCCTTAAGGAGATACTCTTAAAACACTGGAACCTTTTTAATATATCAGACGACTTTATTAGTGTCGTGGGAAATGCCCCCAAGTTTGTGTATAAAACTTCTTTCAATATTAAAAGGTTATTGGAAAAGCCACAGGAGAAATACAGGGAGGCCATAATGCTAAGACACACCACAAAATGTGGATCTTGCAAACAGTGCAGATTAATCAATACCAGTAAGGTAGTGAAATTAAACAACATCATGCACACCATCCTGCACAGTAAAGGCGGCAACTGTAATACATCTAGATTAGTTTATGTTGCCACCTGCGAGAGATGTGATGCATTTTATATAGGCAAAACAGAAAGGAGATTCAAGACTCGCATTTATGAACATACATATAGGATAAAAAAGAAGGACCCCAACAATGCATTAAGCAGGCATATTATAGACAGGGGAAGCGAGCATTCCTTTTTGTTTAGCATTATAGATCATATTGATACAACAACTGCAGGGGGAAATTGGAAATGTTATTTATCTCTCCTGGAAAGTAAATGGCAAATGATTTGTGATGCAACCACCAAACCTGGCCTCAATGATCACATAAGCATTAAACCCTTCCTTATATTAGACAGTTAATGTTGTGATCTCAATTTCAGCTATTTATTAGTCATTAGTTTTTATACTTTACTGTCCCCTTATGCAGAATAGTCGTTATTATTATTATTATTATTATTATTATTATTATGATTAAGTATTTATTCTCTATTTTATATTCTTTATATTCTATATTCTACAATCGAGATGTGACCAGTTATGTAGATCAGGACTATTTATGTGTGCACTTGTCCTTATGTATACATTTTTTAGTGTGTGATATTTTTATTATGGGACATTATTTATTTTTGACTGTCCTATCAACTGCATTACTGTTTTGTTACTATTGAATGTACATTGACCCATACACTGACTGTTTTGCCACCTATGTAATTACATTGATCCATGCACCGTCTGTTTTGTTGGGAGGTTTTACGCCATCTTTTGTGGCATTTTAGCCCTTGTGAGTATTTTTTAGCACATTTATTCTTGTGTATATATTTTTGTGTATTTATTTTCATACACAATATTATGAATTTTTTATTCATTCATATAGACATATACTTATTTCTATAAAGTCATTGTATAAGACTTTTTACAATATTGTATCCCATCCTTATACTTTATATGAGATAGCAATATTAGCTACACTTCCATCAGTTATCAGTCTTAGTTTATTATTCATTATTATTTTTAAATAAGCTATATAGCAAGCAGTTTTTTATTGCATTCATATTTATACACTTTTACATATTTATATATGGTATACATCCTGAAGGAAGTATAAATTGAGTGAATCCAATCATTCAATTAATTCATTCATTTATCTTGCGCCAAATTGGATATTTAAGAACTCTTTTTGGGAGTTTCTTTGTTCTGATGAAATCTGCTTTGCAGATGAAAGCGCACAACCGTATGTGTATTGTGTTCTGGTACTCAGTACAGCATTGTTTCTGTGGAGAGGATCATCAATAAAGCTGTTAATCATCATTCCTGGTACTGTGCCATTCCTTGTGCAACCAGCCATTTCGTGGTTTTGTCAGTATCTTGAGAAATTCAGCTGGAAGTTTGTCTGCAGTTAAAGTGGTTGGTCTTAGTTCTTTTACTAGTTTCTTAATTGTGAGAGCAAAGAGAGTTTGAAGGGTAAATCCATTGTTAATGTCTGGGTAATTAATTGGCTGGTTAGAGGAAGGGCAGTTTTGAGAAGTAGCTAGTGCGAGAATTGATTCTGTGAAGAATGTGCTGAATTGAGAGGCAACATTTGTTGAAGTATCTGTAATTTTATGGGAGGTGATGCCTGATTTTCCTGGTTGAAGTATGCTGTTAATAGATGACCAGAACTTTTTTGGAATATTTTGATAATTGGATTGAATATTCTGATAGCAGTACATTTTGTCTAATTTTACTTTTTTTGAGTCCAAGCTTTTTCCTCTGGATTTCAACAAGGATCTGGTGTCTTTGCTTAGCCTTGGAGCATAGTTGGATTTGACACATATTGTTCAGTAGGGGGCCAGTGAGATTAAGATATCTAGGAAGGTGGAATTAAGGTACAAAACATCTTCGAGGGTGAGATACTTTAATGGTGTCCATTCACATTGTTGTAGAATTGTCATAAAGTTAAGAATGTTGAAGTTTTTCTTATTTCTTATTAATTGGTAAGTGGTGAGTTTCTCAGTACTAATACAATGTCTAATGGCATATGTCGGTAAATGATCACTAAGGCTATCAGAGAAACAACCTGCATGACTGATATAGCTTGGTCTGTTTGTTAAGATGCAGTCAAGTGTGGACTGCCTATTTGTACGTTTGTCAATTCTAGTGGGAGTTTTGATAAGTTGGGAAGATCCATGAAGGTTAGTGAAGTTAGTGGGATTATTAGATATACAAGTTAGCCAATCTATGCTTAAATCTCCCAAGATGATGTTTTCCTGAGGGAGGAGTTCTGCGGAGTAGTCAGGTAGGGTCTTGAAGGTTACATTTAGCTCATATTTAGGCAATAATGCTACACCACCTCCTTTTCTGTTTGTGCGATCACTGCATAGTATATTGTAGCCTGGGGCAGAATCTCATTGCTGGAGATCTCTGATTTTAACCAAGTTTCAGTATGTAGAAGTAAGTCAGATCTATATAGGGGGAGATAAGTATGAAGGTCATGTACTTTGTGATGCTTCTAGCATTTATATTTAGTATAAATAGATCAGAAGCTTTCCTAAGTTGTTGTAATATGATATTAGATGAATTTAAGTTTAGGTGTTGTTATCTGAGGGGCCAGGATTAGAATGTATATCTCCAGAAAGAGTTAGTTTGGCTGCTATATCAATGATAGTTGTAATGAGTTTAGTTATATGTTTATCGTGTTGTAAGGACAATCTTTTGGATTGGGTGCATGGGATTATGAGTAAGATGAAAATTGTTTAACTAAAAGATAAATGGATAAATGGAGAAGGTGCAAGGTGTTGAGTTTTTATTAAGAGAAGTAGTAGTGGCATGATGGGGTAGTGTTTGAGGAGTGTCATAATGATAGGTAGTCAGGTGTGCCAGTATTATTAGTGCTGTTAGGGAAGTGGTTTCTATGTGGTGCAAGTTTAAAAGTGAGAATTGTAAATGTATAGCTGTATAGCTAATTGGTAGGACCTTGGATGAATAAGGTATTGAGTTTTCTAATTGATGTGAAATGGGTGTTGAGTGTAATGTGATGCTGTTAGAGTAGTGTGATTGGATAATGGTGTAGTGGGAGTGGCCTTAAGGGAATAAACCTAAGGAGAGTGCGGGTGGGTGGGAATGGGGGTAGGGGAGCTATGTGAGCCTGAGCAGAGTGGGCAAGACCTCGGCTGCTAGGATACTGAGAAAAAAGTTATCAGCAAAACTCTGTGAGCCAAGTTAAATACATGTATCATTAGTCTGTTTATTATGTTGTTTTTACCAGAGGAATTTTACTGAGACGACTGTCCTTGAGGTTATAATGAACATCACTATAAAATTATTGCATAAAAGGTTTGGCTTCAAAGGGTTGAAATAGTCTATTAATTATGCCAATGAAATGCTTTACTATCAAGCCATAAGAAGTAGACTACAACAAATTAAAAGCTTTAAACGTTTGTAAGGGAAATAGGCAGCTAAGTTGGAGAGTGTGGGATGGGGTGCAGCTGATGGCCCAGGCATTGTTTACAAGCACACACACAGCAAAGACTGATGATCACAGATTTAGGAATAACTACTCTTCTACTATACCATAACCTACATTGGTTATTTATTATTTGCTGTTCTGTTTGAGGTGTACTAGCAAGCCACAAGTGGTAGAGGTGAATGAAGACATATTTGCAGGATAAACCCAAATTTCAGCGGTATTTGCAGAGTTACTTTTGTTCTAAAAAGAGTAAAATAGGAGTAGTTAAAAATATAGAGTAGGAACATTTTCTTTACAGGCAGTACAGCTGCAGGAAAACACAGTGCTCACTACAGCACAATATTTCAACAAATGTTGCAATACTTTAAGAAAAGCACATACCAATAACATAAATACAACTGAAAAATGTAAAACCATCTGTTACAGTAGCTTAGTTTAGTGAAAAAATACAGAATCTTGCCAAGGCGGTTAGAAAATACTTCTATGTGGCCCACCTAATCACAAAAGGGTTCAGATCTAGAACAAAAGAGGTTGTTGTGCCTCTCTACTCATCACTCATTAGACCCATCATAGAATACAACACCCCATTTGGGATGTACTTTACAAGACACCTGCAACAGCTGAAAAGACCACAAAATACCTCACCGAGAGGATTACTGGCCTCAAACAGATGCCCTATGCAGCCCGACTCAAGAAACTCCAGCTGTACTCGGTTGCATACCGCTTACTCAGAGGTGATCTCTGCCTGACATAAAAGGCCATGTCCAACCCAGAATTGATGGACATGCTCCATCTAAAAAAAAGACAAATCCCGGAGTGCCACACGCTCTAGAGATATAAACCTCACCACAACAATAAATAGGACATGCTGGAGGGATAGATTCCTGTCCCAGAGACTCCCCATGCTTTGGAACAGGATTCCAATATACATCAGGTAGAGCCCCTCACTAACACTCGTCAAGAAAATCCATGACGGGTGGATGGGAAACAGAGAATTTACCCCGGGGATCAATGCAGTGGCTCTGCTGGACAGTGGTGCAAAGAACTAATGGCTCTGCTGGACAGAGGCACAGGGAACTAATCTAAGAGGGCGGTGAAAGCCAACACATTCTGGCTAGGCTTATAAATGCCCTTGGACAGATAGCCTAGTACTTACCTATGGACCTATCTATAATAAAGTTGGGTATATGAATGACTGCAGTATACATAAACAGCATACAATGGCAGATTGGCTACACTGACTACTGCGAGATAAACAGCCTCAAGTTTATACACTGCATGTTGGCATTTTTATACTGTCAGTGAATTATAACCTATCTACATCCATTCAAAGTAATTTCACACAAGTAACAACAGCTTTAAATGCACGCTCTGGGTGTTGGTATTTTGTTATACTACAAACTGAGCTATGTTCGTTGCTTGTAGTGACAACCAGGTTAGAGAAGGAGTTTTGTATGTATATACTATATTTTAGCATCTAAAACTAAGAAAAAACAATGACTAACTGTGCTCAATTCAAGATCATCTATCTACAGTACACTTTTGATCAAGTCTTATTTAGCGACTGCAAGTTAAATCAGCTCCCATATTTTACAGCTCAGTACGTGTCAGTACAATTGCTTAAATTATAGCTGATTCTAAAGAGCATAAACTTCACTAATCAGATGAACAGCCACAGTAGCTTTAAAAATAAATTGATTCTACAGTCAAAATAATGAATATGTACTGATTTCAGCAGAAACTTACTTGGTAGACACAACACCAGGGGACTGATCAGCTGCACTAAGATTAAAAATGGCACCCAATGTATTTAAAACATTAGTTACAGAATGGTGTGCACAGGAGGTGGGGGAGGAGTTTAGGCTAGCCAGGTGATAGGGTGTTACAATTAGCAATAGGAGACCAAGACCTCGGCCGCTGAGATACTGAGAAAAAAGTTATCAGCAAACCTCTGTCAGCCAAGTTGAAATACAGGTATCGTTAGCCTCTTTGTTATGTTGTTTTTACCAGAAGAATTTTACTGAGACGACTGTCAATGAGGTTATAATGAACACCTCTATAAAATTATTGTCTAAAAAGTGTGACTGCAAAGATTTGAAATGGTCTGTTAATTATGCCAATGAAATGCTTTACTATCAATTCATAAGAAATAGACTACAACAAATTAAAAGCTTTAAAAGTTTGTAAGGGAAATAGGCAGCTAAGTTGGAGAGTGGGGAGGGGTGCAGCCAACGGCCCAGGCATTGTTTACAAGCACACACACAGCATAAACCGATGAGCACAGCTTTAGGAGTAACTACTCTTCTAATATACCATAGCCTACATTGGTTATTTATTCTTAGCTGTTCTGTTTGAGGTGTACTAGCAAGCCACGAGTGGCAGAGGTTAATGAAGACACAGTTGCAGGAGGAACCCGAATTTCAGGGGTGTTTGCAGGGTTACTTTTGTTATTTGTTATTTATTCTTAGCTGTTCTGTTTGTGGCATATTAGCAAGCAATGAGTGGCAGAGGTTAATGAAGACACAGTTAGAGGATGATTCCGAATTTCAAGGGTGTTTGCAGGGTTACTTTTGTTTTGGTAGACATAAAACCAAGGGACTGATCAGCTGCACATACTCTATATGCGTACATATTTTTATATATATATATATGTGTGTGTGTGTGTGTGTGTGTGTGTGTGTGTGTGTGTGTGTGTGTGTGTGTGTGCACGTGCACGTGCAATCTCGGAGTTAGTATATTTAAGTAGTGGGGGTGCAGGGGGGCTTGGCCCCCTTCAGAAACATCTTTTATGTGTTTTTTTTTTTGATTTTTTTTTAACGGTTCGTTGAACCAGTATTCGCAAAAGTGCAATTTCGTTTAAGTGCACTTTCGCATAAGTGATCCTCTACTTTCCTTTTTCGAAATAATGAAATTTTGACAAAGAAAAGTAGATCCATATATATATATCTATATATATATATATATATATATATATATGTGTGTGTGTGTGTGTGTGTGTGTGTGTGTATATGGCACAATGGTGCAGTGAATAGCGTTGCCTCATAGAAAAAGGATCCTCGGTTTGATTCTTGGCTGGGGTGCTTTCTGTGTGGAGTCTGCATGTCCTCCCTGTTTTCTCGTGGATTTTCCCTGAGTGCTCTGGTTTCCTCCCACATTCCAAAAATATGCAGTAGGTGGACTGGACTCTCTAAATTTGTCATAGGTGTGAGCATGTGTGGGGTGTGAATGAACTACTGCGGCAGGACTAGCCATCTGGTGATGTAAACCTTGGCTCTAGATGATGGGTCTATAGTACGTTATCGAATACTCATGTATTACAAAACGTAATAGTTGACCCGTACATGTCGAAAACGTCAAACATTGAACATTTCAATGTAGATCTCCGTACAGTGCGGAAATGGAAGATTTCCGTTGTCTGCACTGTATGGTGATCTCGGAGTTGGTATATTTAAGTAGCGGGGGGTGTGGTTTGCTTGGGTGAGTTTTTGTATTTTTTTTAGTTGTTCGACATTTGACGGTGTCAACATTTAGGGGTCGACTATTACGTTTTTGAATACATGAATATTCGATAACGTAATATAGACCCGTAGATTATATATATATATATATATATATATATATATATATATAGATATACACACACATATATATATATATATATGTCAGTATATTTTTATATATATATATATATATATATATATATATATATATATATATATATATATATATATATATATATACACACACACTCACACCAGGATAATCCTATGGGCTAGGCTTGTAAAGGCTCCAGGGCCAAGTACACACCTATGAACATATATAATATATATATATATATATATCTATATATATATATATATATATATATATATATGCATATATATATATATATATATATATATATATATATATATATATATATATATATATATTATTTGGGGGGGGGGGTAATGCAGCTAAAACCATCAGTCTTTGTAAAATATTATTCAAAAATTTCCTTTATGTACTACTTAGATGCCTTATCTCCAAATGCTCATTCAACAGCCCAAAACCAAAAACCAAGATTGGATGACCAGTGGCACTATATTGTTAATTCAACAGACCTACTTTGTTAGTACAGGTAAGTACTTCTCAACTTTTAAAGTAACAGATACAACTGAACAAAACACTGATTACATTTCTAGAAAATAGCACCAACAAATACACTGACTTTCTTTCAAGAAAATAGTAAGCTACACATTTTTGGGTCACAAACATTATTTATACTATTGTGTACACATTTTGGGGGTCACAGATCATATCTGTGCCACTAGTTACATATGCTTGGTTTATTTAGTGATAACTACCATGCTGTGACACTCTCTCTGAACATAAATATCATTTGTGTGTGTGTGTGACTGTATCTGCACATGTGCCCATACATTTATAGTGCTCTCTTTGTTGACAGAGGGAACATAGATGTTCATCTGACTTAGCTTAATACAATTGACAGTGGAAGCTTGCAGTGTTTTCTAAGTGTAAGACTGCACTGTCTTGCAAAGATGCATGCAGTTTCTGTGGGGGGAGGGCAGTGGTCTCAGTATAATTAAGCAAGAGAAATGTGCAGGTGGCAGGGCAGCTTTATTCCTCCAAAAACATTGTTTTTCCGTTTTTTTTTTTTCAATCCATTAAATTTCCAGTTGTCAATTTTATTACTTTGACTACAAATGTATCACCATTTCTGCTGTTGATTATAATGAATTTAGGCCCCATAAAAATGCACTGACACACACACACATACATGCACATATATTTATATACAGCTATAGATATTCTTCTCTCCCTCTTTATATATACAGTCTGCATTATGTGATCGCATCCTCTGCCCGTCCTTCTTTTGGCTTGAATGCTTTATGTTTCCTGCCCCCATGTACTGATGCTAGCCGTTTTGAGAGTCACAGTATTTTCTCCTGATTTGTTTTGCAAATCAGTTTCACACAAAGGCAGGTGACATCTGTGATGATGGTGCTTATATATCTTCATTGTTACACTATTTCCATGCATGCTTGCTAGCTCTTCAGTGATGCCCTGTCTAGTTTTGGCAGTCTGTCTTCTTCGATTGAATCTCCTTATTTTTTATTATCTTGATTGTATTGCTCAGTTGATTACATATGGGAACTCTTCTGTTTGGAGAATGTGTTCTCAGATTATTCAGTTTCAGACTTGAACTCTTTTCTCCATCCCCATTGGACAACATGGATATACTGGAGAAGATTCAGCCACATGTAACTAGAATTCTTGGTGACTCCCTAAATGAATGTTCAGCAACTTGAATTGCTGTGAAATTAAATTGAAACTCAGAGTATGCACACTATGTAGGGGACCTTCCAAACACACCACAACGTACATTTACTAACTACATGGTTGTAAAATAGTGTGTAAAACTGTAAACTCCATCGCTGCTGAAAGTATGTATGTTTTTCGGCTTTTCCAGGTTAGGGGACGCCACAGTGGAACTCCGGTCCGCTCATGATTGGCAGTGGATTTTACGGTGCCGAGTTGCCTGCCCGACACCCAACCTTCAACAAAGGCACGCCCATTCACGCTTTCACCTACCTGCATGCCTTTGAAAGTGGTTTGCAGTAAAATTACTTCAATCTAATTGCAGTTGCAAAAACTGGTTTTGTTCAACTTGAGTGGTTGCCCTGTAAGTCGTTGTCTATAATAGCAATGACACTGTTATGCGAGCAGTAAGAACTGTCGCTGTTACCACCTTGGTAACTTTTCTTTCATTCTGCATATATTCTGGTATTTTTTTTCTTTAATATAGGCATATAGGTAGATAGGTAGTCACGCAGAGTGTGACATAAATTATTTAGGCAGGCAAACGGAGAAAATGGATAAATGCATTTTTCTCTGCATGGTCTGGCATTATTTTTATTCAGACAAATAGGTAATTAATTTTGTAAGGAACTACTGCCTCTTTAACTCCCACCTCCACATACATAGTAACATTGTTTTAAAGTCTGAGACTGGGGGGTGGTGCTAAAGATGAATGCCATCCCCCACATGTAAACAGAATTAATTGAAAATGTCAAATATGTTTCCTAATCCCTTACCACATGAAATAAATCATCCCTGAGATTTTTGTTTAATTAAACATAGTTAATTTAGCTAGATGGCAATTGTCATACTGACTGTGTGTTGACCATTGGCAGGAAGCTGTCACTCCTCCAATCCCTGTATTTCTCTGAGTGACATGGCAGCTGTCAGACTTCAAACTGTGCTTTTGATCTAATATTTAGACAATTGCAAAAATAAACTAGTGGGATCTATTGTTCTCCATTATCTCGGAGAATACTTTTCCAGGACTGGTCCTTCTGAGCTACATCCCAGGACTAACTGCTTAAGTATGGCCCATTTCAGGCTTCAAGAATTAGTCTGTTGTTGGATGTAAATGCAGGCAAACTGTCCCAATTAACAGCCATCTTATTAGGTATTTCTTCTTACACTGGAGAGCCATTGCTTTACCCAACAGCTTAACTTTCAACTTTGTGTCTTCAGAATCACAGACAAAGTAAAAAATAATTAGAGTAAAAAGACACAAATTAGAGAAAGTTGCAGATGTTGGCACAATAACATTAGAACTTACGAAAACAATGTCCAGTTTAGGAGCGAAACAGCATACATTTTATCCAAACTTTTGGTCAATTTACAAATTACGGACAACTAAAAGTTATACCCAACAGCCAATTATGTGTTAATGTGCATTGGCTGTAGCCCCAACTTCTCTTAAAAGGATATTGTGGGATGGGGGATTGCACTTATCCCAAGGTCCAACAATTGCATAACTGTACCAGTGAGTAAAGGGTGCATGGAGTAAAGCATTCGGCACAGTCTTTTCCTCCTGCAGAAAAAAAAATGTGTATTAGTTAATGTGCAAATCCCACTTCAAAAATGCTGTCCTCGATGAAACAGAAGTTACATATTTGTTTTTTAAAGTGACTGACCTGCACTACCTTTCTGTGTTATAGCTAAAAATCTCATCTATCATTTTTTACCTTTGTTTCATCCTTCTAAACGTGAATTTAGTGTTGTGGGATTGTTTTCAGAGAAGTAGTCTAGGTCATGCCAGGCAAACCTAAGATATTCTGTGTCATCTGTCCGTACACCAGCACCCTTGCTGAATGCTCTAGGGGTGGGCAGATCACTTGCAGTTCAGTCTAATGACTTCAAACTATCAACTATTCTGGGTAAAATCACCAGAGTGAAGTGACTGTGCAGCCATAAACAAAAAGGCTGAGAGATCAGTGAATGTGGTTCACAAAGGTTTGCTGAGACTCTGCTGTTGAATCTTGCAAAACAGGGTGCTTACTGCGCAGATGTGGTATAATTCCAACTATTTTACAAACAGGTTAACCATCCATAGAGAAGATATTGCAAAGGTAATTTGGTAAAAAGGCAGAGAAGACAATGGATTGTTTAGATATGTGTTTCAGTCCTTTATCCTGGAACACTTCTAGATTAAAGGAAGTCATATAAGCGGAAAATAACAGCCAATTCTAGGGCAAGTGATGACTGTTATCCATACCAAAAGCCATTTTTGTTTACAGTTTTATAGTCATAATTTGTACATTTTGGTAATGACTATCCTGTGTTTCCCTGATGACATATCTGTATATATTTCATTGTGGAGGCTTGTTGCCAATGGAGCATTCATAAAAATATTGAGCTGCCAAGGATGGATTGATTTTTATGGTGGTTACAATTGCATTCTGCCCATTTCTGAATGAGGATGGTTAGAACAATACAGTATGTGGGTAGCTTTTCCAGTATCCCACTGGTTGCTGTCATTATCAACATGAGATGAGGTCTTTAAGCATTTCCCTCCCATTCCATTACAGTACGTACTAGGGCCAGGTTTTGGGATATCTGACGGCTGCAACATCTGGGATAAGGAGAAACAATTGAGAGGAAGGTGAGCAGTCTATGTCTGAAACTCTCCACCATGACAGAGCTCCTGTGCACAGTTTTAATTTGCTTTATTGTAAATGTAGCTTTATGTCTTCGTGAGAACAGATCTGTACACAAGACTTGTGCTGCTGTGTCTAGTCTCAAGTATAAGCTACGCTGTTTTTTCATGTTCATTCATTTCCATTCACTTTTTTATTCCATTTCATTTTGTTTATATAAATAACTACATTTCATATTTACAGCACTCGCTGTGTCTCCCATTTGTGCTGTACTATGTTAAATTTATCTTCTAGTCATGTTTATCCCTATATCATATGTCTCAGACTGCCAGAAATATGAAATAGCTACAGTTACATAATGACCTTTTGTTCAGCAGATGTTTACTAAGTATGAGGCAATGGGGATCATTAAATCCATTTCCCCGTAGTCTTAGTTTTTATGTTCATTCCTTACTTTGCTGGTTTCTTCCTGTTTATTGTTTACCATTGTTCTTTTCCTTATAATGTTCTTGCTCTTCACAATTACCTAATTATTTTTTTTTTTACAGCACGCAATGGCTTTTCTTGTCCTTTTAAGTACCCCCCCCCAAAAAAAGAGGGGGCATTGAATATGCAGCTTTGACAAGCACTTAACCAGGCCAAAGTTCTTGACTCTTCCTGCACTGCTCTGCTTTCTTCCTAAACCTGTCCCCAGATTAATAATGACAACCAGCTCCCTAACGTATGTAACTATTTCCACTACAGCACAATACTGCCTGCAAGGGCCACGTGTAAGTGCTTTTCCTTTCTGTTGTTCTTCCATATCTGCACTGTATACACCAAGATGATAACATTTTCTTACCCAACAGCATTACTAGCAGACAGATCTAGACATCTACTACTCCAGGCTTCAGGGAAAATGTATCAATCACTTAATGTCCCTCTTTTTTTCAGTTTCATTATGTTTTTACTTTTATCAGTCTTTTCTCCTCAGAAAAAGTAAGCACAAAGTAATAGTAGGTATTTTGAGGCATAACCTTGTATTCCTCAAGCTAATATTTGCACAACACGTTATTTAATTTCATTGTGATCTTGCATGGTACTTGGAAAAACATTTTCAAATTAGTGTGTCTTTCTCGTTAAATTACTTGCATTTATTTAATTTGTTTACCTGCATTTATTTGCTGTTTTAATTGGAGCATAACGATATAGCATGTTTATTCATTTTTGGATGGGAAAGCTTTATTCAGCAACAGCAGTCATTAACTATTAACAAGAGGATAAACATTCTATAACAACAAATAAACGTTCTATAATTAAAAAAATGCATTCTATTCATCTGCTTTTACTGTATTTGTGTTTCTTCCTTTTTTATTACTAGGGGCATTGACTACAACTCTGATCTGAGATATATAACAATAAGTATAATTTTCTGTGCATTTAAAGAGTTTTTTTATTGTATCTGCTTTATTTTCTGAAAAAAAAACAAAGACATATACTTGTTTCCCGCCTTTCTAAGCTAGTATAGTCCAGTTTTCAGATTAAGTGCTGAATTCAGGGCTGTGTTACAAATCTCTGTGTTTGCCCATACCTTACTTGGATAGAAGGAAGTTTCTCTGTTCACCTGTGAGAGAGGGGAGCTTTGAGCAGCCTATTATCTGTCCCTGGAGGAGTGGTTTCACCCAGAAATTAGTAGTTTATTGGCCGTTTTGGGCTAATTTCTCTCTCTTTCATTTCCTTGCTAAAATATCGCATTTGCCCGGTTTTGCACACCAGGCAGCACCGGTTAGCTGGGGTATAACTATTCCCGGCTCCACAAAGTCTCCTCTTCAATTTTTCCCTTGGAACTAGACAAACTTTCAACTTAAGCACTCAAGCCATTCATTTCTCAGCCCGGCACTTGTTCAAAACTCATAGCAAGCACTTATAAACCCTAGCACTGGACCCTTCTATTCTGTACAGAAGGACGAGGCTCTGTATTCAACCTTACCAACCATTCAGTAAAACAGTTCACTGTACCTATCCAGGCATGTCCAAAGGGCAGTTTCAGGCGTACTTTCCAGTCCAACTGGTGAATCTTGGCATTTTGAGGCAATGTTACAACTGCCTCATGTACACAGACAACCCTCTCCTCCTACCACCAAACACTAATACATGTGAGAGATGCAATCATACAGCCAAACTGGAGGCTAAGCTGTCTCAACCCAAGGCTGGATCAGACAGTCAAGAGGAGAAGGGAAATAATTGCATCACACCAGCAGTCTCACATAGACCCATTAAACCAGCACTGGCAAAAAACACACATAAATACACAAAAACATACTCGAAGGCTCTAAATAAAAATCTGCAAAAGCAACAGAGACCTCCAAAGCAGACATCCAAGCAACCTCCACCCCCCCAACACAAATCATGAAACACATACTTCACAAAACCAGTGTGCCATGCAATCACAGCTCTTAAGGCAAAATAACATACCCAACATACTAGTAATAGGCAACTCTATAGTCAGGCACACTGATGTCCCACTCACTAGGCTGAATAAGGAGAAGGTTACTGTTAGCTGCCTGTCGGGTGCCAGGATCCGCCACATAACACAAGCACTTCGGTCACTCCAGAACAATTACAAATATGATTCTGTCATTGTCCATGTTGGTGTGAATGACCTGAGCCATACCTCCCCGAACTACATGAAATGAGACATGGAAGAGCTCTCTGATCTTGTAGCCTAGGCCGGTATGACCCTGACCCTGAGTAGCATCCTGCCCTCACCAAGAATGATACCACAGTATAAAAAAAAATTATCAATTTCAACAATTGGCTAAGTTTTTGGTGTCATTCAAAGGGGATCCAGTGTCTGTCCGCCTGGGATGACATGCTCGACAAGCCATGCTGCTTCGCTAGAGACGGCTTGCACCTGTCACCCTTAGGCTTTCGAATACTGGCCAAGGCTCTTGCCACCCCCATAGTGCCTTTTTTAGGCAAGGCTCAAAAGACAAACCCACCGCCATAAATAGCACAAGTAACAAAAAACTAAGGGTAATGCTACTCAATTCCAGTTGTCTAAACCTCAAAATGCACGCACTCGAGGTACTCCTCAGTATGGAGAAAATCGATATATGTGCAGTAACAGAAACCTGGTTTAAGGCTCCAGAGAGCACCCCAGCACTACCAGGCTACAACTCATACCATACATTTCGGCCACAGAACCCGGACCGAAATACAAAAGGCGGGGGCATATCCATATTCATCAAGGATACTCACACCTCCAGGTTAGTGGCACAGCACGATGCTTCAGAGATCATCCACGTGCATCTAACAATGGGCAAAACTGCAATTCAAATTGTAGCTTGCTACAGATCACTCACCATGTCCCAGGACCCCCATTCTGCATTTCTGGAAACACTGGGAAATATAAAGGTCCTACCAAACACCCTAATATTGGGTGATTTCAGTTGCCCAAACATTAATTGGGAGAACTACTCAAGTACTAACTCCCTTGCCCAACATTTCCTAGAATTTATAAACTCAAACGCCCTGGATCAACTGGTCAACATTCCCACCAGAGGTGACAACATATTGGACCTGGTCATCACCAACATGGGCGACTGGTGCTCCACACCGGAGGTCAACCCCTCACTGGTTAGATCTGACCATAAACAAATCACTTTGGATATCCACATTCCGCACCCACCCCCAGACAAGGAAACCACTATGAAAAACTTGTCAAAAGCAAACTTCACATTACTTAAGACTGAGGTGAAAAGTTTCAAAGCCCCCATGCTAAAGGATAACATTGCCCAAGCTGCAAAATCCTTTACTGATGCATTCTGCGGGCACCTACAAGAATGCATGAATCATGCTATCCCAAGCAAAACCAAGACTCATTCCTCTAAGAAAAGGAAACCAGTCTGGTGGACTCCTGTCATAAACAAGTTATACAATAGAAGTAGGAAACTAGTACAGAAAAGAGTAAAATCCCAAGAAGGGAAGACATCCCTGATCAGTATCAGCAAGAAACTACGATCCCTCATAAAATCATCCAAGGCGAGTTTCGAAAGAAAATTGCCCAGGACTCCAAAGATAACCACAAGGCATTCTTTAGCTATGTCAAGAATCTAAGTGACAATGCTCAGATCTGCTCGGAGTTAGTGCAGAATGGTACAAAATACACTGAACCGACCGATATTGCCAACATCCTCACAGACAGGTTCAGCACAAACTTCACCCCCCTCACCCCCAAAAGGGCCCATGACCATGCCAGAAGAATGTAGAGCTCCTGAAATCACAGACACTCGGGTTAAAACATCCCTCTCCAAAGCCAAAAACACAGCATCAATGGGACCGGACAGTGTCCCAGGCTGCGTCTTACACGAGCTCAAAGACGAACTAACCCCTCACCTAAACACACTGTTCAAACTCAGCCTCTCCACAGGTTACATACCCATAGAGTGGCACACAGCAATGGTTATTCCGCTCCACAAAGGTGGAGCCACAACAGACTCTGAGAACTATCGCCCTATAAACCTGACTAGCTTGGTCTGCAAGGCTATTTAGTGCATCATCATGGAACTCATTAACAGAGACATTGGGAACATCCAAACACTGGACCCTTCCCAGTTCGGCTTTGTTAAGGGCAGATCATGCCTCCTAAACCTGGTGGACTTCTTTGAGACAGTTACCAAGGCTATAGATGAGGGAAAGGTGGTACACACAGCCTACCTAGATCTCGCAAAGGCCTTTGACACCATTCCCCATTCTGGTATTATAGACAAGCTCACCAGCCTGAACATAAACCCCTATGTCACAAGATGGATTGCCAACTGGCTCACGGACAGAACCCACATGGTAAGAGTTGCGGGAGCTAGGTCTGACTCTAAACCGGTTACAAGTGGCATTCCCCAGGGCTCAGTCCTAGGACTCCTCCTTTTCGGCATATACTTCTCAGAGGTACAGGCAAGCACAGGAGGACTATGGCTGACCAAGTTTGCAGACGACTGCAAACTAGGGGCCATAATTGACTCTCCGGCTGACACAGACATCCTCCAAAAGGGTCTCACTGAGATGGATACGTGGTGTCAAAATCATGGCCTCAAGCTAAATGCCAAAAAGTGCATAGTCATCCCCTTTGGAAAAAACAAAGTACCCACAAACTACCACATAGGTGGTAGTCCCCTAAATATGGAAGACATAATAAGGGATCTGGGGAACCAAGTAGATAGTAAATTGTCCTTTGATAATCATATTACCAAAGTGGTTAGAAAATCCTTCTACATGGCCAACCTTATCACAAAAGGGTTCGCATCCAGATCAAAAGAGGTCATTGTGCCCCTCTACTCATCGCTCATCAGACCCATCATAGAGCACAACGCCCCATTTGGGATGTATCTTACAAGACACCTGCAACAGCTGGAAAGACCACAGAAGTACCTCACCAAGAGGATCTCTGGCCTCAAACAGATGCCCTATGTAGCTCGACTGAAGAAACTCCAGCTATACTTGGTTGCGTACCACCTACTCAGAGGTGATCTGTGCCTGACATGCAAGGCCATGTCCAACCCAGAACTGATGCACATGCTCCACCTAAAGAAAAGCTTATCCCCTCGAGCCACATGCTCTAGGGATCTAAACCTCACCACAACAATAAATAGGACGTGCTGGAGGGATAGATTCCTGTCACAGTGACTTCCCATGCTTTGGAACAAGATTCCAGTCTACATTAGGCAGAGCTCCTCGCTAACACTCTTCAGGAGAAACCTTGATTAGTGGATGGGAAAAAGAAAGTTTACCCCGGGGATCACTTCAGTGGCTTTGCTGGACAGAAGCACAGGGAACTAATCTAAGGGGGCGGCAAAAGCCAACACATTCTGGCTAGGCTTATAAATGCCTTCGGGCAGATAGCCTAATACCTACCTATGAACCCATGAACCTAATCGGCACATATGTGACAAGTAGAAGGATACCATTGCATATCATTTTATGTCATTGACAATAAATGGATACAGTGCATTTATACATAGCAGCCATCTTCTAGTTGCTGAGAACCACATAACTAAACTAAAATAAGCATGTACAGTCTTGGGTAGTACTGCGGTGGTGGGGCTGCGGTAGCGTTGTCGCCTCATAGCAAGACGTTGTCCCATTCGAATCTCAGCTAGAGCATCTTCTGTGTGGAGGCATACGTGAATGGGACATGCCTTCGTTGAAGGTTGTGCGTCAGGGCTGGTAACCCGGTAAGTAAAAATCCACTACCAATCATTAGCAGACCGGAGTTCCGCTGTGGCGACCCCTAACCGGGAAAAGCTGAAAGACACAAACAAACAGTCTTGGGTAGTGACAATGTCTACATCACTTTTCATTCGGTTCATCAAATGTTTAATAAATATTTTTTGAGAGGACCCTGTGAAGACACACCACACCCCTCCCCTCATAAAAGAAGCACTAAAAATGTTGGCATGCATTTAAAACAGTTTACTGAAATCTACACAGAGAGAAGGAGGATCTTTTAGTGGCGACTATATATAACATCCACAGCCTTTGAAGACAGCTTTTAACTTTCCCCTAAAACCATAATAACCACACACCTTCTCATCACATTTCCTTATTCAAAACACAGCATGACACCATGGTATCTTTGAACCACAGCACTTGTACCTTAGGCTCCCAGAATTGTTATTCAGGTTGGAGCTTATCCCCTGAATGCAGACCACCACAGCTTCTTTGCAAATCCTTTATCACTGGTCATCCAGGCATTGCTGTATCCCTTTTAAATGAACAACAGTAAATTTTTATAATAGTAAGTGAAGGATATAATGTAGAAATATATTGCGACAAGAGTATCCTGTCCATCTCCCCACAAAGGATCCTCATCAGCTTAAGATTTCTCCCCTACCATTCCAATTTACTTATGATTCAGAAAGCTGTATCAGTGTAAGGACCTCACATCAGGACGTCAGGGAAGCTGCTCCTAATATGCCAGAAAACATCTATCCCATTTCACCCAATTTATCTTGCCCCCCATTAACAGAGATAGGTGCTCCATAATGAGAGTCAATTCCAAAGTTAAAGAAGTTTAGTTATTAATGTACATTTTCATGAGAGACTGTGGCAGTGGCTTAGAAAACCACCCATAAGCTGCAATACTTCCTCCATCCAATAATCTTGCCTCTGTCCTCTTCCTTTGCAGGAAGTAGCCCAGCCTATTTGGCCAGAGTGCTTCTAGAACACAAGCAACAGCATCTTTATACATTATATCCCCATAGTCATCCCTTCTACCTTCTGAGATGCTTACAGACCTCCTCTGGGGGCTCTGCTTCATCCATTATGTCATGTGTAGCACATTATTAACTAATTTATCTTAGTGAATGTCCAGCATAGACCAGCACACAGAACATGCCTCAATACCTAAAGAAGTTGGGATGTGTGAACATCTTAACCATAGCAAACCTCCCCAAAAGTGATCATTTCAAGTGCCGTTTTGTGTGTAGGACCATACAGCATTTTTCCCATAGGGACAACAGATTAACATCTACCATCTTGCAAAAGTTGGAATGAAGCTGAAGTCCTAGAAAACCAGGCAGCCCTTGACAGTAGATAAACAGAAAATGTTCTCATTATCTTTGATCTCCTGTACCACTCTTTGTCATTCAGCTTCAATCCGGGCAAAGCTGTAAAGGACACAGGAACCTTGTGCTATTGGGGAATATCATCCTACTGGTATCCATGCAGTCAGTTTAGACTGTACACCCCTTATCCATGGCTTCAGTAACCCTTTCAAAGAATGATACCAAGTTGGCAGGTGTGATCTGCTTTTACAAAGGCAGACAGCTGTGTATCCAGGGATATAAGGTCACCTGTATCATTGTTTATTAGGTCAACTATAATACTTTCCATGGCCGTGCAAATAATACTGGGGAGACTAAAAGGCCTATAATTCCCAGAGTCAGTAGAGGGAGCACTTTTATGCAGGAGCACCACAGCTGCCATTTTCCACATTTTGGGGACATAACCAGTGAAAATACTTAGGTTGAATAGTTGATGGAAGGATTTTGCTAAGTGGGACCTTATACTTTTTCATTAGGCATCCATGGATATTGTCAGGGCACGTGGAAATTGTGTTTCTAGTTTTGGAAACTGCCAAATGGACTTGGTCCAAACTCCTATCAGGAGGGGGGAGTGGCTGAAGTGAACTTTGAAGAGAATTTACCTGCAAGAATGTTAACAATGTTCTTAGGGGTCAATGAAGGAGGTACAATTGAACATAAGTTCAGCACAGAATTGTAGGATATTTCTATGCTTCCTAATATAGCTGAAGAAGGCATTATGGTTGTCTTTTGAATTAGTTACAATCCTAAGTTCTTAGGTGGCCTAACATTTCCTAATAATAAGTTTGAGAGTTGCAAGTTTCATACCCTTTGTAATGATGAAGTAGACATCTTTGTTGTTGATATATGGTAGTTCCATCATATGGGTTTAGTTTTAAACTTTTCATTATGTTTACACCAGAACATTTTGAATATCACAGTGCATCTGTCCAAGAAGGGGTAAAATTCAGAGCACTAGAGAGCAGCCACAGTTACAAGGTTTGTTGGGGAACTGTACCATTTGTAATAATCGAAAAGATCAATATATATTAAATAATTGGTTTTGGAATAATCTCTCAATATAGAAGATTTATTAGGGGCAAGCAGGTTATTTTACAGAAGATCACAGCAAACTTGTCAGATTTGACTAGGGAAGGGGTAAAATGCACAGAGGTACAACTGGGAGGAACATTTCTGAGGAAAAATAAAAAGATTAATACCTCTGGTGAGTAGGTTGCCAGTGTGGTCAAGTGCACTGGCATTTACAAAGTACAGACGTCTCTGGGCATTTTTGTTGTACATAAATGTTGGCCAGTTTATGTGCGGATAGCTGAAGTCACCCATAAGAAAGGTATTTGTTTTGACTGTTAACTTTTCTAAAGGGTTAAGGTAATCTGTATGCTATGAAGGAAGTAATAGATAGATAACTGGCTGTAATGTGATGATTAATTTTATTGAGTATAACTTGGACCACATTATGCATCATCTTTCATTAGAGACAAGGTTTCTGGATACCCAGTATCCTCTGGTAATGTTTGATACTTTGCCAATAGAAGATGTGAGGTGAAAAGGTGTTTTTGTGGCAACTCCTTTGGATCACTCATGCTTAATTTCCAAATTATCACCACTACTAGGGCTTAATAAGTGCACTGTACACCCCAGCTGATGGTATAGCAGCACATTTCCTTGGATGTATCAGCAACTTTGACATCTCATTACGTAATCTTTTACAATGCATTCTGTGATTTGTATTCTGGGTTTTATTTTGCATTTTCTGCTTACATAAATGCTCCTATAAAAAAGCACATAGCATATTCCAGGGTCTAGAAGTGTGTGTTACTGTTCTTCCACTTTATGTTTAACTCTGCTGCTTACTTAACTTGAATGTGAGTGTCATTTTTAAAACACAGCTGCCTCATTTTATTGAAGACTTCCTTTCCTTCATGATAGAGGCTACGGAGTCCTGGAAGATTCTCACTTATTGACCTGCCAAGATGAAAGGGTTCTCTTCCTGATGTATTCTTAATAGCAGCTTTCTGTCTCAAATGTTTTGTAAGTAAAATACACAAGCTGCCTTGTCTTTCCACCCTCTGAACATGGTGGATTCAGCACACAGTGGGTCTGCTGTATAACTAATGGCCCATGAGGGGAGGGGGCATGCAAGTCTAACACCTTCATGAGCTGTTCTTAGAGAAAGGCTATTGACTTGTGACTTTCTGTAGTTTCTTTCAAACCGCACGGATGCAGATTCCTTCTCTTTTAGTGATTTTTGAGTTCTCTTTGAATGTAACGTTTGTAACTCTGCATGATGGTCCTTCATAACTGTCCTGCACTCCTACCGTTCTCTGTCCTGCATATCAAGAACCAACTGGTCAGTACACTTTTACTGGCTTCTTTGTACACTGTATGCTAGGGTCTACTGTGTCCGGAAGTACTTTGATCACTGTGCAATCAAATTTTCTGTTTCCTTCTCCAAGCCAAGAGGCTGCTGAAGTTCTGGTGAACATATGGTTCTGCTTTTCTGCTCCATCTCTCGATTATCTCTTAAGAGTCAGTCTCTTGGAATAATTTGATGATTTTGTGTAATTGCATAGTAGGCAATGTCCCCGAAGAACAGAAAACGTCACTCTTTACTTTTGCAAATTTAATTATTTTTATTAAATCATTTTCTCTGCCAGTTTGTTCTTAAGCTGAGCATATAAAGAGTCCTTGCAGTCTGTTTATAGAGATACTAATTTGACGTTTGTACATTTTAGTTGTCATAATCCTCATAATCCTTGCATGACATGTATCCTAGTGTTTACTTCAGATCAAGGACAAAACTGCATTCCACATTATCTGTAAAGTTTCCAGTATTTAATGAAATACCCAGATGTTAAGTTGTCAATCTCGCCTTCATTCTTGCTGGATGGGTTCGGAGCCGAACCTCGGCTCTGACTCGGCCTATTACTAAAGCTCGAGAGCTATTTTTACCAGCTCGAGGCTATCCTATGTCCCATAATGCTAGGCGTGATATACCCAGATCTCGTTTGCCGCTTCAGCTACGAGGTTGCGTCTTTTTGCCGGCTCAGGTTGTATTAAAATTTTTTCTTGGTTTTAGTCAGTTTTTGGGTTAAAATATTAGCGATAGTGTGTTATAGTTACTACCCTTTAGATCCCTGTTTAGGATTCCCTCTTAGGTAGTTTTGATACACTTTTTTCCCCTCCTTATAGTTAGGCCCTTGGCCAATCCTCTTTCATACTTATTTGTCTGTAGTTGTATGTGTGTGCCTAGTTAGATTGTATTAATAAGTGGGGTTTTTTTTGTTATATTAGTCTGGTCCGTTACAACTTTTTTATGTGTGTGTGTTTGGTGATTGTGACTAGACCTCCCTTAGTTGCCCTTGTCTGCCAGTCATCCCTTTTTCAGGATGTCTAAAGACACTAAGGTCTCGGGCTTCAAGAAGTGTGACTCCTGCTGTCAGAAGATGTCTTTGACAGACGGTCACACTTCTTGTGTATATTGCTTGGGCCCTCTGCACCTGCGGGACTCTTGTTCTGTCTGCCATGCATTCAGCCCAAGAGTCCTGCAGGAACACAGAAACAAGCTTATTTTGAGAGGCTTGTTAAAGCCTGAAGGTTCCCCGACTAAGCCTTCGTCGGGTAAACCTTCTAAGCCCGCCAAACCGTCGGCTCCATGTTCGGAGCCGTCGCCGAGCGTTGCTACTACTACCTCTGCATCGGTTCCAGCCGGAACCGATGATTCGAGGCCTCAGTCGGCTCCGACACTGCTGTCGGAGCCGTCTTCAAGCAAGAAGCGTTCCAGGTCTCCTTCCCTGGAATCGGTCCATTCGGCTCCGAAGTCTCCCTTGTTATCGGAGCGGAGTCACAGGTCTCATTCCTCTCGGTCTTCCAGGCTGTCGGACCATGACCTCGAGAGGGTGGTTAGCAGACTACTTAAGCCGCAGGCGCTGGCCCAAATGTTGCATAGCCCTCCTCATCAGGCAGTGGCTTTCACTACTCCCTCTTCGATTCCTCCTCCGACTCTTCCTGTGAGTTCGGAGCTGGAGATCGTAGGGGTCAGGATCGTCGGAACATCGGAGCTGATACCACCCCTTTGGCTCCCTCGTCGGCTCTGATCTCTTCCTTGGTTCTATCCTTGGAGGGATCCGGGTGCCGGGACTCTCTCATTGGCTCTGAGGGGGCGAGTAGCATTGGACCCTTGTCCGACCCCATTCTCCCTCTCGGAGCTTCAGCGCAGGTGAGTTTGGCCCCGACATCGGCCTCGGAGCCATCCCTCTTGGTGACGGGAGGAGTCCTTGTCTCTTCGGAGTGGGGACCCCCTTCCCTGCCTGATAGGGGTGCCTTTGAGGTCATGAGGAGTGTGCTGGCCCCTGTGCCTGCTCCACAGTCAGCTCCTTCGGCTCCTCCCTGTATGGTGCCTGCTTCAGTCTCTACCTCGATCTCGAGCGTGGAGAACCGACGCTAAAGGTAGCCCCATTGGGCATATCCTCCTCTTCTGAGGCCTCCCCTGATCCTTCAGGGGAGCCCCCTTGAAAGAGAAAATGCAAGAGGAAGCATGCAGACTCCCCTGAGTCAGTCACATCGGACACTGACTTGGATGACTCAGAAGGGTCCCCAAGGTCCCCCTCTGAGGATGTCTCATTTTCTGACATCCTGGAGATTCTTAAGCAGAGAGGTAACTGGTCTGCCCTTAACCCTTCTGAGGATGAGTCGGTGTACCTGGATGCATTCGGTTCTCGCCCTTCCACCTCCTGGGTGTCTCTGCCTTTCATGCTCATGGATGTGGTGGCTCGAAAGGCGTGGACGGCTCCAGATACTATGGAACCAACTCCCCGGAGGCCTACAAAATTTATTACAGCCCCTTCTGACAAGCAGTTTCTAACTAAAGGCATCCCTGTTGATGCCATGGTGGTGGCGGCGGCCACTAAAAAGGAGTTGGCTGACCCTTCAGTGCCTGTCCATCCTCCTAATAAGGAATCTAGGACTATGGACAGGTATGGCAAGTGGATGTTTTCCTCAGCGACCTTTGCTATGCGGTCGCTGAATTATTTGTGCCATTTCACCCGTCTCCAGAGAGACCTTCTCAAGGAACTGGGTGATACCTTACAGGACCCATCAGCTGCAGGGTCTCAGGAAAAGATCAACTCCCAGCTGGGGACCCGAAACTCTATTGTCAACTCCTCCATGCGGCTCATTTCCTATGCAGCCGATGGAGCGAGTAGGGCTGCAGGCACAGGCGTCGCTCTAAGGAGACATGCCTGGATGCAGCTTTGCAATTTTGCTGACCCCTTCAAGGCGTCCTTCACTAACACCCCCTTTGATGGTTCTGCCTTGTTTGGACCTCAAGTGAAGGAGACATTGACCAGGTGCGAGCAGGAAGGCAAGACTCTCTCTGCTGTAGGAGTCTGTTTTTCTACCCCTTCTAGACCATACCCTAAGGGTCAGAAAGGTGGGAAAATGTGGTTTCGCAAACCTCAGGGAGTACTGCCTGACGCACATGGCGAGCTTCCCTCCAGAGGCAGAGGAGGAAACAATAATAGACGCCGCCCGAGGGGCAGGGGGGGTCCGCAGAATCAGGGTAGCAGAGTATCCTTCTCTGACAAACCCTTCCAGCACCCCTGAGGAGCTGCCCGACTGTCCACCTTCGGAGGCAGTCGGGGGAAGACTATCACTGTACCCAGAAGCCTGGCATTCCCTCACGAAAGACAATTGGGTACGGTCGATCATATCCGAGGGTTACAAAATTCCCTTTATTCATACCCCACAACTGCCAAAAGGGCCCCTTCCAGATGTTCCACTCGGTCTGAGGGATCAAGCAGCACTAGAAAAAAGAGCCACCCAGCCAGTCCCAGCAGACCAGCAAGGATCCGGAGTCTACTCCAAGTTCTTTTTGGTACCAAAAAAGACAGGGGACTGGAGACCTATTTTGGATCTCAGCAGGCTGAACAAGTCTATTCAAAGAATGAAATTCTGGATGGTCACGCTTCAGTCCATTCTACCCTTCCTGGGTCAGGACGATTGGATGTGCTCTATAGACCTTCAGGATGCGTACTATCATATCAAAATGAACAGGCGCTCCAAGAGGTTTCTCCGCTTCCGGCTGGGAGACAGTCACTACCAATTCAGAGCCCTGCCCTTTGGCCTCACCACAGCCCCCAGGGTGTTTACCAAATGCATGGTAGTGGTTGCGGCTCACCTGAGACGAAAAGGATTCCAGGTGTTTCCATACTTAGACGACTGGCTCCTTACTGCCACCACCAAGCGTCAGCTACTTCATTCCAGAGATTATACCCTCAAAATTTGCAACGAGCTATAGATATCTCTATAAACTCCAAAAAGTCTGCCTTGTCACCTTGTCAGTCTATTACCTTCATAGTCGCCATTTTAAACACTGTGGAACTGTCAGCAAAACTGCCTGTACAAAGGATTTCAGACATTCGAGGTCATGTTCAAATCCTACTACGAGAGAGCAGAGTCCAGGCCAGATTCGTACTAAAAACCCTAGGTCTCATGGCAGCAGCTATCACATTACTCCCCCTAGCTCGCTTTCACATGCGGATCCTGCAATGGATGCTGTTTTCCCAGTGGTCCTTTCAACAGCTTTTAATGTCACACAGCATTCTAATCACTCAGTCATGCAAAAGGCACCTTTCGTGGTGGATGGTCTCCCCTCAGGTTCTTCAGGGAAGACCCTTTGTCCTTCCTCCTCCTGTGGCTACTATGACAACGGATGCCTCCCTGATCGGGTGGGGGGGCATTTTCAGGGCAGGACAGTCCAGGGCACATGACAGCCTTTCAAAAGCCACCTGCACATAAATGTCTTGGAAATGAGAGCGGTGCTTTTAGCGTTGCAGGCCCTTCAAGACTCTCTACCCACCCGGACTATTGCAATTCAGACAGACAATATGTCTGTAGTGTGGTACATCAACAAGCAGAGCGGAACCAGGTCCTACCCCCTATGTCGAGAAGCACACAGACTGTGGCAGTGGGCGATCTCTTCTCAATGGTTTCTGGTAGCAACACATATCCCTGGGAAGTCCAACATCATAGCAGACAGGCTGAGCAGAGCCATTCTCATGCCCCACGAGTGGTCTCTCAACCAGCTAGTAGCGAAAAAAATCCTCAGGAGGTGGGGTCAGCCTTGCTGCGATCTTTTTGCAGCCCCTCAAAACAGCAAGTGCCCAGACTTCTTCACCCTTTTCCCTCTCCCAAGTCTTCCCCCCAGAGATGCTCTAGTCCACGATTGGCCCCGGGGTCTTTTGTATGCTTTTCCCCCCTTTCCCTTAATTACTCAGCTAATCCAGAAAGCAACTGTTTTGAGATCCAGAATGATCCTTGTTGCCCCTTACTGGCCTCGACAATCTCTCAACCTCACAGCTTGGTTGCTCCACTTCCAACCCTAGCCAGGCTTCCCTCAATCTCTCATTCAGTTCGTGACATCATCCTTGCTTCGCACAAGTCTACTACCAGAAAGACTTATGCTAGCAAATGGAAGCGTTTCTCTGTTTGGGCCGGGGAGAAACAAGTTGACCCTTTTACAGCCCCTGTCCATACAGTCTTAGACTTTTTGGCAGAACTTTTTCAAATGGGATCATCTTCAGCCACCATCAGAGTTCAGTTGGCAGCCATTGCGAATTTTCACGTTGGATTGTCAGAGACCAGCATTATGTCACACAAACTTTGTAAAGCCTTTCTAAAAGGAACCCTCTTACTTATGCCCCCGGTAAAAGATCCTCCCCCACCATGGGACCTAAATTTGGTGCTGTCATCTTTAATTCTCCCTCCCTTTGAACTTGCGGCTTCCTGTTCATTAAAGTTGCTGTCTTGGAAAACTCTGTTTTTAGTAGCCATCACTTCAGCCAGAAGGGTATCAGAACTTCATGACCTTTGTGTTCGCCCTCCTTACCTTGTTTTTCACAAAGATAGAGTGTCACTTAGGACTAATCCGTCCTTTTTACCCAAAGTACTCTTTGAAAAAAATCTGAATCAGACCATCGACCTTCCTGTTTTCTTCCCACTTTATACCAATAGGTCTGAACAGAAGTTACATTGTCTAGACATTCACCGTCAATTACGCTTCTACCTGGATAGAACCAAGCAGACGAGGAAATCAGGGCAGCTCTTACTGTCTTACGCAGAAGGGAAACAAGGCCTGCCAGTTTCCAAAGTAACCTTGTCTAGGTGGTTGACCTCTGTTATCAGAAAAAACAAAAACGGTGCTCCGAACAGCCAGAGTTAAAAACAGTAAACGCACTTTATTCACAAAATAGAACAGCGTTTTTCGCTCTTGAAACTTTATATTTTGTCACCCACCTATTTTCTTTGTGACAGCACTTAGGTGGGTTTTAACTATAGATTTTAATTTTAGTATTCATTGTTTACATTAATACATTCATTTTTAAAATTGTTTACGCTATGCTTTATGAGGCACACGTTCTTAGGTTGTATCTTGTTAGGTTCCCTCCCTAGGTCTATATGGCTGTAGGATTGATGGTGTCAAAAATTATAATTTATTTTTTTCTTTTTGTGGTATATACCTTTAAAATTATAGATCTTGTTTTTATGTGGATGTGACATCACACATTACCTCTTTTAAAGTTTTTAAAAGGCTTGTGCTTCCTGCCTCTCAATTGCTGATGAAGCTCTTGTTGTTTCAAGAGCGAAAAACGCTGTTCTATTTTGTGAATAAAGTGCGTTTACTGTTTTTACCTCTGGCTGTTCGGAGCACCGTTTTTGTTTTTTCTGACAGTTTTAGTTTTTGGACCTCTGTTATCAGGTTGATTTACGAATTGAGGCACAAAGAGCTCCCTATTAAGCCCAGAGCTCATTCAATCAGAGCATTAGCTTCTTCAGTAGCCTTTCAGGCAAGATTGCCAATGGATTCCATTTGTGCAACGGCCACATGGGCCTCTCCTCATACCTTCATTTCTCATTACAAGCTGGACATGACCTCTAGAAGTAGGGCTGATTTTGGTTCCACTGTACTCAAGAGTTTGTTCCATTGAGCCACCCAGGAATAAGGTGCTAGGGACGCTGTCCCATCCAGCAAGAATGAAGGTGAGATTGACAACTTAACATTGAGAAGTTATGTACTTACCATAACGTTCCATGTTAGTTGTCTTCTTCTCGCCTTCTTTCTTGCGTCCCACCCTCCATCCCCCTAGCCTGGCAAGACCGAGAGTATCTTCTGAGATGTGTTATCATGAGGGTTGCCTCCTTAGCTACCTCTTTCCTTTTCTTGGTAGCTCTTATAAGAGTTTTGTATACCTAGATGAATAGAGGTGGATATATGTATATATTTATATATATATATATATATATATATATATATATATATATATATATATATATATTCTCAGTCATGGTGGGGACATGTATGTCCATAGGGTTAGCTATCTGGGTATATCATGCCTAGCATTATGAGACATAGGATAGCCTCGAGCCGGTAAAAATAGCTCTCGAGCTTTAGTAATAGGCCGAGTCATCCAGTAAGAAAGAAGGCGAGAAGAAGACAACTAACATGGAATGTTATGGTAAGTACATAACTTCTCATTTCCATTTAACATCAGAAAAAAAAGTTGCTCTATGTGTCTTTCTTGGCACTGGACCACCAAGAAATGGGCGTAGGGCTTAGATGAGCCAACATCATTATTCTCTATCTGTGCCCTGTGCATCCCATTAGTGTAATGACCTTTCCTGCTGCCTGACTCTACCACCTCCGACCATAAGGTCATCCCTCTGGCATGGCTATAGGTGAGTCACTTTGCATTTTGGTGATGCAGACTTCCTCACTAACCACCATTTTAGAATTCCTTTGACTTCTTTGCACTAGTCACATGATTGTTCAATTTTCAATATTATAACCAAGCTGCTATATTTATATCTGTGCTAATTCAATCAGATGACTTTATGTGCAGCCTCCATTTAATTGCAGCTTTTGGTTGTGTCTTCGAAGTAAACTACCTTTCCTTTATACATCCATGCAGATTCCCTTATATTGTTACAAAAGTGTAATGTTTGTGATAAGCACAGGCCACTTGTTCGTTTCTTTTTTATATCTGAAGCAAACCACCAGTCTCCTTGAAGGGAAAGTATTTGCTGTCACCTCTGTTGTCTACTAGTTTATTTCACATCCTGTTTAACATATTAGTATGTATGCCCACACTACTCAGTTTTAAAAAGCTTTTGTGTGAGGTATAGTTTTGAAAACATTGATAAAACTAACATCTAAGAAATACACATATATTTGCTCACTTTTACCACTCAGTAAAAAGACCTGCAGACCTCTAGTCACATGACTTGTTTCCTTCTGATCTGAGCTTAAGGCTTCCCTTCCTTCTTTTTTTTTCTTTCATAGGATCATAGAAGGTTGGCCCTGGGGCCCTTACAAGCCTAGCCAAGAGTTTATATCCAAAAAGAAACCTCTGTCACCCCTGTCAATGACGGACACAGGTGGAACCCCTGGGACAAATTTGTGGTTGCCCATCCACTCATCAAGGTTGCACTTGAAGAGGGTCAGTGAACTGCTCTGATTGACTTTCTTAGCATTTATTTGCCTGTATAGTCCAGTTGGGCACATGGACCTTTTTCAGCTGAGGACCAGGAAGAAAAGCTTCATATTTTAGTTAACAAGCTTTAAAATGCCAACATTTGTTTCTTCCAGATGTTAGTCAGTTTCCACCTCTTCAGCTAATTTAAAGCACACCGGTCTCTATCAACGGCCTTTTCCCTGTAACCACTTATGCTAGACTTTTGTTTTTTGTTTATTTATGTGGTAACTACATGAGTGGCATGATTCCTGTGAACCCACTGCAGCCACAAACAGAAATGTCACATGAAATGTAACAAGGACAGGCATGATAAATCATGCAATGACAGTATAATGTCATTAACAATAAGGTGGATGTGCTTTTGAGAAACTCTAGGTGCTCTGAAAACCTAAACATAAAATAAATGTCTGCTTTGTAAAGTTAAATGGAAAAGCAGCTATCATTGTATGATGGTGAATGTGCACTGTGTGAGTGTTCATGAGAACGAAGAAACAGAAAAAAGTAATGGAAGGTAAAGAGGAGGAAGATGGATATTAGTTGTATAATTCATACGAGTGCTCTGATTAAGGATCCTCTCAGTTCTTTGAGCACTCTTTCAGTGAATGCTGATGCTGTAAGGTAAATCTGGTGAAATCCATTTTCATAGGGAGTAACCTAGTTTAAGGTAAAGCATGTTATTTTCACTGCAGCTGCACTTTTTGAAAGTTCATTCAGTCACTTGATCAACATGATTCCATGATAACCAGAAAAAATAGCCTTACAATAGTGAGTTGTATGTCAGCTTGGTGCAGTGAGGTTTTTACATACAAACCTTAGTTTTACAAACCCTGAAATAAACCTCCCTGTGCCAAACAGAGTAATCAAAAGCAAAATGTACTTCACATCAACTAACAGCTTTAAAAGCTGTTACATACCTCACACTGCTACACAACCTTTTTCATTTTTATCAAAAAAGAAGGATCTCATGCTTGAGCACTCCACATTTCAACAGTATAGAATTCGCACACTCCTATAAGGGTGTAGTTCACCTCACATTGGTATACAAATATCAGCTAAAGCTCCATGTATTACAAAATGTTAAGATCAGGTCTTTGATCACAACTGTTTGTTATACATTTGTGAATTTGATGTTAACAAATTCACCTTGAAAAACCCAATCATAATGATGTATTTCAATGAGATAGTTTTAGAAATGTTTAATGTATTTTCTGTGTATATCTTTTAGTTGCTTTAGACAGAAGGAAGACCAAAGCAAAGAAACTCAAGATAAATGAGCCCATGGAGCACTAAATGTACGGTGCTCTAAAACAGTAGTCAAAAACATTGCACCTACCATCCCCAGTATACTTTAGAGTTGCTCCTGCACAATAAATCATTACCAAGGACTGTTGAGTACCTGTTGGAGCCCCCTTGGATGCTTGGTCATATCTTGTTGGAATTTGTATCCTAAACAATTTCAGATTTGCATAACCATTCATGGTTCATTGCTATTTTAATTGACTTGTATTGATTCCGTTTCTCCCATGGTATTTTTCCATTTTAAATGCTAAGAGGAACCAAAAACATTTTTCAAAGAGTTATTTTATTATTAATTTATAAGGTACATTGTTTCCCCATGTCTGTCACTGCCAGTGGCTTTTGTACATTGTCTTAGTTAAGTGATTAAAAAGTTAACAGCACATTACTAGCTTAATATGATGAATGAAGGGCAATAAAGGTAATTAAAAACAAGCAGGCAAGGTTCACTGCACTTCAGTTTATTAAAAATAAAGACATGCTTTCACCTTTAACTTAGGTCTGTATCAGGTCACTCTAAAATACTGAATGGTATGGATTATATAAACAGCTTGCGTAATTAAATACACATCAGTGTGTGCTGCAGACCAGACAGCTGCCTTTAATTGAACAGACAATGAAATCCCACAAAAATAGTAAATCTGTGCTGATATCATATAAGCTGCAGTATGATCATGTTTATTAAAAATTAAACTCATGCTTCATTAAAAGACAGTAAGTATATTTATACAGTTTATACTGAAACTGATTGTGTGACTTAATGAAAGAATGAATGAATGATTAAGGGTAAAGTAATGCAGCTGGAGAAAAAAGTGAGCTTGTTCTCTGGCAATAAAACTGGTAGAATGACCATAGACACAGGGCCATTGGCTATGGAGACTTGGGGCCGCTTGAAGGGTGAGTTACGAGTGCCATATGGGATTAAATTAAGAAATGTACAGACAGCTGGATTCATAGATACTTTCTGTACTTCGTACGAGGTAGCATATACAGGTACATTAGCTGCAATACTGACTGATGTATGAATTAGTATAGTTGTACTGTACTACAGAGCTGAAATGTGCAGCATACTGAGATGTATCCTCGATACTGTAAGTGACTGAGAGAGGTTAGAGTTCTTGGTAGGAAAGAGGTATAGCGTTAAAGTGGGGTGCACATCAGGGAGGTACTGTTTACTCTCCATCATGCTGCTGTTTAAGAAAAGGTGTAGAACAAAGGCTGCAAATAGTCTGCAGTGTAGTAAATGCTATACCCTGTAAGTAAATGCAATGGTTAGCATTTTGGGCACAGTATCTCTAAGGGTGTGCAGCAGAAATTACTGCATGCCCAGCACTGTAATATGATAGTACATGAAGCTATAATACAGTAAGGGTACACAATATAACACAGAGTGAGCACTGCTTTTCATTTGTTTTAACTTTATACGTGACACTGAGGGAGGTCTGCACTGACAAGGACCCACTGCACTATGCCATGTGTCTTCCATGCTTAGATTCTATGTGGCATTTGAGAAATCTGTTTGGTGCAGAATGTTTAAGGAAACAATGCATTTTTTTAACTTATGCACACATGCTCATGCTCGCACACATGTATGCATGACAACTAATGAGCAAACTGTTACTCTATACTATATTGATAAATAGATGATATATACATATGCACATGTGTATGCGAGTAAGAGAGAATATGGCTGAGTGATGAAACAGACAGCTCCACATAGCTCTACATGGCGAGGACCTCTGGGACTAGCTCAGTATGCAGAAGTGAGCAACTGAATTCAGACGTTTTCTAACTTGCTTTTGCCCCATTATCCATCCCTATGTACTGGCAGTCTCTTGCATCTCATTTTGGTTTTGTACTTTGTGACGGATGCCACAGTCATACCACATTACTGCCACATTTTGGACTATACTAATGAAAGTGCAACCCACCGCTGTGTCACTATATGTTTGTAGCCGGTATGTTATAGCAGTAGCAGCACTTTATAGGTGCCTTATTTGTAATATGTATGCAGATATGTATATGTATAAATATTGGGAAAGACAACATAAAATTAATCAGTCAGATATCACTGGAAGTGATGTGGTGCAGTTAAGGTGCAGTAAATTCAAACTGTACTGTGTTGAAGTTTGGGAATTTGAAAGGGCATTTAAATGAGATTAGCTCTTTGATGCTTTGTGGCTGTATTGTATCATTGTTGTTTTTGCTATTTTGGTATCTTTACTGAGATGTAATACGTGCTGTTATGTATGCATCAGTGTCATTAGGTGAAGATGGGGAATGCTGAGGTGTCTGCAGCTGCTTTTCAGTAGATTCCACAACAATTGGTAAAACAAGACAATGATGGTTAGAACTAGCTGGGATGACACACAATAAGAGGGATGCAGTCAGTCATTTCAACGTGTCTGCTATGTCCCCATGATCATGTAAGCATGAGGGTTACTATTAAAGGTGATAACTGGTGGCAAAAGACACTTAAGGTTTTCTTTTCATAGGTTTTTGAGTTTGTGTGAATGTCATTGTTTGTGGTTTTATATTTGCTGACTTGTTTGTTATTGTTTTCTTTTACAGTTTACCAATGTTGATGGATTTATTAGTTATTTTTATTACTTTATCATTTGTTGACCAGGGTAGAGCACTGATCCAGGTAGACAGCTGTCAGACTCGGTCTGGGAAAAGTGAGTACAAAGTAATTGCAGACAGAGAAAAACTTTACAGTAGAGATGAAGACTATAAATACAATATTAAACATTCAAAAACATCGTAGATGTTGGTCTAACATTGTGGAAGCCTATTTAGTACAATATCCAACATACAAACATAGTTTAACCACATAATAAAACTCTACTTAATAAAGTAGGAGTCTGTCTAATATCAAGCTACATGTAATTCAGTTTACAGAGTTATTGTTGATTAGTTTGTGTTATAATGACAGATGATAAGGTGGATGGTGGAAGGCAAGTAAAGGAAACAGTAAAGTACAATAGAGAGAGCTGGGTGCTGTGATGGTGGGGAAATGGTGGACAGTCAGAAAGACTGATAGCGTGGAGCAGAATACTGGACAGAGATACATTTTTAATGCAAGAACCTTATGGGACATTAGTAATGAGGTTAACATGTAGTCATATGTTAGGAGTTGTTCTGAGAAATGACAAAAGTAAGGCAAGAATGTTAGCCATATTTTATTGGCCAGAAAGAATGCAAGAAATAGAAAATGTCTGTGTTTCTAGTATACATTTGGGAAACTGCACCCTAACCTGGATTTAAGAGCCCATTGATTTTAGTAATTACTGTAGAAGAGCCATTTGAGAGCTTTGCTATAGCCATTGTCAGGGCTGGCATTTGATTGATTGGTGCCCTAGGCAGCGCACACACACCCATACACACGCACACTCACCATCTAGTGACCCCATCCTGGTCTATCTAGACCATCCAGATTATTTTTTTCTTTCTTTTTCTAACAGTTTGTCTTACACTTCATTTTTTCCTGTAGTCATTCAACACATTTTAATTGGGCAAAACTGCCCTAGTTATCTATGTATGAAACAACCGCATTGGACTAGGGCTCTAGATGCTCTGAGGTGCAGTATATGATTTTTTAAACAACTTTTTTCTTCCAACGATGGCCTGAGCAAAAATCGTAATTAAAGGAACAAATTCAGTGGTGCTTATCAACTTTGCTCTTTCCTTGAATCCTTTTCACACACCCTAATTGACCAAGCCTTTGTGGTAATAATGGGTAGAAATAGTTGCATTAAGACAGGGTTTCTAGATGCTCTGAGGTGTACTGCACAGTTTATTTAAACAACCTTTTTCATCTGACAGCCTGAGCAAAAATCATAATCAAGGGAAGAACGTCAGTCTTGTTCTTCAACTGTAGTTTCCCAAGAATCATTTAACACACCCCACCGACCAAAGCTACACTTTAATAACTATATTAAGTGACTTCTAGCCTAACTGGCCAAAGCTACACTTTAGTAACTATATTAAGCTGGAGATCTAATGGCCTCTAGGCACCCAGAAGGCATGGAGTTATAAATACTCCAAGGTACATTTTATTGCTTTTTTCCAAAGTTTTGATTCAATGAAAGCATAAGCAAAAATCATCCATAAAGAAAGAAATGCAATCATGCTTTTTTATTTAAGGAAGAAATTAGTTGCATCCAAAGATTAATGCTCAGAATTAGCCAAACAGCAGTGCAAATAAAAATAGTAGACAAATGCAGCTGGTGATACATACATCATATCAGGAAATAGTACTTGCCTCCCTACACTACCTTAAAAAAGGTAGTCATTTTCTGTGTTATCTCCACCTGGTATTAAATTGGGATAACAATTAAGGTACAAATGACCAAAATTATATATTTCAAGTTGCTGATATATGTGCACACACACACACACACACACACACACACACACACACACACACACACACACACACACACACACACACACACACACACACATATACACAGACACACTTACATACACAGTATGGCACCTCATCCCTTCCTGCAAAAGACAGCCACTGTCTGTGTACCCCTCTAATGTTAGACTTTTACAAAACTGAAAAACTAATAAAACATATTTGCTGTAAGCCATACATAAAAAAAAATGCTTCTTTACCTTAGGCACCTGTATATGCTTCTGACTGATTGTGAGGAAAATGAAAAAAAAATAATTACAGTAATGTACCTGTTAATTGTATCTACCTGTACCTTACCCTGACTGTACTTCTTGACAGCTGCAAAAATGTAACAAATACGTTCTGTTGAAACTTAATATTTTACTCAAAGATTTTTTTTTTAATTTTTATTTATTTTTTATTTATCTGCACTTTGTTTATCAGGATGGTCCATTGGGCCACGTGGAACCCATTTTCAATGGAGTCCTGGGGAAAAAAGCTCCAGAAAAATGCAAATATTGTAAATTACAAAAATTATAAAATTACAAAATTGCAAAAATTACAAAACTTACAGATTAATAAATGAGTTAGAAAAAATGCAAGGTAACAACAGTTGCAGTAAAATTGGCATATGAGGGGGCAAATATATGAAAAATCTTTTCAAGCAAATTAAGTTACTACTAAAGTATGATAATTATGATAAGGGTGATAACTGATAATTGCTGCAGAAATTACGAGGCTATAGGAGGCTATTAGCAGATATGTTTGGTATAGACATGAGTACAGTCAAGAAAGTTATGAAGGATATAATTTTTATTATAAAATTTTCCATATCTTCAAATAGATTGAACCATAAATAGTGAAACATAAAATAATCGAACATAATCAACTAGTCAACTCTTTACAAAAGAAACTATATACAGTTGCCTAAGTATACAATTTATAACATCACATGTTTCTATATACAATATACAATTTGTATTAAGATGCTGTGCTGACTTTGTTTGTTTGTGTCTTTTGGCTTTTCCCGGTTAGGGGTTGCCACAGCGGAACTCCGGTCCGCTAATGATTGGCAGTTGATTTTGTACGTACCAGCTTGCCAGGCCTGACGCACAACCTTCAACGAAGGTACGCCCATTCACGCATGTCTCCACGCAGAAGACACTCTAGCTGAGAATTGAACCGGACAGCGTCTTACTGTGAGGCGACAACGCTACCGCAGCATGTGCTGACTAATCAGTTCAATTTGTTTTGTCCAATATTTCATCAACTTTCTGCCAATAAGTGATGTATGATGTTGTCTTATCATTTCTTTTCTTTATGATTGCTGCTTCCATTTGAGATACAAAGACTGCAATTTTTTTTGAAATCTTGAAATGTTGGTGGTGCTTTATTCTTCCAGGGTCTACTTCACGATGTCAAAAACTGACAATATTGAAGCTGATATTGTCGGCACCACAACATCGAAAGCGCAGAACATTGTGCAGGTAAACGGAAATCTCCGTAGGGGGAGATTTTCATTTACTTCAATGTAGTGCGGTCTCGGAGTTGAAATATTTAAGTAGGGGGGTGTGGGGGCTGCAGAGGGGCTTGCCCCCCTGCCTACGCTAGTTAGCTTTTATTTTGTTTGTTTTTTTTTAAACGTTATTCAATGTTTTACCACATCGATCACTAGAGGTCGACCTTTAGTGATTCGATGTAGTAAGATTTCAGTAACATGATATAGACGCTTCTTCCAGTAAGTTGTTATGGCTTTACGTGCAATGGCAAGCGATGTCCACAGTAAAGACTATTTTACTTTTGCGACATATTGTGGTATGGGTACATTAAACAAAACTAGTGACTTGGTTAACTGACAAGTTTCATTAAAAATTGTTTGAAAGAAATAATTAATTTCAAACCAAAATTTATTCAGTGAATGGCAATCAAAAAATATGTGTTCCCAATCTGCTTTTGTATGCGTTTTACATCTCCAACAATCTATATATTTCTTATTTATTAGTTCTAATCTATGAGGGGTTAGAAAGGAACTATGTAGGAATTTCCATGCATATAGTTTCCACTGAACTGACTAGTCGGTAAGGCTTGGTGATAAAAGGATCATTTCTTTTTTTTATTTTTATCAGAATCCTTTTGACTAACATGATTATAATAATTCCATTAACTATTATTGGTATAGTTATTTGTTTCTTTAAGCATCTTATGAATTTTGGATAGATATCCTTGTCCTTTATAAATATTATTTATTAAAAGAATCACAAGATCTATGAACGTAGGAATATTATTTTTAAAAGTTGGTGTCATCAATTCCAGCTTATCTGTGATGTACTGTCTTATTTGTTGTATTGGTAGCCACAATTTATCATCTAACTCAAATTTTCTTTTGATTTGATGTAGTGTGAGTAATGTATTGCCATTGAGTATTTGTTTCCAATAAATCACTTCTTTTTCTTTAATCTTTTTAATTACATATGAAAGGTAGTTATACATTATTGTGTACAAGCTATAGGATGTAATATAAAAAACAATCCCAGGATTCATAAAGCTTGCGTCAGGTGCAGGCGTAGCGTTGGTGTTCTAACACCAAGTATGACCGCCGAGCGATCCAGGTACGAGCTGTTCCCACATGCACTACCTGCGTACGTTACACCCGCACAACTCCCAGGCCCTGTATGCTAATTACCCCATGTGCAGCAGTATAGCATGCAAATGAAGGTATGTAGCAATCCAGGAAGTGGTGCAGGCATAGTGTAAGCATGCAGAAATGTAAACCATAGAAAACAGTTTACATTTTTGCAAACATAAAATCGGAGCCATGACAGCTGACCAAACACATGTATATTGTTAATATATGCCAATGACGATCTATATAGCCACTGGCATAAAAAAAAATGTACAAAATATAAAATTAACATTTAATATATATAGTCGCACTATCACGACGTGGAAGCGCAGGGCAGCGACGCGCAAAGGGGATCGCAAGGAAAATATAAAAATATAGAATAAAACTGCATTGTAACACATATCATGATTTCCACATAATAGTCAATGGCAGGCATGCTACACCATACTATGGCACAAGGGTTGCTAAGGGGCTGTGACAGTGTTATGCGCGGTAGCTAGGAATTAGTAGGCAATGCCATGCAAATGAGAGGAGTAATAGTGAATCACAGATTCCCCGCTGGTGTAAGGATGCACCTCACAGCGTAGCGTTATAACACTGTATACAGACAGGGAACTTTTAGTATGTACATGTTAGGGGCTGCCATAGCTTTGATCCACCAGCATGTGTTGGAGACTGAAGGTGGTGTGGAGGATGATGCACACGACCACCTCAGGCACCAGAGGAGGAGGAGAGTGTTCAGACCCAGGGTAACCTACCAGGGGCTACATGATCTGGAGATAGTAGAGCGTTACAGGGTGGACAGGAACATCCTACAGCAACTTGTGGAGCTGTGCCGGCCACGCCTCAGAGCCAGAACAGAGGGGAACCCATCCCAGTGGATAAGAAGGTATGTGTAAGCCTGATAATACTAGCTACAGGTACCTTTCAAAGACCAACTGGGGATATCATGGGAATCTCACAGGCATCAGCATCCAGGGTACTACACCAGTTCCTGGATGCCATGTTACCACATGCCAGTGAGCACATATACTTCCCCCCGAACACAGGAGGAGTTGGCCTGCAATATGCGTGTCTTCCACCATGTGGCAGAATACCCGGAGGTACTGGGTGCAATAGACTGCATACACATACACATCAAGTCAACACCCAGTGAGCAGGGTAGGCGTAAACCGCAAGAGATACCCCTCCAACTGCCAGGTCATGTGCAATGCCCAGGGCATTATCATGGATGTGTGTGCTGGCAGCCCTGGAAGCTATCACAACCCCCACATCTGGCATGCCTCACAGCTGTATCAGTTATTTGCCAGGGGGGACATCCCAAATGGCCACCTGGTGGGGGATGCTGGATATGCACTGGAACCGTGGATGATGACTCCCATCAGAAATGCACACACACCCATGCAGGAACGCCATAATGAGGCACACGCACAAACCAGAATCATCATAGAATGTGTGTTTTGAATGCTGAAATCATGGTTCCGTTGCTTGGACATATCTGGTGGAGCCTTGCAGTACTCTCCAAGCACATGTGCCCACATCTTCAAAGTATGTGCCATGCTACACAATATGATCCTGCTGAAACAGCTGCAGCAGGGACAGAATGTTGAAGGCCCTCACAGCCCACAACCAATGCCAAGGGCCCCACAGGCACAGATGCACTCAGACCATGAACACGCTGAGCCAGCCCCAGTTGGCAGACGGAGGCGTGCCCAGTATGCCCATGCCTTGGCAAGGAGGGAAAGTATAGCATACACACTGACAGTGTAGGCACCTAGGGACTGACACCTTTCTCCACCTGCACACACAGTAAAAATGAATGGCACACACACAAGACTACCTGTAAATTGTCATGTATAGGCAGTCTACTGTGTGCATCCAACATAGGCAGCCCTCAACTATTGCACACACAACTGCCATTGGCACAAGGTAATTCAACACCTGAACAGTAAATTAAGCTATCAGCATGTGCTGATACTGTATGTATGGGTTCATAGGTAGGTACTTGGCCAACTGCCACAGGCCATTCATAAGCCTAGCCAAAATGTGTCTGCTTTTGCCCATTGATTCATTAACTGCCCCTCTGTGGAGCGGAGCCAATGGTGGGATCCCTGGGGTGCATCTACTGTTCCCCATCCACTCTTCAAGGTTTCTCCTGCAGAGTGTTAGTGAGGGGCTCTGTATAATGTAGTTAGGGATGTTGTTCCAAAGTATGAGGAGTGTCTGTGACAGGTATCTGTCCCTCCAGCATCTTCCAGTTATTGTTGTGGCAAGGTTCAGCTCACTACAGTGTGTGGCTCACTGTGACATGGATTCCCATAGGTGGAGCATATCCATTAAGCTTGAGTTCGACATGGCTGTGTTGGCCAGCAGGGATCATCTCTGGGTAAACGAGATGCCACTGAGTAAATGAGGAATTTATTCAGTCTGGCTGCATAGGGCATATGTTTGAGACCAGTAATCCCCTTGGTGAGGTACATTCATGGACCTTCCAGCTGTTGCTAGTGTCTTCTGAGGTACATCCCAAATGTGTTATTATACCCTATGATGGGACTGATGAGTGATGAGTAAAGAGGCACTATAACCCCAGTATGTCTAGATGGGAACCCTTTAGTAATCAGATGGCCTACAAAGAAGGATGTCCTAACTACTTTGGAGATGTGATTGTCAAAGGGGAGATCACTATCTACCCTAGTCCCCAGATACCCCATTACCTCGTCTGTATTAAAGTGGCTGCCACTTATGTGTTAATATGTGGGTGCTTAATATTCCACAATGGAATGACCATGCAGTAAGTGGCACTTGGCTGGAGGCCATGATGTTGACACCCTGTGTCAGTCTCTGTGAGGCCCCTTGAGGGATGTCTGTGTCAGCTGGACTATCAGTCATGGCTCCCAGTTCGCAGTCATTGCCAAACATGGTCTGCCGTAGTCCACCTGTCTGTACCTCTGAGACGTATATGCCAAACAGTAGGGCTCCCAGGACTGAGTCCTGTGGGACACCAGTCGTGACTGGTTAAGAGTTGGACCTGGAGACCACTAGTCGTACCATGTGGGTTCTGTGTGTAAGCCCATTGGCAACACAACCTGTGATGTATGGGTGTATGTACAGGCTGGTGTGTTTATCAACAATACCTGAGTAGGGCATGGTGTCTAAAGCCTTGGCGAGGTCCAGGTAGTATGTGTGAACCACCTCTCCCATCATCTAACATCTTGGTGACTGTATGTAAGACGTCAAACAGGTTCAGTAGGCGTGAACTGCACTCAACCAGGCTGACCTGGGTTGGGTCACGTGTTTGGAGGTTACCAATGTCTTTGTTAATGAGTGCCATGAGGATGCAATCTATACCATTGCAGACCAGGCTAGTCAGGCTTAATGGGTGGTAGTTACCATGGTCAGTTGTGATTCCACCTTGATGGAGTGGAATAACCGTTGCCACGTGCCATTGTATGGGCATGTAGCCTGTGGAGAGGCTGAGGTTGAAAGGCTTAATTAGGTGGGGGGTCAGGTTGTCTTGTACAGTTTGCAAGATGCAGTCTGGGACAACATCTGCCTCCATTGATGCTGCGTTCTGCTGTTAGAGAGGACAGTTTTCACCTTTGTGTCTCTGATGTGTGGGATACTGTACCTTTCGGGTAGTGTTGTGGGCTCTTTAGGGAGTGAAGTATGCACTGAATGTATCTGCAAGAATGTTGGCAATATTAGTAGGGTTATCATATTTTGTGTTCTATTTCACCGGCACAGTGCAAATCTATGTGTCACCACTTAGATCCTTGACATAGCCAAAGAAGGCTTTGTGGTTATCTTTCGAATCCTTGCGTATTTTCCTGCTGATGTTAGCCTTGGATGATGTCATGAGGGACCTACGTATCATACTAATAGTGGTCACGGATGTCTACCCTTCGTGGGATTTGCTGTTTGTCTGGAACACTGTCCTACTTCTGTAGTATAACCTGTTTATTCCAGGGGTCCACCAGACTGGTGTCCTTGTCTAGGAGGAGTGAATCTTGGTTTACCAGTGGTTTACCGGTGCTTATAGATTGCATTTGTAAATCTGTCTGTATCTTGAGCAGTGTTTCCCCTTAGCGTGGGGGCTGTGAAACCCCCCACCCCTGTCACTAGTGTAAATTTAACTGTAAGAAAGGTATACACTGTGGTTTCTGTGGGTGGGGGAGATGTTTGGGTGTGGAAACAGTGAATAGTTCATGGTCAGATCTAACCAGTGACTGGTTAACCTCTGCTGTGGTGCACCTGTTGCCCATGTTGGTGATGACCACTTCTAGTATGTTTCCACCCCTCATTAGGGAGGTTACCACCCGATACAGGGCATATGAGATGATAAATTCCAGGAAGCGTTGGGCCTGGAAGTGAGTACTTGAGTAAGTTTCCCAGTTAATGATATGGTAGTTGACATTGACCAATGCCAGGGTGTCCATTAGGACTGTCCTGTTCTCCACTGTCTCCAGGTAGGTGGAGTGGTGGTCCTGGGTCATGGAGGGTGATCTGTAGCAGGCCACAGTTTACACTGCAGTTGTGGCTGATGTTAGCTGCACATTGATGATCTCAGAGGTATCATGCTACCCCACTAACCTGGAGCTGTAGGTATCCCTGATGAATATGGATACACCCCCTCCATGTCTGTATTTGTCCATGTTCTGTGGCTGAAATGTGTGGTATGGGTTGTAGTCTGGTAGTGCTGGTGTGCTCTCAGGAGCCTTAAGACAGGTCTCAATTACTGCACAGATGTTGACATTGTCCATGCTGAGGAGTGCTGTGAGTGTATGCATGTTGTGATCACAACCCCTGGTGTTGAGTAGCATAACCCTCATTGATTCTGCTACTGTGCTGTTTACAGAGCTGTTATTCACCTTTTAGACTCTCCTAAAAAAGGCACCATGGGGGTGCCAATAGCCTTGGCCAGTATTCCAAAGCCTAAGGCTGACACATAAGCCGGTATGCTGTTGTTGCATGCATGTTTCCCATCTGTGCTTGTTTCTCATCTCTCCTGTAGATAACCTACTGGTAAGCAATAGAAAGCCTTAAACTTATACAAGTCTTCTAGCTTCCAAGATATGCTTTTGGAGTGACTAAGTATCAGTGTTCTGTATGTTCTTGCTGTACTTAACTGTTTCCTGACTACATGGTGATTTCTCACTGTATATTCTGATCTGAAAGTCTGTTTATTCACATATTATGGCTGTGAGGGCCTGCACTTTAGAGGTTCACAGATAGCCTACTACCTATCTGCCCAAGGGCAATTAGAAGCATAGCTACAGTGTGTTGGCTTTCTCCGCACCATTGATGAAGTAACTGAGCCTCTGTCAAGCATAGCCAATGAAGCAATTCCAGGCAGAGTTGCCTGGAAGCTGTTGAAGACTAGGGTTGTGGAGGGTGATAGGGGCACTTAGTGATCTAAAGAGAGCATGTTAATGTGACAATTCAACACCATTCAATTTCCCCAACAGGTCTCGCTGCTATCAAACTGGACGGGCTCCCCCACCCCTTGGCTGTATGCTTCTGGGACACATGATCCCAGGGGTGTATATTCTGTTACCCATTCACACAACAAGGTTTCCCTTAAAGTGTGTCCCATGCCCAATGCAGTTAGGAATGTAATGTATTGTCTCACATTACATTTGTTCTGGTAACATATGGAATGATGCCTAGTTGAGAGAGTTTATCTATTATACCAGAGTGGTGAATATTATAGAATGCTTTGGCCAAGTCAAAGTAGGCGGTGTGCACCATCTTCCCCTCATCTATGGTTTTGGTGACTGTCTCAAAGAAGTAAACCAAATTTATCAGGCATGACCTCCTCTTGACAAAAGCAAACTGTGTGAGATCAAGTGTCTGGAGGTTGCCAATGTCCTTGTTAATGAGGTCCATGATAATCTGTTCCATGGTCTTGCAGATCAGTCTAGTTAGGCTGATGGGTCTATAATTTCCTGGCTCAGTGGACGCTCTACCTTGGTGCAAGGGGATGACAGTCCACCACTTGGCTGGGATGAAGCCAGTACTCAGGCTTTGGTTTAATAGGGTGCCTAATGGTGCTGCAAGTTCCTGCCTGAGTTCATGAAGGATGCAACCTGGGATGTTATTGGGTCCCATAGAGGCTGTATTTGTTTGCCTTTGAAAGGGCAGTGATGACTTGCTCCCTAGAGATAAGTGGAGGGGAGCAGGTACTGGGGATGACCTATTTTACTGATGGGGGCCTAGAGAAATGAAGTTTTCAATGAAACTGTCTGCCAACAGGTTGGCTATATGTACAGCATTTGTGTATTTGGTGCCTTTGACCACCAGTTCTGAGCAGATATGGTGCTTTCCTTGAGATTGCAGACATATGTGAAGAAGGCTTTATGATTGTCTTTAGTAGATGTGGCCAGTTTGGACTCGAAGTTTGCTTTGGAGGATTTCACTAATAAGGAAAAAGCAAAATTCACCAACCAGAAGAGCAAAATAGCAGCAAAGGAAGAGAACCACAGGTGCTAAATCCAGTAAAATACCCATTTATTGGTAAGTGCTTTCGTCAGGTTTCACCAAACATCCACAGACACCATTTAACAAACATACCCAACCATTTATAGCAGTGTCATAACTGCCAGCAGCCAATGACATCAAGTAAACACCCCCACATGATTCATTAAAGAATTTCAGGAACTACAGGTTTAAAAATACATGTTCCTTAAAGAGACATTCACATCACTATTAATGTTGCATAACATCCATCTACCATTTGAATTTATGCATTACACCACATTTCTAATGATAGAGAATGTAATTCTACCTATCATATACTTTTAATTTAAGCAAACTAGAAACAGACACCATGCCATTTAATCCTGGTGGACAACTAGGATACAAATAAATCTGTCACCATACCTCTTTCTCCTCTAAGTATAACTTCCATAGTCCTCCACGAGCTTTACTTTGTATCTGTTGCAGATTTATTTAAATGCTAGGTGGATCTTAGAGTATTGCACTATGGTTAATTTATGAATTCGCAAGATGTATTGCACTGAAAGAAGAGATATTTTACAGCATTGCTGCTGCCCTAGATGGCCTATAAGTTAACAGTCGTGGTGAATATTACACAACGTATTCGATGAGAATGGTAACCTGGTTAATGCACAATTTGAGACATGCTTCTACAGTTTTCACTGACCCAGATGTCCATCATGGAGTATAGTTGTTACTAGAGTTCAACAGACTGATGACATTAGGGAAGAAGCTGTTCCTGTATCTCATATTCTGTAACGTATGCTTAGGAAGCGCTTTCGAGATGATAGATGCAGGAACAGTCTGTAAACAGGGTGAGTGCAGTCTTTAATTATTCCTCTGAGCCTGCCGAGACAGCTGGATAAGTGCAAGTCATGGACAGGTGGTCTTGATGATCCTCTCGGCTGTCTTCACCACTCTCTGGAGGGATATGCACTCAGAGGTACGAGGTTGTTCATCAGGATGCTTTCTATAGTAACTCTGTAGAAGGCAGTGAGACCTGTCGATGGGAGATTCACTCTCCTCAGCCTTCTCAAAAAGTACAATCTCTGGTGCACTTTCTTGACTATGGCATTTGTATTGGTGTTCCAAGAGAAGTCCTCATCAATGTGCGCTCCCAGAATCTTTGTGCTTCTCACTCTTTCCACTGTTTGCCCATTGATGGTGAAGAGAGAATGTACCTTGTGATTTTTCTTGTAACAATTATCTCTTTTGTCTTGTTTATGTTTAGTGCTAAGTTGTTATTTCCACACCAGGTAATCAGTTGTTCCACCTCATCTCTATATGCCGTTTCATCATCATTACTGATGAGGCCCACCACTGTTGTGTCATCAGCCAACTTGATGATGTGGTTTGTATTGTACCTGGCTGTACAACCATGTGTTAACAGGGTGAACAGCAAGGGACTTAGTGCACATCATTGTGGGACTGCAGTGTTAAGAGTTATGCTATCTGAGGAGTTATTTCCTACGCACACTTTCTGAGGTCTGTCTGTCAGAAAGTCAAGAATCCATTTACAAAGTGGAGTGTTGACTCGTAGTTGGAGTAGGTTCATTACCAGATGAAGAGGGATGACCATGTTAAAAGCAGAGCTGAAGTCAATGAATAGTACTCTTGGGTAGGTGTTTTTATACTCAAGGTGATCCAGCGACAGATGGAGTGCTAGAGAGATGGCATCTACCATAGAATGGTTTGCTTGGTATGCAAACTGCAGAGGGTCAAGATCAGCAGGCAGCCCAGATGTTATGGCATTCTTGACCAGCCTTTCAAAGCACTTCACCACTGTGGAGGTGAGGGCTACAGGGCGATAGTTATTTAGAGAAGATGGTGGAGACTTCTTTGGTAATGAAATGACTGTCTTGTCCTTGAAGCATTTTGGAACTATCTGCTGACTCAGAGAGTTATTGAAGATATACGTGACGACATTTGTTAGTTGGACTGCACAGTCCCTGAGCACTTGCCCTAGGATGTTGTCAGACCCAGCTGTGTTTCTTGGGTTAACTCTGTGCAGTGTCCTCTGGACATCAGCTGGGTTGAGGGTGAGCATCTTCTCGTTATGGCCAATGGGCGTTTTCTTCACTGTTGTTCTGTTCCCTTCCTCGAATCTGCTGAAGTATACATTTAGCTTACTTAGGAACTCCTTTTTGTCCTCACATTGTGAAGATAGTGGTCTGTAGTCAGTTGTGGCCTGGATAGCCTGTCATAGGTGGCTGGGGTCTTTCTGGTCAGAGAAGTAGCTCTGGATCTTTTTGGAATAAGTGCATTTTGCTTCCCTCACTCCCTTGTTCAAATTTGCTCTGGCTGTTTCTGAGAGTTTCCCTGTCTCCAGATCTGAAGGCTGTGTTCCTTGCTTTAAGTAGCTTGCACAACTCTCTCATCAACCAGGCTTTCTGGTTGGCTCATGTGATGATGGTTTTGGTGACTGTGACATCATCCACACATTTTGAGATGTAGCCAATCACCACCTCGGTGTACTCCTCCAGGTTGATACACTGGTTCTCAGTAGCCGCCTCCTTGAATATGCTCCAGTCTGTGCTCTTGAAACAGTCCTGGACTGCTGAGACTGCACCCTCTGGCCATACTCTTGTTTAACTGTTAGTCTTCCTCTAATTAACGATGGTTTATATTCTGGTAGTAACAATATAGGGAGATGGTCAGAGTTTCCCAGGTGTCAGTGAGGCACTGCCTTACATGCCAGCTTAACATTGCTATAGACCTTGTCCATTGTGTCCTCACCCCTTGTTGCAAAGTCCACATATTGGAGTAGTGGAGCAGAACTGTTTTCAAGTCGGCCCGATTAAAGTCACCTGCCACTACATGACCACAGTCTGGATTCTGGTTTTGCAGTTTGTTTATAGTTTGGTATAATGTGGTCATTGCCTCATTTGGATTAGCACCGGGAGAACTGTCGACAGCTGTGATGCTGACACAGTTAAATTCCCTGGGTAGATAAAAGGGTCTGCATTTCAATGACAAGAACTCTAGATTATCAGAAAATTGTGAGGATACTATCTCACAACTGGTACACCAATTGTTATTGATGTATATGCAGACACCTCCCCCTCTGGACTTACCACTGACCATATAACATAGCTGGTCTCATTACCCTCTTGTAGACCTTCCCTTTCACTCTTACTGGCACCCGTTTGTCACAAATCACTCCAGGCACTCTTCTCCATCCACTCCACCCTGCCTGTACTCTCATCTTCACCTCTCTTCCACACTCACCATTACTCTGAACTGTTGATTCCAAGTATTTAAACTCATCCACCTTCACCATCGCTACTCCCTGCATCCTCACCATTCCTCTATCCTCCCTCTCATTCACACACATATATTCTGTCTTAGTCCTGCTGACCTTCATTCCTCTTCTCTCTAGAGCATATCTCCACCTCTCCAGGGTCTCCTCCACCTGTTCCGTACTCTCACTACAGATCACAATGTCATCCGCAAATATCATAGTCCACAAAAACTCCTGTCTGATCTCGTCTGTCAACCTGTCCATCACCATTGCAAATAACAAAGGGCTCAGACCTGATCCTTGATGTAATCCCACCTCCGCCTTAAACGTATCCGTCACTCCCACCACAGACCTCACCGCTGTCACACTACCCTCGTACATATCCTGTACCACTCTTACATACTTCTCTGACACTCCCGACTTCCTCATACAATACCACAACTCCTCATTAGGCACGCTGTGATTTGCTTTCTCTAAGTCCACAAAGACACAATGCAACTCCTGACCTTCTCTATACTTCTCCAACACTCTCAGCAAACATCACATCTGTAGTGCTCTTTCCTGGCATGAAACCATACTGCTGCTCACTAATCATCACCTTCCTTCTTAACCTAGCTTCCACTACTCTTTCCCATAACCTCATACTGTGACTGATCAATGTAATCCCTCTATAGTTACTACAGCTCTGCACATCATCCTTATTCTTAAAAATTGGTACCAAAACACTTCTCCACTCCTCAGGCATCCTCTCACTTTCCAAGATTTCATTAAACAATCTGGGTAAAAACTCCAATGCCATCTCTCCTAAACACCTCCATGCTTCCACAGGTATGTCATCTGGACCAACAGCCTTTCCATTCTTCATCCTCTTCATAGCTGTCCTTACTTCCTCCTTGCTAATCCTTTGCACTTCCATTTTCACTATCCCCACATCATCCAACCTTCTCTCTCTTTCATTCTCTTCATTCATCAGCCCCTCAAAGTAATATTTCCATCTGCTCAACACCCTCTCCTTGCTTGTAGATCTTATAAGAAGTTTTATAAGATCTATAAATAACAAATACTTTGAAAGTTACCTGGTAATTTTTTAATGTTTTACATGTGTTTTTTGTTTACAGTTCAGGAAGTCATTTGATGTGGACACAGTTTGCCATATAGTTAGGGACAATGCAGCGTTTCACTGTCATGCAGTTTTATTTACAGTACTGAAACTTAGGAAGCAGCAAAGCCATCGGGAGGTACTGCATACGCATGCTATAAATGTTAGTACAGTGTAACAAAGATGGTCTTCTTTAACAAGTTAACTCTTGATCTGATGCTACAAACTCGTCAATTGACATTTTGTTTAGCTTCCAAGCAACTACCAGCATGTTAAATTAGAGAGCACAGTGAACATTGTTGAGCACTATGAAATGCTCTTCTGGACAGTGTTTTAAACATCAGTGCCACTATTTTTTTTTTTGTAATGAACCAAGAAACTAAATACATATAATTAAAATTCACTGCAACCTGAAGGAAAAAGGAAATAATCATATTGCCAACAAAATGCTTCCTTTACTCCAAGATAATGTCACATTGGAATTAGTTTGTATATTTAGTTAATGGGGGGATTTTAATAGATTGATGTTTTAGTGACTGAAAAATACACAAAAATCACTGTGAACTTCAACTATCTGGATTATATTACATAACATTCATGCTACTGGCATTTGCACATTCAAAACACATCCTTATATGTAGATATGCCAACTGTTAAAAACAAATTGGAGGCAACCCCCCCCCCCAAATAATGATACATTTATTTCAAGGATGAAACTAGAATATAACCCACTCAGCTTTTCCCCGTTAGATCCCAAAGTGTTTACATTATTTACAGTAGTGCTTATACAAAGTTCACAGTTCATAGAGGTAATTCCAACGAGTTTACTTTACCCAGGCTCAGTCCTACATAGCCTTTCTAGCAGCCAGACTGTAACATAAAGGTCATGGCTGCAAGCAATGGCAAGGCCTTCCTTTCAGCTCCACAAAACCATCTTTGCCTGATCTTCCTTCAGAACATATATACAGCAGTCCCTGAACAGGTCACCCACATGTAGCAGCAACCTAAGCACATATCTCACAATGATCCTTCCAATTGAGGATTCATCCTAGTTTCTTCCTTCCAGGCTGTAAACTTTTATACACTACTAAATATTTAATTAGTTTGTTATTGTAGCTAACTTTTATGGGAATTTAAAGATACAAAGCACATTTAAAGGCTAATTCCTCATTTTCCATGTCCACAGAAAGTGCTAACTCCTCCCTCCCAGCCGTAGACTATTGATTAAGAATTCTAACAGATGGGTTGTAAAATGTAGACAAGCCATCAGCATTCATTCTGGCCAATCAAGGCCAAGGGGCGTCAGTATACTGAACAGGCTGGAGTGAATATGCCCAAAATCATAACTTGGTACTTCTGTCGGGGGCGTTTACCCAAACATTGAACTTGGATACGATCTGACTAACAGGCATTGTTTTAATGAATAAAAAAAACACTTCATAGCTAAGCATACACTTTAGATGGCTGATATTGTGGTATTTTTTTCTCAGCATTACCTAATTTCATTTTTAACTAATGCATCAGACACAGTGCTCCACACCTTCAACTGCATGACAAAATACAGCTCCCTAACTACTTCTTATGTATCTGTATGCAAAGTAAGCTCATTAGCAAAATCAGGAGTCACTAACACTGCTTCAGATTATAATATTCCTTTCAGTTCATTAAATGCTCTGTTTGGTGGACTTTGTGATGTGACCCAGACAACCAGGGTTAGATTACGGGCCACAGCACTGGAAGAACCAGGCAGGAAGGTGGGAGGGAAGCAGTCAAGTAGCATGACCTGCTCATCTCTCTTAGCTGTGAGGTTGGGAGAAGCTGCTCACACTTGGGGGCTGATGAAACCAGTATGATTTTGCTCTGATGGAGACCAGGGAACAAACTGCTTATGCTTTCCAGAGAAGGCAGGGCTTCTTGGAGAGAATGTCTCATGAGGAAATGAGGGGGCATGGTCAGCCCACTGTATGTCTCTCTGAGGCACATTGCTGACTACATGCATGGGATAGGGTGGAAGCAAAACATGCCAAATTGTATTTGAAGGCTGCCTAAGTGATTATCTATCTCAGCTGACTCTTAGTTGGTGATGAATCCACTAGACAGGAGGAAAAATTGATGATGACAGGCAGTGGTGTCAGAAAACTGCAAAAATGCTCTATTTGCCTCAAGAGACTATTGCACTTTGATAGGTGTTTTACCTTTTTGATAAAGGTGGTGTAACAGTGCAGCGGTTAACATTGTTGCCTCACAGCAAGAGGCTCTCTGGTTCGATTCTCATCTGGGTTGCCGTCTGTGCGGAGTCTGCATGTCTTCCCTGCACTCATGTGGGTATCATTTAAAGGACAGGCAGTAATCAGTTAATTACATACGGATTATGTGTAGCACCCATATAGTCCAAAGAAATCCTTAAGCTGTTTTTAGAGTACAATAGAGGTAAATTTATTATAGCTTCTATTTTTTTCTAGCTGTCATATCACCCCTCTTCCTATGCAGCATCCCAGATACCTGATTTCCAGCATGCTTTATCTATTTATTTATGCATTTGTAGTCAAGCTTGCCTGTTGCAGAGATCCTAATGCAGCTTGTACTCCTGCTAGGTGAGCTTTCCATGCCCTAAATGAATGACCATGTCATCTATGTATGCAGCATCATGTCATGATTGGAGCTTCACTATTTTATCTATCAGCCTCTGTAAAGGGGATGGAGCTCTATGTAAGCCAGATGGTAGCACTGTGTAATGAAGTAAACTTTCAGGGGTGACAGAAGTAGTTTTTTTTTTTAGCATAGGGGAAAATTGTCATCTGCTAATAGCCCTTTGTCAAGTCTAATGTTGTTAAGTATCCTATTTTTCAAGGTTGTCTGCTCATCAGTATTGGGCATGGAATAGATATCAAACTTGTAAATGCTATTCAATTGTCTGAAGTCTTTATGTAGTCTGATACTTCCACCAGGCTTAGAAACTAGCGCCACCTGGCTGTTCTTCCATTAGGCTTAGAAACTAGCGCCACCTGACTGTTCTTCCATCAGGCTTAGGAACTAGCGCCACCTGACTGTTCTTCCATTAGGCTTAGAAACTAGAGCCACCTGACTGCTCTTCCATCAGGCTTAGGAACTAATGCCACATGGCTGCTCCATTCAATCCTAGTCTATTGTATTACTCTGAATTGGGGTGCTTTTTGGGCAACTTCTCTTAGTAATTGCAGAATAATACCCGAGTCATCTAATACCTAGTGCTGCTCCCTGATCTGGTTTCCCCCAGCTCTTAGCTGAGGTGCAAAAAAAAAAAAAAAAAAAACTCTGTGATCTAGTGCTCCTCACTTCTGTTCTTCAGGGTGCCACATTTCTACTTGTCTGGCTCTCAAATCAAAGTGAAGAGCACAAAAAAGTCACTTCCCTGATCTGCTGCGCTTCATGTCTGCAGCTTCTTACTTCTTTTTTAAGGAGGTCTATATCACTTCAGCGAAAATTCAGTTCAGCAAATGGCATTTTCGATTCACTTACATCGAAAATGCTGTTCTTTGAACTGCTCACACTGAGACTGCAGTACAGTGAAGATTGGGAAATTTGCCATTTCCTTACTGCAGTGCAATCTTGGAGTTGGTATATATAGTTAGTGGGGGGGGGGTGCACAGCTTCCCACAAGAACAGATATCGATGAACGGCATTTCTGATGACATGTCATTCATTGAAGTGATACAGACCCTTTTTAAGGAGGCCTGCTAGGTCATATCTGCCTTTCTGCCATGAAGTGAAGAGAAAGAAAAAAAAACTGCTTGATAGAGCTTAAGCACTAAAGCAACAGCTTCACTCCTGACTGCAGAAGCCAGTACAGAAATGAATGTCAGAACTGCAGTTGCATCCCCTAAAACTTTGTATGTGGGACAGCTGCCCTTTCACTCCAGCCTAGCTATGATTCGGTTTCTGTGAGCAAGGTATCCTGTAAAGTTTCAGACTAACCTTCACTCCAGATGTTGACTCCTTTTATCAGTTTAATCTTGGCATTTCTGAGAACAATCATTTCATAACAGCAATGCTCTTATTTCCTATATCTATACTCTTGCCAATGATTCGTCCATTTGTACTTACAGCAGAGATTCTCTTGGTTCTCCTGCATACAATTCAGCTTTATAACTAGCCACAGAACTTTCTAGCACAGAACTTTCTAGCACATTCCATGGCTTTAGTATGTTAACATGATGGATCTGTTCTATCATTCCCTTTTCTGGTTATCTGAATTTATGGTACACTAAATTTAATGACTCAGTTACCTCAAGGGGCCCTTGGAACTTATTTAGAAATTTGCTCCCATTAAGTGTACTAACCCCTCATCCCCTGGGTTTATGTCTTAAGGTGGGTATTCTTATGGACCTGTTGTTGCATCTCTTAGCTTTTGACATGTATCCCTTTACTAAAGGCAATACCAGCTATAGTCCATCCTGTTAACTAATGAAATGTTTTGCCATGCTGTTAAATGGTGTGCCCTCTTCTTCAGAAATCTCTTTAGCAATATCAAGCCGACCTCTGTGATGCTGCCATGCAAGAGTTCACATGGAGGAAACCCACATGTAGCTTGTGGCATCTCTCTTATCTCAAACAGCAAGACAGATAACGATTGCAGCTCTTACCATCTTCATCTGATATTTTTCTTAATGTGAATTTTAATGTTTCACTGAACCCTCCTTACTAAACTATCAGTCTGCTGATGGCACAGTGAATTTTTAGTGCTTAACTTTAAAGCATTTTCTTAACTGATGCAATATCCAGGACTTAAATGTAATCTCTTAGTCAGTCTATATTTATTAAGCAATTCCTATTAGAGTGTAGAGAATAACAATATTTGTACTCTGGTCATAGCCTTAGCATTAGCCTTCTATAAAGGTGCAGCTTCTGGAAACATTGTAGCTAGCCTATTATTACTTGTATGTACAGATAACCATTACTAGATTTCAGTAATTGCTCCACAGTGAACATAACTGGCCTTTGTCATGGCCAACTAGACAGCTACCTAGGGTCTCACTATAGCAGGGGTGGTTTTCTGACATTTATTTATTTATTTATTGTAGTAAAGAAATGGTTACTTTACTACAAAAACAAATACTAGAAAACTGTCCTTGCTAGAGCAGTGAGAGAGGTATCCTATGGAGGAAGTCATGTCGTTTCTGCCTTTTTATTTGTTGGCCTCCTGCTCCTACTGCTCATGACCTCCAAAGACAATGAATAGGTCAGAGGTGGGACAGAGGAAGAAATAAAAAAAAATTTTAAAGTGAGAGTCTGGTACAAAGAGAAGACTGACAATGGTGTGAGGTAAGTACATATACATATATATATATATATATATATATATATATATATATATATATATATATATGTGTGTGTGTGTATGTACACACACACACACACACAAACACACACACACACGCACATATATGCATGTTTCATTGTTACTGGCAGACAACCATATCTTTTGGAATGCTGGGGGCTGGTTAATCCACAGCTGTCCCCTGATTTTGCAGATCATGCCTGTCTTACCACATATAATACCAGGCATTTTGGTTTCAGACTCCATATCCATCATAAAATGTATGGTAATGAAGCAATTTTCTAAATTTATAAGCACAATATTTAATATATGGCCTCAGTTTTGCCCCCCCCCCAATTACTTTGACATTGTCCAGGTTAAGAGGTATGTCTCTCCTATACTTTTTTATCTTAGTAAAGCCACTGAGGATTTCAGTCAGCCAAAAATGTCAGATATTGCAGTTCTGTGCTTCTATCCAGAAAATGTCTGTCAGTGCAAATCCGTTCTTCTATATAAAATGGTGTGCTATGTTTGGGAAAATGACTAATGGCTGTGTTTTGCTCATTATTCTGAATTGCAGGATTACTGTGATTTGTGTAAGGTGAAGATGGAATACTTCAATGCATAGCTACTGTTTCCATGGAACAAAGATGAAATGCAGTCCATGGATGTCATGTTTAATTATTACTGCTGGATGGAGGTGGGAGCTGTCTGTAAAAAAGTAGCTTACCCTCTTGTTTACTTGATTTAAAGAAGCACTGTCTGGGTTTGGTGGGCAGTTGTGCATTTTCAGGATTATGTCATTTATGTGAAGCAGCTTGTAATACTTTAATGTGTCTACTATTCCAAGGAACAAAGCTGAAATACAAGGGATAGCTTACTTTAAACATCCACACCACTTTCTAACAGGTTTGGGAGTGGATTTGAATGGCTGATGGCAACCGAGGAATGCCTATATGCAGCAAGGGTACTGTTGCCCTTCCTAGGTCTCCCACCACCATGTATACAACATTAATTGTTATTAACACACCTATTTAAAACAATATGGTCTTGTGGTGGGAGGAGAAGGGTGACAGCAGTACTTCCTGATGGAAGTTATACCACCTGTCTCCATACAAAAGTAATGGAGGGTGTGACTGATTGACTAGATGGCAGACGTGAGGTTTGCTGCTGCTCACCCTGTGAGGTGTTTAAAGTAATTTTTGCTATATCCAATACATGGCTATGATTTTTAGCTATATTTGCAGATGCTGGGCAGTCTACAGAAAGTAAGTTACCCTCTTGTTTTCTCATTTTGTACAGTCAGTCTAATTTTTGCAGGACTAGTGTGCATTTGCAGACTTAATATGATTAATGTCAGACAGCTTGGAACAGTTTAATGCATGGCTGCTCTCTGCAGGGATGTTAACAGAGCTGGAATAAAATACATATCCATCATTTATCAGAAATATCTAAAGTTCATACAGAAATAGCTACAACTGCCAAGTGGTACTTGAAGCAGTCTTTTAAAAGAAGCTGATCTCTTGTTCTTCAGTTTAAACAGTCACTATTTGGTTTCAGGACTTGTGTGTATTTGTGTGAGGTAAGATAAACTACAGTACTGAACATCTGACTTACACACACACAAAGTAGCTATAGTTGTTCATAGGTTCATAGGTAGGTACTAGGCTATTGGCCCTAGGGCCTATATAAGCCTAGCCAAAAAGGTACCCTGGATTTCACCACCCAAGAAAATTATTTTCCTATGCCCCTGTCGAGCAGAGCCACAGAGGTGATCCCTGGGGTGAATTTCCTATTTCCCATCCAGTCATCAAGATTTTTCTTGAAGAGTGCTAATGAGGAGCTTTGTCTGATATAGATAGGTAGTTTTTTGAGAGTATGGGAAGTCTTTGGGACAGGAATCTATCCCTACAGCATTTTCTGTTTATTGTGGTGAGAAGGTTTAGGTCCTTAGAGCATGTAGTTCGAAGGGATTGGGATTTCTTTAAGTGTAGCATATCCAACAGCTCTGGGTTTGACATAGCTTTGTATGTTAGGCAGAGATCACCTCTGAGTAGGGGATATGCGATGGAGTGAGGTAATTCTGTGGCCTTTCCAGTTGTTGTAGATGTCTGTGAGGTACATACCAAAAGGGGCACTGTACTCTATAATGGGTCTAATGAGTGACGAGTAGAGGGGAACAATGACCTCTTTTTTCCTGGATGAGAAACATTTTGTGATGAGGTGTGTCACATAGAAGGATTTCCTGACTACTGTGGCAATGTGATTATCAAAGGAGAGACTACTGTCCACCTGTGTCCCAAGGTCTCTTATCACACTTTCGGTGTTAAGTGCACTACCACCTATGTGGTAGCTCATGGGTACAGAGTTTTTACCAAAGGGGATGACAATGCACTTTTTGGCATTAAGCTTGAGGCCATGGCTTTGACACCAGACATCTGTCTCAGTGAGGCCCTTTTTTAGGATGTCCACATCTTTAGGAGATTTGATTACAGCTCCTAGTTTGCAGTCATCTGCGAACTTTGTTAGCCAAAGACCTTCTGTGTTAGCCTGTACTTCAGAAAAGTAGATACCAAACAGGAAAGGACAGAGGACTGAACCCTGTGGTACTCCACTTGTTACTGGTCTGAAGTCAGATTTGGAGTCTGCTACTTTCACAGTGTAGGGTCTGTCAGTGAGCCAGTTGGAAACCCATCTTGAGACATAAGGATTTATACCTAGTTTAGTGAGTTTATCTATTATTCCAGAGTGTGGAATGGTGTCAAAAATCTTGGCGAGCTCTAGATAGGCTGTGTGAACCACCTTACCCTTGTCTACGACTTTGGTGACTGCTTCAAAGAAGTCTATCAGGTTTAGGAGACATGATCTGCCTTTTACAAACTCGAACTGGGTGGGGTCCAGAATTTGGAGATTACCAATGTCTTTGCTTATAAGTTCAAAGGTGATACGTTCCATGGCCTTGCAGACCATGCTCGTTAGGCTAATGGGGAGGTAGTTCCTAGGGTCCTTGGTGGCTCCCCCTTTGTGGAGTGGGATAACCATCGCTGTGCGCCATTCAGTGGGCACAAAGCCTGATGTGAGGCTATGACTGAACATGGTGCTTAGGTGGGGTGCCAGTTCATTCTGTAGTTTGTGTAGAACGCAGCCTGGGATGTTGTCAGGTCCCATGGACACCGTGTTCTTGGCTTTGGAGAGTGTAGTTTTTACCTGTGTAGCCGTAATTATAGGAACTTTGCATTCTTCCCCCTTTAGGGGGTGAGAGGGGGTAAAGTTAGCACTGAACCTATTTGCCAGGATGTTGGCAATATCATTTGGTTCTGTATATTTAATGCCATTGTACTGTAACTCAGAGCAGATCTGTGAGTTGCCATTGAGATTCTTGACATAGCTATAGAATTCTTTGTAGTTGTCTTTAGAATCAGTGGTGATTTTGTTTTTGTAACTAGCTTTGGAGGATTTTATGAGGGATCTCAGCTTCTTACTGAGGCTGACCAGGGAGTTCTTCCAATCATGGGATTTTACTCTTTTTTGCAACGGTTTCTTTCTTCTGTTGTAGAGTTTGTTTATGGCAGGGGACCACCAGATTGGGTTCCTTTGTTTGGAGGATAGCATCTTGGTTCTGTTAGGGATAGCATGATCCATTCATTTGTGTAAGTGCTTATAAAGTGCATTTGTGTAGGATTCAGCAGTCATAACTCTATTGTCCGTCTGCATAGGTATCGTGAAGTTTGCCACTTCTGTCTTAAGAAGCGTGAAGTTGGCTTTGGAGAAACTTTTTACGGTGGTTTCCCTAATGGGGGGTAGGGGTAGGATGTGTATGTCTAGGGTGATTAGCTTGTGGTTGGATCTGACCAATGAGGAATTGACCTCTGGTGTGGAACACAGGTCGCCCATGTTAGTAATGACCAGGTCTAGGATACTGCTGCCCCTGGTGGGGGTCTGGATAAGCTGATCCAAGGCGTTGGAATTTATGAATTCCACAAAACATTGAGCAAAGGAGTTGGTACATGAGTAGTTTTCTCAGTTAATGGTGGCATAGTTGAAATCACCCATTATTAGGGTGTTGGACTGTACCCTAATATTTTCCAGTGTATCAAGAAATGAGGAGTGGGAATCCTGGGGCATGATGGGGGATCTGTAGCAAGTTACAATTTGGATTGCGGTCTTGCCCAGAGTTAGTTGCATTTGGATAATCTCGGCTGCATTATGCTGAGCAACTAGCCTGGAGATGTGGATATCCCTAATGAATATGGACATGCCTCCGCCTTTAGTGTTTCGGTCCAGGTTAGGTGGCTGAAAGGTGTGGTATGAATTATAGCCTGATAATGCAGGGGTGCTGTCTGCAGCCTTGAACCAGGTCTCTGTCACTGCACAGATGTCAATGTCCTCTATTTTAAGGAATGCCTTGAGTGAATGCATTTTGAGGTTTAGACTTCTAGCACTGAGTAGCATTACCCTCAGATTTTGCTTGCTTGTACCTGTTACGGTGGTGAATTTGTCATTTGAACCTTGCCTAAAAAGGTACTATAGGGGTGGCAAGAGCCTTAGCCAGTATCCGGAATCCCAAGGGCAAAAGGTGTAGGCCATCTCTGGCAAAGCATTGTGGTCTGTCGATCATGTTATCCCAGGCAGACAGATACTGGATCCCCTTAGAATGACACCATAAGCTTAGCCAATTGTTGAAGTCAATAATTTTGTCCTTGTACTGTGGTATCATTCTGGGTGATGGCAGGATGCTACTCAGGGCTAGGGTCATACCTGCCTGGGCTACAAGATCGGAGAGCTCCTCCATGTCTCTTTTCATGTAGTCCAGGGAAGTACATCTCAGGTTATTCACACCAACATGGACAATGACAGAGTCATATTTGTACTTGTTGTGGAGTGACCTGAGTGTGTGCATTATGTGGCAGATCCTGGCACCTGACACGCAGCTGACAGTAACATTCTCCTTATTTAGCCTGGTGAGTGGAACATCAGTGTGCCTGACTATAGAGTCACCTATGGCTAGAGTGTTGGGTGCGTTGTTATGCCTTATGGGCTGTGGTTGAGTGGCACATTGAGTTTGTGGGCTATGTGTCATTTGGGTTGTGTTGGGGGGGTGGAGGTTGCTTGTGTTTCTGCTTTGGAGGTCTCTGTTGTTTGAGCAGATTTTTATTGAGAGCCTCCATGAATGTATGTGTGTGTTTTGTGTTGTTATGCGTGTGTGTGTTTTGGTGGTGTAGGTTTAGAGGGACTATGTGATGAGTGTGATGTGGCGCAAGTGTTTACCTTTTCCTCTTGACTGTCTAGTCCAGTCTTGGGTGAAGGGAGCTTTGCTTCCAATTTGGCTATATAAGTGCATCTCTCACAAGTTGTAGTGTTGGGTGGTAGGAGGAGAGGGTTGTCTGTGTACATGAGGCAATTGCTGCATTGCCCCAAGATGCCCACATCCATCAAGTAGACAGGAGAAAACACTGGGAGCTGACCCTTAGACATGCCTGAAAAGGTGCTTATTTATTAAGTACTAAAAACTGTTTTCCTCTAAACAAGTGAGGAAAGTTGAGTGCTGTAGTAATTTGTAGCTTATTTAGTGCTTACAACGAGTTTTGAACAAGTGCTGAGCTCAAAGAAACAGATTTGAGTGCTAAAACTAAAAAAGCTGGCTAGTTCTAAGGGAAAATTTGAAGAGCAGACTTTATGGCACTGGGAATAGTTTGACCATAGCTAAGCGGCGATGCATAAAGTGTATTTTTTTTAGGACTGCCTGAAGAGGAAAATTGCTGCTATTGCTTTGCTCATTATTTTGACTTTGCAGGATTAATGTGAAACATGTGAAGCAACTTGAAATACTTTTAATGTATGGAAACTGTGTGAACTGCATTACATGGCCATCATTACCTATCACAGTTGTGTGAAATGTACACAAAAGTGGCTATAGCTGCCTGTTGAGGGTGGGGCATTAGGGATACAATTAAATAATCCTTTTGTGATTTGCTCAGCTTAAGTTCTCTGGCAAAACAATAAAGCATCAAATTCATTGCAGACCATCCAGACTCTCACAGTTTGTGGACCCCACAAACCAAGGTTGTATAAGTCAATTTTGACACAGGCTTATTAGTGGCGTTTGCCCTGAGGTCCATCTAGTCTAAAACCAGCTCTGCTCAGAGGTGTATACAGAAGGTTGTGCGGAACTAGGGATGATGTCTTTACTTCTTTATCAGATTCTATCTAAGTGAAAGTGCTTATTCATTTATATAATTTGCAATTAAATTTTGCCTCTGTGTTTCCTGAGTCATATTTCTTTTGATGTTTTCTTTGCTGGGATTCATGTGATACTCCTTTATCACTTTATTTCTCTAAGTTTCCTCCCAAACCTCAGAGGTCATTATTCTTGTGCTGGGGTGGGGATGGTGTGGTAACATTTTCTTAGATCTCTCCACTTCAGTAATAAATTCCTTCTGCATGTAACAAAAACCAGCAACACAGCTAGGGAATCTGGCTTCTCTAACTTCGTTCCAAAAATATGGAAGATGTTACCCACCCATATAACTTCCATTCTTCTTTAGTACAGTTTAAAAAAAAACTACTAAAAACCCACTTGACAAATACTTGGCGCTGTTCCTGTACCAGTGCTGGCTAGTCTTACCCCCCTATTCAGTAACCTATTTAACCTATTCTCAATTACTCTGCTGCAATTTTACTGTCATCTCTACAAGAACTCAGTTTCTCTCCTCTTTGCTCATTTGTAGCACAGCTTAAGTATTAGCTACTTTTACTTGACTGAATGAACTCAATTACTATGAAGTCTATATTATTTCTCCAACATAGGTTGTATTGTCTCTCTTATAACTGTTGCTATATGTACCTCCTAGCATATGCTTTCTGTGGTTTAGCTTAATTTACCCACCCATATTTCAAGTCTTCTGTATATAATACTGTTTACACCTTTATATAATCTAAACAACCTGAATTTGATCTGTAAACTGTTGACTTACATGTGTGTGTATTTGGATTTTATATTTTTTTTTACATGTGGACCTTTTCTCCCCGGGCCTCTGCTGAAAAAAAACATGCATCCAGTCGGACCTTCCAGGTTAACAAATGTAAAATAAATAATAAATAAAATAAACTTTCCTTACAAACATCTGAGGTGTCCAGAGAGGGTAAATAAGCTTTTACAGAAGCAGTATACTTTCTAAAAGTAACAAGTTGGAAACATTTATTTATTTATTTAGTTTAATTTCACATTTGTTTATCGGGAAAGACCGACTGGACATGGGTCCTTTTTCAGCAGAGGCCCAGGGAGAAAAGCTCCACAAATAACATTTACACACACAGTAATAGTCATCAATTTGAATTCACACAGTACAGTGCATTATTGACAAGTAGTATTATTTAACATATGACATAAAATTGTATAATAGCACCAACAGTTTAAAATATTAGTTTTAACACCTACAATAATATTAAAAGAATTCTTGCCTTGACAGATTATGTTGATTTAAGTAAGAGAGACATGACTCTAGTGAGTCTAGATATCAATAGCGCCTTTGATTCAATAGATGGGAATTATTTATTGGTGGTACTAGAAGAATATGGTTTTTCACAATAATTCACATTCTTAATTAAAACACTATATGAAAATTCTCTGGCATATGTTACAATTGGGTCATGTCTCTCTACTTCTATAACTATTAGAAAATGAACTAAGCAAGGATGCCCGCTTTCACCTTTACTGTTTGCATTAGCAACTGAGCCTTTTTCTAACTATGTTAGAATGAATACAAATATTAAAGGCATAGTAACTGGGAATAACTCAGAAATGAAAATACAGTTATTTGCTGCTGACATCTTGTTGACAATATCTGATAAAGATAAATCATTAACTGCATTATTCCAAAAAAATAACTTCTTTCAAACTGTTTCTGGTCTTGTATTTAATAAAATCAAAACTAAAATGTTATTAATTAACTCAAATAAAAGGGAAATAAATAATGACTTTGTTAAGTACATAGTGCCTAATAATAAAATGAAATACCTAGGAATCTTATTAACTAGCAACACTAGAGAAACAATAAATATTAAATATATGCATATACTAAGTCAAATAAAATCATTAATGCAGAAATGGAATACGATGTTTTATACAATGGAAGATAGGTTGAATATAATTAAAACATTTTCCCAAAATTGTGATATTATACACAATCCTTTTCCACCCCTCCTACTAAGAAAATTATACAGCAATACAATAAAATGATGCTGAATTTCCTTTGGTTTAACAATAAGCCTAGAATCGTGCTTAGCAACCATTTAAAAGGTTGGGAGAAGGATGGAATTAATCCACCAGATACAGAGATTTATTCATTGGCATCTATTACTAAAACAGTTACTCTATGGCTGAGCTCAACCTATACAGCCAAATGGAAATTAATTCATGAATCTATATAATATCATTAGTAAGTCAGCCCATAAACAATATAATATAAATCCAACAAAAGTATTTTATAATGTGATAAGAGATAACATAATATTTAATAAAAGTATAAAAACAAAGTATATAATTGTTACTGAAGCAATAATACTGTTTAGAAAATAAATAAACATGAACCCAGATACAAAGACATTCCCCGGGATTCATGAAGCTTGGTGCAAGGACAGTTTTAGCCTTGTGCCGAGCGTCCTCATTACAGACGGTGTATGAGGGCATGCCGCCGCACCCTCGATGTGCACAGGAAATGTGTGCGAGTGCAGGGGGTGTGCACAAGTGCTCTATGGAGGTGTAAACATGCCCCAACAGTTGCACAACCTACTATGCTTATGATTAGAGCCCGCCTCTAATAGTACGTCAGTAATTCACTGTCTGTGGATACCGAAATGTATGCTAAGCATACAAGAGTGTCCACG